>NW_026638613.1:3655000-4064122 GCF_028554395.1 Pezoporus wallicus
TCAAGGGAGCTGGTTTTACCTTCAGGGAGACTAGTTCTACATGTTGATAAAATTACTCCCTGCTCCTTTTTAGAAGCGCTCTTGTTTTCCCTCCCAAGCATAACATCTCTAGCTATACAGAATAAAAATTACACTTCTTTTGTCTAAATCTGAATACAAAACCTGTCTCACCAAATCCAGACTATAATACACAAAGGGTAATAAGCAGCACTAATACACTAAGAAGCTTCATTTTTTCTTCGGTGCAACAGAACTAAACAATGCAAAGAGGCAGGGCTAGAAATGTGCTCAAATGTCCTTTCTGAGGGAGTGTAATCAGCCTCCACGGAGAACATCATCACTTCGCAGTTTAACCTGCGACCAGCATTATAAAAAAAAAAATAAAAATTGTGTCAGATTTTGGAAGTTCTTGCATGAATAACTTTGGTAGCAATATCTATGCTGTTCTGAAGTGAATATATGCCAGAGAAGCCTGCAACTAAAGTTCAGCCAATACACATTTATTCCCATAGAATTCAAAAGAGAAAACTCCTATTGACTGAGAAGAAACCCACTTATTATTCAAAAGTTTGTATTTATGATATGTTTCAAAGCAGCTCCTCCCTTCTTTCCTCCTATTCTCTCTTACCTTTTTAATAACATTTGTTCACTTTATATTTGCACAGTGAGGGAGGAATAATTATATGCCTTTCCCATGACAACTGGTACTTCTCCTCTTGTAAATGGAAACAACAACTAATTCCCCTGCTAGTATTTACTTGTGGTATGTGTCACTCTCCTCTCTGTCACTTTATTCACAATAAAAAGTTAGGGAACAGAAGAATGATGTTGTTCCTTTAGAATTTATTTATGAATAGAACATTTTTAGACACTTAAAATTACGTTTTTTTTTTTGTTTTACTTTGAAGAAAGCTCATTCTAGATCTCATGAGATACTGCAAAGCTTAGATTAGAGTAGAACAACAACTTCTGGGGAGAAAAGTACATTCACATGAATGACGTTACTATTCAACTATTTTACTTCAGTCACATACATAGCTATTCTACACTGACTAGTCTCAAATATTCATGCAATCAAATTTTATTGGCATCAACAGTTCTGGAAGGTCAACGGCAGAGTAACATGCAGGAGCATTCATAAAAGCAACATTTCAGAATCACATGTGAGAGAGTTCACACAAAGTCTACCACAGGTTATGTTATAGAATAAAATTGACTAGGCTTAAGTTGTTCCATTAACTTTGATGAGACAGTGTATTGCAATCTGTTTACTATTTTTACAGGAACAGGAAGTTATTACATGTTCCAGATGTAGTTCTTCAACACTATAAATTATCATCAAGGTTTGCCATTTGCATTATTCAAAGCTGCACACATTCCACTCCTGTCTCATTGAGCAAGTCAGTCTTTGGACTGTAAAAAAATCAGCAGTAATGGATTTGCATTTTTTTGCTTTACAATTCTCTAGAACAAGAAACAGTTGTTGACATGTACACAAATTTATTTTAAGGACACAACAATCACAATGACAGAAACAGAAGCATTACTGTAATACTGTAAGCTTTCCTCTGGAAATTGACTTGCACAGTTAGATCTGAAAGCATTTTAAACAATATCTTGTGGGAAAACACAGAAAACCTTAAACATATTAACTTCAAACTTTATGTGCTTATCTCCTCTTTTGGTAGCTGGTGGTGGTTAAAGCTTTTCAAAGTCATGGCCACTTGCACTCATTGCTTCAGGGTGCATTACCCTTCCCATGAATAACACAGTACCTGTCGAAAGGGAGGAATGAAGGGAAAATGTCAGAACCAAAAGGAAAAGTTGAGGCTGTAAGATGATGAATACTAAGTTAGAGAGCATGTGATTCACAATTTTTATAGGAATATAAGCCTTGGAGGACTTAGTAGCCATGAAAGGCAGTGGATCAATACCCCTAGAGAAGAGGACCTTTTTGTATTCAGAACTGATACAGGACAGACAAGAATATGGAAGTCTTCTGCATTTCAGTGCCCCTCTGCTTATTCTAAAGGCTTGATTGAAAACCCATCACAAATCAACAGAAATGTTCACTTTCATTTCAATGGTTCTGATGAGGGCCTATGAAGTACTGTTCCTGACATCTTAGTGGTTATGACACAGTAGGCTGGGGTGCTTCAAAGGTGGCAGCTGGCCCTAACTGAAATATGAATACCTAACCAGAGAAACCTTATTGAGCACTTCTGAGCCCCACATGCCTGCTCAACATCATTCCTCACAGAATTAAAAGTGAGCCCCAGAAACTCCACACCAATCAATTAATGATTAATAGATACTTCATGTTCACAGATTTACTCCACATTAGAGCATGCAACCCACAACAAGGAACTCATATATAAATACTGCTCCTCTAAACTGTTTAATCACCATTTACATCTTTCCTATTTTACACATTTCTAACCTATTTAAATACAGTGATCAATCACGAACACTTAGGGTATTCTTGAGAAGAGTAACCATCATAGATTGTTTTTTCAAAAGGTTTCTCAGATGTCTAAATTAGCAAAAGGCTTTCAGGATTTAACTATAGTTGTTGGCAATTCCTCTTTCTGCATGCAACAGCAACCCCTATGAACATTAAGAACTGCATAAAAACTACCAAGCTCTACTCTGTTCTGATTTAAACTTTTCTTTTTGAGGAAAATTTTGTATATTGACCACCACAGTAGGGAAAAGAACATATCTCCTCCTTCAGAAACATTTTTGCTTAATTTGGTCTACATCAGCAGTGATCCTCAACACAGATTTGGTTAAAAACACTGCAAGAGCTGGTATCATTCCTTGTACAGAAATGACTCTACCTAGTTACGCTGTAAGTATTAGTGCAATCTAAATGGATTAACATACGTTGATATTTATGATAGGGATCTCAAACATAGGAAAAAAGCCCTTCTAACTGAAGCTACCAGTTTGCTTATAGAAAATGGAAAAATACTGGAACACACATATGATAGTCAGTGGATGCATAGTAATCTTTTGTCATCCAGTCACATGCACATCATTAAAACAAATTACAAATATGAAACTAAGGAATTCCTTAATCATTGCCCAGTTTGCTAGTGAGTGCTGTTCTATTCCCTTGCTTGCCACAGAACGCTTCAAGAGCGCAACAGAATTATTCATAGCTCTAATATCTGTCTATTATGCAAATCATTTAGTATCAGGAACATATCTAACTCATCTTACTACAGCGAAGCTCTCACAGAATGTGTGATTATAGATATTCAGGGCAATAACACTGTGTTCTCTGAGGAAAAATGGTGAATTTTTCTTCTCTGGAGTTTTTAATCACAGAGCTGTGAATATTTTCCAGGATTATGTCAGATTTTGATACCTTACTTGGAGAAGCATTAAGGAGACATAGAAAAGGTGAATCTTTCAATATTGGGTATTTTAAAGCAAATTAAGGAAAATTTATTATATAAGGCCAGTTCACTGATCAAAATACGTGATTTTCTTTTGTATACTTGATGATGCACTGCGAAAAATGTGGAAGAGTCTGCATTATTCTCACCTGTTCTTCTGTTTCTGACCAAAAAGAAAAAGGGATGGTCAACTATAACTTGGGGATACAGCACTGCCATTCTGCTAATGGCGATCATTCCTAAAGGAAGAAGAACATAGAAAACTTGTTAAATAACACTGCACATCATCTACTCTTCATGAGAGATACTTGTGAAGCTCATGAACAGACACTGAAGTCCCACACTCAGCACTAAGTATCACCACGAAATACCATGAAAAAATCTAACTGAAGAGTCAGATAGATTAATTACATGATGTACATGTTACAATTTAACCCAGTTACTGACATTCATAACCAGGGAAGTAACTCTTCCTTTCTTCAGAGACTGGTACAAGTAGAGGCAATTAGAAATCACCTAACGATACATATTAGCAACTAATGTAACTTATTTTCAGGAAAAGCATACGATAACCAAGTACACCAACTACCTGGCCTCCTAGCATGAGTAAGAGCCAGCTATGTTTCTGCACTTAGTGCTTCAAATTTTACATCTCTGTGTACAAGCTTGTAAAAGTGCAATTGCCACAACTCTTATTCTCCTCTTAACTATTCTGGATCAAATGCCTCTGGCCATCTCAATTACCAGATAAAAAATTATGAATACAGAAGTTCCGTAAAGAAAATACAAGCTGCAGTCTGCACCCTCCTGACAATTAGAAGCAAAGGAAGGAAGATTTTCATCTTTCCACAGAAAAGAAACATTGCGCCACACACCTCATTCAAAAAAAAAAAAAAAAGCTAATTTCCAGAATTCTCTTCTGAAAAGCAGTATACAAGCTATGCTGTGTCTTCATGCTACATGCTATTTAGCTCTTCTGCCCTTACAGCAAGTCAGTTTTGAAAAATTAACTAACACAAAATAACCAGACATTAGATTTAGTTCTGCTTTTCAATCAGGTACCTGAGGCAGCAGCAGCTTCTGATCCCTCCTCATTAACTTCTAGAAATGCCTTGTGAAATGCCTTTGCAAGGTAAAGTTCCTTGTTATCTGGAGAGGAAAAGGAAACATACTTCAAGTGGCTCAACAGTAAGACTGAAGTATTTAAAAAACCCCACAAACACTACCAAAACCTCCCAGACTATTGCCCACCTTCTGTCCCAAGTAGGCAAGTACAAGAGCTTTGTACATAGCAGTTGCATTAAAATATCTTCTGCCAATACTATTTATTATACTATTAAAATAGCACCATTTACCTCACTGAAATTTGTAGCCCTCTCCTACACTATGGTATTAAAATAGCTTGGCACTGTCTAGAGCACCAGCATACCAGACAGAGTAGAAGACAATCCCTTAACAGAAGATTTTAAGTGCAAGTACTGGGAAAAATGATTATGACATTATATGGCAAATGCGTGTAACAAATAATTTTATTTCTGCATTGAGTGCAATATAAACTTCCTCCAGCAAAATTAGGTATTTTCTCCCTTGTAATTATATTTAAAAGAAGCTGAAGATAAATAGTTAATGCAAAAACTGCCATGGAACTAGGTGCTTTTCAGTTGTTCATTTTCCATCCTTCTTTGTCAATATTTTTGGTCCAAGCCTACTCAATTCAGTGGATGTTTCATTACTTTTCTTTAGTGACTAAATAATCAGATTTTTGTAATCCTCAGGAACTTGCAGGAAGCAAGACACGTAACACCATTTGAGCTGTCTGACTAAGTTTCATCAGACATAATAAGGGTTAGATATACATTTACCATACCTGCATAAAATCCACAGTAATGACAGAGCACGACTGGCAGTTAAGAAAGGAATAAAGGTTTTCTCAACAGGGAGATACACAACCATGAAAATCTAACCTAATCACCCCAGTGAGACAGCTGTACCATTGTGTATTTCTGATCCTTCACAAAATGTTCAACACCAAAACTAGCTGAAGGCTGACTAAGAAAGGAAAGCTTGGGACCATTCATGTAATTGTTACCCATTTATTTTGGCTCTCAAAGACAACCACTAGTTCTAATACTAATGCAAGCTAAAACCATAAGAGACAACAGTTTAAAATGCCTCTCCCCAGCAGATCTCATTACTCCTACATACACTCTTAAGCTTCCTGGCCCAGATGCTTAACTTCAATCTCACCAGCAAAAGCCCAAAGTCATCCCCTTTGAGACTGTGTGTAGTAAAATGTCCTAGAATCCTAAAAACTGTAGTTCTAGGCTTCACTTCTAAACCTTCAGTAATGCTGTCTTGAAAGCTAGGATGAAGTTCCAACTGCAAGCTCCAACTGCATTACTTTAAAACAAAGGATTTGCAGCATCTTGAACACTTAACACAATCCTCACAGCTTTTGCCTCTGTAACTGTTAACAGAAAGGCCACCTGAAAACATAACTTGGTTGGGTTCCAACACTAACACCACCTTTAAACCTCAAGCATTACCTGTGACGAATAAATGACAACCTAAGTAAATGGTACAATCAGGTGTTCAATAGTCATCATCCCCTACAGCTTCCATTCCATTATGGACCCATTAAGACTCAAGTTTTCAAAAACTGCTTTAGAACAAACACTGGATGTGCAAGAGTACTTGGGTAACAATGGATAGATACGCAAGGCAAAAAGGGCAACAGATCCACAAATCGGTAATTCCTGCTGTGCATGTCTCATGCTATGAGAGTGTTGCCTTTGTGAACATGTCAGTTACCAGGATTCTTTGTGAGTTTACTGGTCAGTCCTACATATTTCACCTTCTATCAAGCTATATTTTGCTATCCTTGCATGAGTCCATTTCAAAGCTCTATTAAACATCTGAGCTATACTGCACATACCAAAAGAAAAAAGTAACTTTGCAGCCTTTATGGAAAAATACTGGTTTGGAGTTCCTTATTGTAAACCCAAATAAAATTTTGTGTTTAGTGACAGTCAAAGAACTACCCACTTTGCTTAATCATGTATTTTGATCACCTTTTTGATTACAGCACCTAGGCCTGCTCCTGTTACCTGTAATATTCACAGCAGTACTCTATATCTTATTCCTGAAATCTTTATTTTGCATAGCGTGGTGGTGGTTATGGTACTCCAAGGTATATTTCTGGTCAGAACTCTTAGCATCTCAGAATTGTGGTCTCCATCTGACAAGTTTATAGACAGCATAAAGATTGCTAATATTTACCACCAGATATAATAGCAGGCTTACTTGTAAATATATCTGGGTATTAATAAAAAACAAAACCAAACAACAAGAAAAAAACACAAAACCAACATCAAACCAAACCAAACCCCCCAAAATCAAACCACCAACATTTTGTTAAATTGACAGGAATACAAGAAGTGCCACTACAGAGGAGCCCAGTATGTCCAATTAGCTTAGCATACTGTGCCAGCGATAGCATTATTGTTGTTTCATAACAAGGTTAAAGAAGCCTTACAAACAAAAACTACAGCACAACTTGGAAGAGAAAAATATCCTCTCACCCAGCACATGCCTTATACCCTGCCCAAGTTTCTAATCCACTGAATATACAGAATGCCTTTCTTCAAGTGTAGTATAGATGGTTTTGATTGCTCTGAAGCATTTTTTTTTTAATCCCACCAATCTCATGACCTCAAGGAATACCCAATAATGATCTCTGTGGTTACGTTTTCCATAAGAGAAATACTTTCTATTTGGTTTTAATTTGTTGACTTTCGCTTCATTGGATACCTTTGCTCTTGGATGGTGAAAGGAGTAAGTCCACAGCCCACTTAACTTTCTCTAGATTCTTCCCTTTATATTGCCACTATCACATCCCTCTCATTCATCTCTCCCTGAAGTGAATGATTCTATTTTCCCATCGAAGCATAATGTCATCACTGAGTATTCAGGTAGTTTTCTCTTTGTTCTCTGATTGTCAAATCACTGACTGAAATACCTCAATATCATATCCATCTTGTCATTATTACACATCTTTTTGTTATGGCTTTTGCCGGATAAGGTGGGGCTTACCTGAGTATCTACTATGATGTCATTTTTCTCTAGTAGCTTCTTTGAATCTGGATTTTCATAAGAACCAATATGATTTGACTGTTAGGATCTCAGAAAAGTCTCTTGGAGATTTAGTATCAAAGTTTAAGCTTTCTGCAGGACCACAGCCTAGATATCCATTAACGTGTGGGAGTAATCTGAAGCTTACTTCTAATGTACATGACTCCGTTAGCATCACACTTCACTTGTCATTACACTCCATATGCTTGCAAACTCCTACTCACAGCTGCCAACTGGTTGCTCTCAAGTCTCATTTTAAAAAAGAATGCAGGTTTATTGGCTTTTCTAGCTTAGGCTGTCCCAGAAAAATTATATGTGTATCAGTCAAGACTTCAAAGAGCTATTTACTGATGCTCTTCTAATTACTTTATATTATGAAAGTAACTCATTAATATCACTGTGCTGCTCACAGAAATTCAGGTCACCTTGAGGTTAAAGGCGGTTGCCATTTAAGGCATTATACAACAATAAGAAATAATATAAGCATTTGAAAGAGAAGGGGAATATCAGTATTTAAATTAGTTCAAGGGTAAGTTGTAAGTGGTGTCAAAATACTCAAATAGAAAGTTTCCATGCTGTGTAAATTATAAAACCCCACATACTAGAAGTTGTTTCAAGATTATTTTGTACACCTGACAGAATCAGAGATACAAGCAAAACCTGTTAAAGCCTTTTGCTGAAAGTGAGAGTCAGAATACACGAATTAGACAGCCAAATAGGAATGTCCTCCTACCCACCTGTGTTGACAATTTCTGCAAGAGGGTAACATTTAAAATGTGCATCTAGATTAATACTTTCTCTTTGCCTGCTACCAATCTAGACACCATGGAAGGTAAAGCTGACTTGTCTATTTCCATTTTTTCAGATTAAGTGCAAAAAGCAAAAAATTCTAAATATTGAAAAATAAGTCTGTAATCCTGCAATTTGATTTATATCCACTAAACCCACATAGAATTCCACTGAAGTCAACAATCTGTGCCTGGATCCGATTGTAGGATTATGGCTATTGTTGAAATTGCAGGCAGCTTTCCTTGACAATAATCCAAAAGCAAGAGCAATGGGAGGGGAAGGAAGGTATTTTAAAAAGCATCAGAATTTCTCAAAAATCTCTTTAGATTTTTTTTTTTTTTATGATTCGCTATCATCCTAAATTAAGTGCCCGGACAAACATTTTGTTCAAAATGTAAACCTTTCATTTAAGGTTTAAGGAAGTGTCATGAAGTTTCCAGAAGCCTGACACTGAGATGCATGCAAACTACTGGTTTCAAACTTCCCTGTTAACTGACGTACTATTCATGTACGTCATGCTTTCAGCATTTTTCTTCACATTTTCCCCCCTTCCTCTTCCCTCCCCATTTTACATTGTGGAAACTAGAAATAGGATAATTATTCTGTCTTTAATTACTTAAAATTTAATTTCCATAGCTTCAATAGTAAGGTTTTCATTAAAGACATTACTTCAAAAATATGTTCTAATTCTTAATTAATGAATGACCTTTTCATCACCTAGCAGCACCTGCCCTTTTAAGTGAAAAGCAAGAAAGTTACAGTACCACTCACAAATTCTCTCTATACAGTGCTCTGCATTACTTAACAAACAAGTTAATCTTTAAATGGCAGAGGTGCTAATTCAGTCATGCAAAACATGATATTTTGATTTTGTACAGAACAATTGTCAAAAATGTACAACATGAAACAAATCATTAGTCATGTGGATTAAAACACAAGCACATTCCAATCTTTCTGCTAGCCTCTCCACCACAGAGTTAGTCCCCTATATAGAGGTGAATTTTACATGACATTTTATATTAGAGACAAACACTGACTTGGTGGTTCAGGCTCCATGTGTATTCTCCATAGTACTTTTTCTCCAGCAAATAACATATATAGATCAGAATTTATTGAAAAGCTTGCTTTTATTTGTGGTGTCAGAAAAACTGAAGGTTTTTTTCTTCAGAAAAATGGTATTTCTTTAAAGTAGGATTTTTTGTTTATTTAAATTCTTTGCGCATTGTCTAACTCTAGCTTTTCCCACAATTTCACTTTCACAGCAGCAAAACAGTGGAATAATCTACATGATATACTATAAACAATATTTCAAACAGCAAAAATAAAAAGGATATGAAAATTGCAAATATTTCTGCTGTAGATTTTAAAGGAATATTTGCCTTCATTACCACTATTTTGAATAAACCACCCAGCTGTGTTTGCTTCCAGAGACAGGAAATTAAGGACAGGTATTTCCCATCAGCTAAGGGTCTATCTGGCCAATTAGGCAGTAATCCATAGAGCACCATACAGGAAGCGGTATATAAGCAAGTATTACAAGAACAATGACAGCAATTTCATACAGGCGCATGCTTCTAGATAGAGAACAACTTGGTTTACCAAAATTTGGGTGTAGACAGACCATGCTAAATACACTGCTTGTTGGCTACTTTTGTCACACAAAAGTAAAACCACTTTGCAGGCAAAGGTGACTCAATTACCTTTTCTGCCACTTCAATAACTTTTAGGAGGTATTAAAAGCATAAATATCTCATTTGCACCTGAATTTCTAAATGCATTGAATATGTTAACTTCTGAAAATAAAGTGTTGTCAACATACATGACTAAATTGCTTTTATCAGAACTCTTTCTTTCCTATGGTGCTTCTATAAAGCAGGTATCTGGGGAGATGACTAATTGTACAACAGCTTAATGCTCCTAAGGCTATGAAAAAACAGCCTCTGGAGATTAAAGATGACAAGCCCTTTGCTGTGTGAATCCCATTTGCCATCAAGTCACTGAAGACATATATTGCTCCAATGTGGACCTGCCTCTTGCATCATATTATACTTTTGCTACATTTCTAATCGATTCAATTCTGAAATACTCAGAGTGAACTTTCCCAGGTCAAAAATCTCACACCTCAAATACACCCCCCTGATAGTTTTGTCCTCTGTCTCAATTGCTCCTACAGTGAGCACACTCTTACATCATACAAAAGTAATGAAGGATCTGAAAACTGCTAGCAGGTTTTGGTTTGAGCTTTGTTATCTTTACGTGATTTCAGTACTTCCTCATACTCCTGGAGACAACACAAGAACCTCTTTCTTACCAGACATTGCAGTGAGGTCAGCACTACTGCTGAACAGCTCTGTAATTCCGAGACCTCTCCAGACATCTTTCAGATCAATTTCCTGTTCTACTGTGAACCTGGAGAATTTAATAGAAAATTAAAAAAAGCCCAGACATAAGCAGAGCTTATTGTTATGACAATAACAACAGTGAGGTAACGACAACTGAAACACTGAGGTAAGTAATGTAGATTCAGTGCTAGTACTACAGTGACACACCTTCTATGAAAACACTTCAATTTAATTTGCTCGTATGGCTCAGTTCTTTTTTTCCTAATGCGGAAGCAAAAATATGCTAAGGTTAGGTACACCCCCTGACGATAAAAACTCAGTGCAAAATTACGAAGTAGCTAACGTAAGTGTTTACTTCATATACAACAGGTTTACTTCATATACAACCCATTATAAAAACTGACTTTACCTGTACACATACTAGAATAGAGTATCAAATAATGCAAAGAACAGCACAAATTCATGAAAAAGCTGATGGCAAAGGAGTAGGAAAGAAGGATACTCTTTTTGTTTAGACAATATAAGCAAAGACCAGCAGGTATGAACATGAATATAAAACATTTCTGATTCAGCTTCTAATTACTCTTGTGGCAAAACTTTAACTGGGTTTTGATTGTGAATAAAGAACAGGTAAAACAAATAGTTAATGCAAATACATATGTGAGTACAAGCTGGTAGGATTTCAGGGTTAGCTTGCAAAGCCATGTTCTAGGTTATGTTACTGTGCTAGAAGGACAAAACGAGATTTATCCTGAGGGCAAGATTTTGGTCAAAAGCTTGTTCTGTTTATAAAGACTGCTCTTCAACCATTTTAAGTTATGCCTAGTGTCAGTAAGACAAGAAAAAAAAAAAAAAAAAAGACTCAAGTTCTTTGTGTGTGGCCAGAAACAGACTGAAGAGCTGGAGAAACAAAGAAACATGTCAGAATTATATTAAAAAGAAGAAAACCAGAAAATACTATAAGTCTACAAATACAAAAGACTAATCATAAATGTTTGTTATGGGAGAGTTATGGATTCTCTGTAGAATTATCAAATTATTAGTGATTTACATTTCCTGACAGTGACTGGTTATAACTATACACCACAAAATATAGTCCATCAGGTTTTGTTACAGATTCTCCAGCTAGCAGTTCAGTCGGAAACAATTCTGCAGTTATACTGCAGTCCTTGCTGACAGATCTTACTTGTGCTGGAACTAAATAAATTAATAGGTGCTTCTGTGCAATTTCCTTCTCCAGGATTAAGGTTCCTCAGCTACAAGGAAGAACATAATCTTTTCAGGAGAAAATATAGCCAGAACTCTGAGCAGAGAACAGCTGATGAAAAGCTGTGCGACACCTTGGCATGTGAAAGCCTTAGCAGCTTGAAAAAGAATACTCTGGACATCAAAAAGCAACTGGATAAGAGCCAAGTGGATCTTCCTCACTTACAACATTTACACAGAATAAAAAAAAAAAAAAATCTAATACAGAATCTACATTTGTAATGAACTTAGAAATGCCATTAGAAGCCAAAAAAATCTATGATGGAATAGATGTTAATCATTGCCCAGAGAAGAATTTTATGCACGTTAAATAAGATGTGGAGATAGCTCAGCATTGATAAATCACTGGTGGCATTGCAAGTCTTTGTGTACCCAGTCCGTATGTATTCCAGTATATGCCTTGAATAAAACCAGAAGGACTAATTCTTGTGGTTTTATTCTTTTGACAGCTCTCAAAAGAATCAGAAGAGACCAACAACAATTTATGGACTGGAGGAACCTTCTTATGGTGTTCTGGCATATTCCACATCAGTGTGGCAGCGTTTGTTTTTTTTTTTTAAAAAAAAAACACAAAAGAACCCACTCCAAAAACAAACCCAAGAAGACATTACCTTAATGAATGACATGTAGGTACTTGCATGAGATGACCTGAAAACACTCAATAGGATTTTAGAAAATGGGGATGTGTCCTGTTAGATTTCTTTTCTTAGAAAGCTCTGGACACACACACTACTGGTCAAAAACTATGTTCTCAAGATGTTATCCATGCTTTTAGCCTCAAGAGAAAAATCTATAAGTTGCTCATTCATTCAAATTTCCTTGGCTTATAAAATCATAGAATAGTTAGGGTTGGAAAAAGACATTAAGATCATCTAATTCCAACCCCCCTGCCATGGGCAGGGACACCTCACACTAAACCATATCACCCAAGGCTTCGTCCAACCTGGCCTTGAACACTGCCAGGGATGGAGCATTCACAACCTCCCTGGGCAACCCATTCCAGTGCCTCACCACCTTAACAGGAAAGAATTTCCTCCTTATATCCAATCTAAACTTCCCCTGTTTAAGTTTGAACCCGTTACCCCTTGTCCTGTCACTACAGTCCCTAATGAAGAGTCCCTCCCCAGCATCCCTATAGGCCCCTTCAGATACTGGAAGGCTGCTATGAGGTCTCCACGCAGCCTTCTCTTCTCCAGGCTAAACAGCCCCAACTTCCTCAGCCTGTCTTCATACAGGAGGTGCTCCAGTCCCCTGATCATCCTCGTGGCCCTTCTCTGGACTTGTTCCAACAGTTCCATGTCCTTTTTATGTTGAGGACACCAGAACTGCACACAATACTCCAGGTGAGGTTCCACAAGAGCACAGTAAAGGGGCAGGATCACCTCCTTTGACCTGCTGGTCACACTCCATTTGATGCAGCCCAGGATACGGTTGGCTTTCTGGGCTGTGAGCACACACTGCCTGCTCATGCTCATTTTCTCACCAACCAACACCCCCAAGTCTCCACAGGGCTGCTCTGAATCTCTTCTTTGTCCAACCTGTAGCTGTCCCTGGCCTTGCTCTGCCCCAGGTGTACGACCTTGCACTTGGCATGGTTAAACTTCATGAGGTTGGCATCAGCCCACCTCACAAGTGTGTCGAGGTCCCTCTGGATGGCATTCCTTCCCTCCAGGGTATCAACCGAACCACACAGCTTGGTGTCATCGGCAAACTTGCTGAGGGCGCACTCAATCCCCCTGTCCATGTCAGCGACGAAGATGTTAAACAAGAGAGGTCCCAACACCAATCCCTGAGGGACGCCACTCTTTACTGGTCTCCAGCCAGACATGGAGCCATTGACCACAGCTCTTTGTGTGCAGCCATCCAGCCAGTTCTTTATCCACCCAGTGGTCCATTCATCAAATTGATGTCACTCCAATTTAGAGACAAGGATGTCGTGTGGGACAGTGTCAAACGCTTTACACAAGTCCAGGTAGATGACATCAACTGCTCTACCCCTGTCCATCAGTTCTGTAGCCCCATCATAGAAGGCCACCAAATTGGTCAGGCAGGATTTCCCTTAGTGAAGCCATGCTGGCTGTCACCAAGCACCTTGTTGATTTTCATGTGCCTTAGCATGCCATCCAGGAGAATCTGCTCTAAGATTTTGCCAGGCACAGAGGTGAGACTGACTGGTCTGTAATTCTCCAGGTCATCCATTTTCCCCTTCTTGAAAATGGGGCTTATATTTCCCTTTTTCCAGTCGTTGGGAACTTCACCTGACTGCCATGATTTCTCAACTATGATGGCCAGCGGCTTCGCAACTTCATTTCCCAGCTCCTTCAGGACCCGCAGATGGATTTCATCAGGTCCCATGGACTTGTGCACGTTCAGATTTTTAAGATGGTCTTGAACCAGATCCTCTCCTACAGTGGGCGCAAGGTCTTCATTCTCACAGTTCCTGTATCTGCCTTCCAAGACTTGGGTGGTGTGGTGAGAGCCTTTGCCAGTGAAGACTGAGGCAGAGAAGTCATTCTGAACCCCAGCCTTCTCCAAATCCTCTGTAGCCAGATCTCCTGAGAGCTTCCTGAGGGGGCCTACGTTTTCCCTTGTCTTTTTTATTTGCTATGTACCTGTAGAATCCCTTCCTGTTATCCTTAATACCCCTAGCCAAGTTTAATTCTAACTGGGCCTTAGCTTTCCTAACTCGGTCCCTAGCTTCCCGGGCAACATCCCTGTATTCTTCTCAGGCCGCCAGTCCTTGCTTCCACTTATTATAAGCCTCTTTTTTCATCTGAATTTTCCTCAGGAGCTCCTTATCCATCCAAGGAGGTCTCCTGGCCCTCCTGCTGCACTTCCTTCTGGTTGGGATGCAACACTCCTGAGCTTGCAGCAGGGGATCCTTGAATATCAACCAACAGTCTTGGGCCCCTCTGCCCTCTAGGGCTGTATCCCACGGAACCTTACTATGCCAGTTCCTGAAGAGGCCAAAGTCTGCTCTCTTGAAGTCCAGGGCAGTGAGCTTGCTGCACGCTCTTCTCACTGTCCTGAGGATCTCAAATTCGAGCATCTCGTAATCGCTGCATCCAAGGCTGCCCTGGAGCATCACATTTCCAACGAGCCCTTCCCTGCTGGTGAGCACGAGGTCAAGCATGGCACCGCTCCTTGTTGGCTCCTCTATCACTTGCAGAAGGAAGTTGTCTTCCACACAATCGAGGAACCTCCTGGATTGCTTGTGCCGGGCCGTACTGTCCTTCCAACAGATGTCAGGGTGGTTGAAGTCACCCATAAAAACAAGGGCCTGCGAGCATGAGGCTGTTCCTATCTGTCTACAGAGTGCTCCATCCGCAGGTTCTCCTTGATCAGGCGGTCTGTAACAGACCCCCACAGCAATGTCTCCCATAGCTATATTCCCTTGAACCCTGACCCACAAACTCTCTGTTGAGTGCTTCTAGGTTCCAAAATTATAGACCAGTTTTAACTCTCACTACACACCTGTAAGGTATGCCCAGATCTATTTTAAAGACTTAGGGTTTTTACTTAAGATAGAAGAATTGAGATTCGATTCCTAATGCTAGTTAGATTTAACCAGTACAGAGGTCCTGACTGTGCACACTGAATAACTCCAGAGTGAATAAATCCAGAAGTATTTCCTTTTACGTTAAAACTATACTATAACATTTCGAAAAAGACATCCAATTGTTATCTACCTTACAAACAGAACAAAAAAATGCACATTAAAATGTATTTTATAAAAATTTCACAGTGGTATATTTTTCGGTTTTTGGCTTTTATTTCACCACAGTTAGAATTAAATGTATTAAGATGAGCAAAGGTGTCTATAATATCTATACAAGTGAGTTTCTACTTTTTATGCAAATAAAGGACACCAAAAATATCACATCAGCTGTATAAATACCAAAATATCCCTTTACAAAAATAAAACTAATTACTTCCTTTCTCCCCTTTTGTTTTTGTCATATGGTAAAACCCCCACTCTAAACCACTATTTAAACCAGTATCTCCCTCCTTTCTCGCATGCTATGAAGCTCAGCTAGTTACAGATAAGGTATTAACGACATCTCAAATATTTTAGCTGACATCAGAACTATCCTCTTTTGAACAATAATAATGCTGCTTTACACTTTGGAATTTAATTTCAGGCTATGAAATCTGATGTAAAAATTTGGTGTGAGTTATTCTCCAGTCATATTTGGATTTTTTTGCATTCCTTACAGACAGCGATGTAGGTATTCAAAATCAAAGCTGACAACCTAAAATACGTAAGAGACATTCAGTCTCATTTCCCAAGCCAGGCATTTACTGTACCTCAGACTTTGGAAATGCCAAGCTACATGAAACTAGTCCTGACACATGATTATTTGTAGTGTTTGTCGCATATAATAAACCAGCTGGTCATATGTTTTTTAACAAACAAGGTGCTTCTGATTTTAAAAATACTATAGAAAAAAGTTTCAAGTCATGAAGTTTCAGAAGTCATGAAATAGTTGCAACTGGGAGCATTAGAAACTACAAAGGGAATTCTGAGAAACAGACACTGAAGATAAGATGAGAGATTTTCACCATAGGACCAGAACAGAATGACTAGTCTGTTGAGTCAAGAGGAAACCTTCTACACTTAAGCAGTTCTAGAAGGTTCATCAACATACATATTCATTGATGTATGCTTCCACAGACCAGAAAGGAATTAATAAAGGACAGTAACTCTGCCTACCAGGTTTTACCCAAAGTCAAGGAGAAGTGAACATGTGAGTTAGCTCTATATTTATTTTTACACTGCTCATTTGTAAAGTCTATTTCCTACATGTAAAATGAAGCCCAAACAGCTTAACAAAAATATTTCCCTTGTTTTCCACCATCTTTGGATTTCTCCCATATGAAACAAAGAACAGAATGAGATACTTAGGAAGCAGAATTAGAGTGAGAAACTAACAAACAGTTCAGCACAGAATTATGGTATTTTCATGAAATTTAAAACTTACACAAACATTAGATTAAAATGATGCATTTTTGTCATTGACAGTCTCCTTAGTTATGTATCTGAACCTTTAGGTTTTGTATAGGGCATTATCATTTCAACATCATCTAAGGCATTTATATGGTATTTTAAATGTAAAAAAAAGGCAAGGTAATCATTATGGAGAGGCGGGCATACTGTAGCAATCCTTAACATCTGCAGACTTTAGCCCTGTTATTAGACACTAATTTCTCCTATGCTCTTCAAATAATCTTTGTTAGAAAGACACCTTTGTAAATTAGATTCATGGTCTGTTTCACTCCTATGCAAAAAGTGGATTAAAATGTTGATCACTTTAGTCTGGGTTAAACTGGAAACAATGATTGAAAATGAAAATGAGAACATATAACTTAATTCTGTACCAATCTCTCCTTTGCTATTAAGAGGAATAATACACAATTTTATTTGCACACAGATAAAGCAGACAGAAATTGGAAAGTTGTGATTAATTCTGCTTCTGCTTTGGCTAGTCATTCAGGTCCTATTACAAATGTTTAAGTTTAAAAAATGTTCACTTTATAATTGGATAGCATCTTTCAGGGTATAAAAATTTAATTCCATTCCACTGCTTTCAATTTCTCAGTGGACATAGCCTGCAGGCCACATTTCATAACATGCCTTTCTGAGTCAGAATATTAAATATTTATGAAGTTTTTATTTAGAGGATTGATAAAATCCTGTAGATTACCTCTGAATCCCTAACAGAAATCCCAACACGTTGGGAGCATGCAATTAATGTTTGGATTTTCTGTAAGGGAACTGCAGATTTACTATATGGAATTTCAAGCTCATGACAGTCATCTTTTATAATCTGAAAATACTGACGGTAATCAGCAAGTGGTTGTAAGTTTTTTGCCTTTGTATAGCCCTAATTCAGAAACGCTTCCCAAATTTTTTGAGATTCTTAGGTAAGAGTGACAGACTAGCATGTGGATGGAATAAATAAGGACATTTTATGACCACACAAAACCTAGGCCTCGAACTCATGTCTGAGAACCCGGCTACAGAGAATCCTGGAACCTCTGCTTTTGGTTAAAACCAAATAAACCCCCAAACTAACTCTACAAATTTAATTCATGATATAAACATAAATAACATGTTTTCAATTACATTCATGTATTTAACTTTAGATGCCTCAGCTTGTTGAATTTGGAAGCTAGTTTTTATGGATTTCCTATATAATCCACGCAGAGAGACTTCTGTTGTGAATGTCGCACACCAGAAATTCTTTGAGAGAAGATGTCCAACTTCAGTACCTGATGCACAGGGTGCGATATGCTCCAATTATAAAAGAAAAGCTTAAGGGATGGAAAAACCCTCATATTTTACCTCTCATTAACATCTATTAAGATTTGCCCAAGCCTGCAGGAGAAATGCCCTTTCCCTGCATCTTAGTGGACTGTTAATACTACAGCTCCTGGGACCTGAAGCTCCAAGAGAAAAACAAATAAAAATCACAGGAACAGTGTACAGTTAGTATAAAACCTGCAGTGCAGCTCTTTGCTGCTCTTCCCGCTTCTTCACAGTAAATGCTGCTTAAAAAAGAGAAGAACTCTTTCTGTGGGACAGTCAAAACCAGCCCCAAGATGCTGCTGCTCCCTTGCTACTCTGACACTAAGCATAAGAGCTTAAAAGAGAACTCAAATTCCACCTTGAATTGGAATTGGAGCATGCCACAGTGGAGTCCATCTCAACCTAATTTATCCTGGCTAGCCTTGTTTTATTGTGCTCAGCTGCAGTTACCTTCTTGAAAGTGGTCTGAAGTCCCTCTCAACTCTGCAAGTAACCTGGCAACAAAAAACTATTTTAATGATTAAAACAATTCACTTAAAACTTTTCTTTTTGTGGTTTTCTTTTTGATTTTTTTTTGCTTGGTTTTGGTTTTGTTTTAGAAAACAACCTTAACCTAAGAAAACATTATTTCAACACCATCTAAAGCATTTTTAAGTGCTGCCATGTACTCACTATACAGTGCCAAAAGAGTAGAATAAATAGAAGTGATCCACATCAAATTCATGCCATATTGTTATACAAACACTTTAATGAAATCATTATGAATCACTTGAAAGGACATCATGATCCAACTATACATCAGTGACATTTAGTAGTAAACAACTCCATTACTAAGTCAAGTGTAGGGCAAGCATGAAAAATACTTGAAGGCAGATGGAACCAAATTCTGGGCAAGATAACTAAGAGACAGATGTGGGCAAATAAGTTACAGAGCATACACCACTTATGTCTACAAATAAACTGACAGAAGTTGCGTCCCTTCTGGTAGCAACATCTTGCTATTCTATTGCTCCTCTAAGAAAAGAGAAAGCATCAGTTATTACAACTAAGAAAACAGACAAAAGACAAATTGATTGGAATTACTTCTCAACACTCAACCATTTGTATCTACGCAGACACACACCAACTTTTAAAATTAGCAGCATATAGAAATCTAATTAGGAACTAAATGAAACACTTTAGCTTTTGTTAATTCAGTCTTACAATATTTCTATGGCTCCTGTCTAAATGGAACTTAGCCATAATGAGTTCTGCAATATTGTGAACATCATTCAGAATGGCTATATTCCCAATGACGAAATTTTCCTTTCTAGAACTCATATATGAAAAGGATGCAAATACATAGTGCTCATCTGTTGCTCAAACAATGATCACCTGGCACTGCACACCCTGGACTTTATTGTCAAAGCAACCTTCATGTGGGTGCTACCTAACTGCAGGCTTGTTCAAGGTGTTCAAGTTTCACCTACTCTGCTACTCCGATCAATTTGAAGGCAGTCTTTCCCCTTCTATTGACATGGGAGCATATTCTCACCTTGGTAAATATACTTCCACTTTTTGCTTCTTTACAGAATTAGCCCATTCATTAATCAATGAGGCTTTAACCAGTGGTTCCAATGAGACTAGTGGAACTTCCTGTCTGGAAAGAACGATCATCATACTAATCTCATCTCCCTCATATGGTATTTCCAGAACTTGATAGATACCGCCTGCTTCGTTGGATCCATCACTGAACTCTCCTACAAGAGAAAAACAACAACAAAAGCTAGTAGAAGTATTTTCTTCTGTTTTCACTGGAGACAGGGAAAAAATAGAAGGCGAACACTAGGCAGTATTTACTAGGTATAGAACCAAAAGTGACCCTCTTTTTTCTGTATGAAATTTATATTGGTGTCTTCATCATAAGATTTGAGGCTTACATCTGCTTTCTTACAGAAACAAGCGATCACACAGTTTGTAAATAATCACACTTCTGAACCTATTACCTAACCTTCATTGGTTAGAGAGAAGTATGAAAGTTGTTAAGGCTGTCAAGACTTTCATGGAAACAGGCAGTTTTCTATTCAAGAGAATTTTTCAATGACGAGACTGAGCAAAATACTGCTGTGTGAGACACTGTAGAACTCACTCGGCGTTCAAGCTAGAGATAAAAATGATCCTTTGTTCTGCTGTTCAAAGAACCCCTATTTTAGCTCCCTAAGGATACTACAACAGTAACAAGCAAACATTTGTTTAAATATTTAGCACAGAACAAGAAAAATATTTTGCAAGAAGCAAGACTAGCTCAAGAATTGTAAAGAGGTTAGATTTAATAGATAAACATTCTGAAATCCACCATGTGGCATCACACACATACCTAAAAAATAATCAAGAAAGAGCTCTTTATAGATGCTGCTAGCTAGTTATAAGACACAAGAACACACACTACAAAAAGATGCAAAAACCAGAGATATTTCACTGGAAAAACACCACATTTAAAGTTCTAGGTCAAAGAACAGACAACACCACAAATGAGTATTACTGCAACATACCTATTCAGGAAAGATTTATTAGCTTTAAAGCTGCTAAAGCTCCAACTCACCATAGTAAAACTCTCCCTGCTGGTACATCATTGGAATCTGCACTTCACTTTCATCGTCTTTAGTGAAAGAAAAAGTTCTTGTATTTTCAGGTCTGAACTGTGATTTCCAATTGCCTTTAAAGTAGATTGCGTTGATGAGAGCCAAATGAGTTGGAGAACCAAAATCTCCTGAAGACACAAAATCCTTGATCATATCTAAGAAGAAAACCAAGTGTCAGTCTGCATATCAAATTGAGCATTAAATGAAAACTTAAGACAGCTTGAAAAACGCAAAAAAAAAAAAATCTGTGCTACCATGTAATTTCCAATTCAGATGTTTCATTAAATCTCAAATTAAACTGCCAATGTTTGTAAACCTAAATCACAGTGTAGGTGTGTAAACCCTTCCATTAAGTACATGCTAAGTCAACTGTTTCTTGATCACTACTTAAATATACACACAATGGAACAAAGTGGAAAAGGGGTCACATAAGCAATGTTTGTACTGGTGCTATAATACAGCTCAGCACTACTGTCTTAACATCAAAACTTCTACAAACTCTGGCTCCAATACAAAGAAGCACTTAAAACATATGCTTTATTTCAAGTGCATAAGCGTACCCATTGGAACCTTCACCTGGGCCAATTCTGAAGGAAGCATTCACTTTCACTAATGTCCTACTGACTTCTAAGTACGGAATAATTATAAAATCCCCCATAAATTCATAGCATTTGTTCTGTTGACATTAGCTCTTGAAAAGCAAAAAAACCCCAACCATTTAGCATCTGCTGTATTCATGGGAGGTACACCAGCTGAGCATGGCAGCTGCTTTGCTCCTAACTCCCAAGTCATTTACATCAGAATACAGTCTGTTACCTGCTTTAATTCATCTTAAATGACTTGCTTTTAAGCAGAATAATTTAGACTTAGTTAAATTTGGTGCACTGTATGATTCGTCACTATTCCTAAAGAATTACAGCTTACTTCTGATAGCTTTCTTGCTTACTTCTATTTTTAACTGATATTGCAATGCAACGTGTTAAAATAAACACATTTCTCAGATTATTACTTCTTAATCCATGGTTTAAAATAAAAATTAATTCTGCTTTCTGGAGCATATGACACTAACTGCTGTGAAATTTATGTACCAAAGGGCAGTATTTCTTCTGGGTCGCTATTTGTACTTCATTTTATCTAGAGCATTCTTAGAAATGATGTGACCAATACCACTAAACTCACTCTCTGTGAGTGGGAAAGAAAAAACAAAACCACAAAGAAACAAACAAACAAACAAAAGATTAAGAAGGAACACACTTCCAATTTTTCTATTTATATTTAATACATCATATTCCCTTGTATTTTCAGTCACATCTTGTTAATACACTAATGTAACACTAAGAATTTTCCTGGCCAGAAAAACCTTGGACAGTTGTATTTTCTGCTCTGACCCTCCCATCATGCTTAACATGCTGAACTGGAAACCTGCCCATCTTGTACCTCTTTTCTAATGAGAAAATGAGCCTCTACTGTATGAGTTAGCAGGCAGGAGAGAATGAGATCTAGTGGTCAGAGACTAGGCTGAGGGACTGTTACTATCGCAACCCACCCCTAAGGGACACATAGCTGCCTTTGTTAGCTCTACATGGCTCCTTCCTGGGGAAGGTTACAAACTCGGTCAGCACATGGCAGGTGTTAAGTAGGAGAACCCTTGCCGTTCCTTCTAAAAGAAAGAATTCTGCTTTTTCTTCAGATAGACACCATGTTTCTCTGAAAACACTGCAATCTGCTGCATCGCTTCCATTCCCTCTATTTCCGTAACTTCAGATAAAGGGCAGAATTTAGTATGAATATAGTAGCTGTTATTTTTCCTTGGAAAAAAACCCAGATAACATTCAAAATGAAATAAAATCAATATATAAGGTGTTTTTCCACTTTAGTGCCATACATTTCCATTAAGCATTGTGGACTCTTAAATGTTCAGACTAAATGGTGATGTGTTAAGTCATTACAGAGGATTCCAGTACCTTCACATTTACAAGGGTATAACTGATGTTGGAGTGAGACCCTGTTGAATTACAATTAAAATATCAACCTCCAGAGCATGTCAGATGAAGTAGAATGCGATAATCCCCACAAGAAGGGACTAACCTCACTCCCATACCTTGAGACTCTGCATGTATTCAGAAAATGTCACTTACTTGGGATTCCACAGGCGAAACGACCTAAATCATGCAGATCTGGATATGCTTATTTACAACAGTAATTTTGTGTTTATTCCCCTGCTGCAAATTTTTGTTGTGAAGCCCTATTGACAGTTCCTTGCATTGGAAAAGATTATATTACAGGGTCTGATTTTGTGGTTTAAAATTATCTTCTGTATTCCTTTGTACTCTGTTCTTACTACCTTGTAACTGAGTTTCTTAGAGGTCTACTCCAGCCATTCAAAGCATACACCAATAACCCCTTTGTAGACAACGTGTCTGCAGTTAGTTAACAGTACTTACCTATTTTTTTGTAATTTAATACCAAAATCAGTATTAAAATACTATTAAAAAGCCTACCATTCAAACATTCTCCATCAGTAAATGTTACAGGTGCTTTAAGACAGTAGGCAGGTGAAAAAATATTCAGATACTACTACATGATTAGCCACAGATAATATTACTTAAGAGAGATCTTTACTGTACAGGAAAAAAATTATAATTTCACAAAGAACAGATGCTAGAATTCTTTTTATGCAAGGAGATACTGTAGTCAAATGGAACAGATAAAAGCCAAGGCAACAATTCAACATCACTGTAATACTTCAGAAACACAAACACTGCAGGAAATACACAAAAGAATCACATGGACTTACTATTTGTATGATTCTCCACCCATCTATTGATTTGGGTAGCTACAGCTGCACTTTGGCTGAAATCTACATTCTCTACTTCAGCTCTAAAGTATTTTTTCACCAGCTGCAGAAATTTCTCACTGATATGAAATCCATTTTGCACATAGAGAGAATTAGCAACATTCAGAACATAATGACTTTCATCAGTAGCTGCCATATCAGAAAGGTCCTTTAAGAAGGTAAACTCTTCACCTGAGGAAAGAAAAACAGATTTTCTGTTTCAGAAAAGGAAGGGTTTTTTTCTGCTGAAGTTCGCAGTCTTTTTTTCCAAACACCTTGAGATCTGAAAGACCAATCTACAAGGCAGAACATGTTATTTTTTCTATTATCTATAATTAGCATAATTAATGAGACATTTGAATCCCATCACAGACAAAGTTATCAACAGTAATTCTTTCAATATCAAAAGAGGAATTAAAAAAAAATAAATAAAATAATCATTCTTACAAGTCACACTTGTATGTCTTGTGCTAAGGGATAATTTATTAATGTTTTAGAGACACACTGTGGAACCAAATACGTGCTGTAGTCTCCACAGCCAGACATCACCTGTGCTTCTTCAGAAAGGCTGATGGGAACACATGGCATATTGTACTGAAATAGCCACAACGCTTACAGCTTGTGGCTATATATACAAGCTGATTAGCTTGTATATCTGTATATATGCAATGCAGAAAGAACATTAGTAACACAGAATCAGGGTAAAGAACCTACAGGTTCTACCTACAAGAACCAATTTGTGTAAAAGAGACATTTTCAGTTAAATTACGATGCTTTTCATATTTTCTTCAAGCAATATTCCTGGAGCTACTACTTTCCTTTTCCAGCTTCGTTATAATCAGATGTTTCTAAAAATCTTCTTATAACTCTCAAGGCAAAGGCAAGCTTATTTCGCAGACAGAAACCAAGATCAACAGTTACCTGCAACTTCTTCAGGTTGCTCAAGTGCAAATTCAGGTGCCCAAGCCAAGCACCTGATGTTCTCATCTCTCAGCTTATGCAGAACCCACTAAAGGATGCTTCAGCATGCTCAGGCCATTAAACAGGATGCCAAGAAGCCTACAGATTAATAACCCATGGACATGACTGGGCCACTTCCATCACTGTTCAGGCATTGCCGTGTTTATTTCAGATAAAAAGCTCCATAGTAAAACATGATTAAAAGGACTTACCATTTTTTAAGCTGTCAAAACCCAACGAATGCCGAATTTCTTTCAGAGTGGTTCCATGAGCTCCAAGCTCTACCATTCCCATGGCTATTGCGATGCTCAGAGGAGAGAAAAGAATATTCTCATCTTCTCTTGCTACTCGTAGCTGATTGTAAACATTCACAGAAAGCTCAGCAATGGTTTCATCAGGAAAATTTATCTTGAAGGCTTTGCTTTGCAAAGCAAGCAAAGACAACAGTCCAAGGAAATACATGTCTTGAGATATTAAGATCTGCAAGACAAATTTTAGAGAAAATAAATTAATCTTGTTTAAGTAATAATACATTCAATTTGAGAAAAAAAAGAATAGTAAACTTTAGTCTTAAATCTGTGGGAAAAAAAATCCCTAACTGGAGTTCAGTGCATGATTCAGTTATTTGGAAGCAACACTAAAAGACATACTGCTCAAACAGAAGTAAAAATCTATTCACATGAAAAGATAGACTACTTCATTATA
This sequence comes from Pezoporus wallicus, assembly GCF_028554395.1. NCBI lineage: Eukaryota > Metazoa > Chordata > Aves > Psittaciformes > Psittacidae > Pezoporus > Pezoporus wallicus. The sequence goes on from NW_026638613.1 coordinate 3,680,365, forward strand.
GACCTAAAGTTTTTCAAGTCTTTCAGCCACAGATTAAAAACATGACCTGTACAGAAAAAGACTTCAAAGACATAGCAACAGCTTCTACTTTTTAATTCTGTTGTTGTAATTGTTAAGCAATGCTGATCTGGCATCAGTATGTGTTCCTGTACTTCTTCACCAGGTGGATTTGTCAGTCCCCATTACTTTCATTTGACCTTCCAGTAAGATATAATTTATTCATCTAAGTCACTCTAAGACCCAAATGCTAATTCCTATTTCAAGCACCATAACAGAATCTGTGGACACTGGTGACAAATGAAATGTGCCGTGATGTTGCTCAGTTGCAAAACACATGACAAGCAGCCAAAAATTCTTTCAAAGAAAAATCTTTACTTAGTTACCAATGGAATCCCTTTTGTTAGTAAATAATGGTGAAAAGTTAGGTAGTTATGCTAGCTAAGAGACAACACCCCCTCAGAGATCTTTAGAGGATAAAGTCACTGTACACATCAGTGACAAATATCCATTGGGGAAACAAGGAAGTAAACAAAATAGCAAAAAGGGGCTAGCATTAATGCTTCTGACTAATCCATCCTTCAAGCTTTGCTAAAATGCTTCAGTAAGCAACAGTTTTCACCCTACCACAGTTCAGCTCATCACACAACTACTGATATTAAAATTCAAGCTCCTGGAGTAGTGTACATCTATCTCCATCCTTCTATTTTTTCCTTTAAAGTCCAGGCTACCTTGGCATCTGACCCACTACTGCCATGTGTCTTGGGTCAGAAATACCAAGCCAACAGAGCTTGCGTTTCAATTTCTCCTCTTCACCACTTATTCTATAACGCATACAAAGCAAAGATTCCCAAAGGAGAAAGTTAGACAGTGAAAGACTAAAAGCTTTAGTCCAGAAGCGCTTACATGCTGTGCCAGTCTGCAGGTCTTGTCAGCATGGGACAAATTTGCGTGGATGTGTTATTCTGTTGCTTGACTGAAGTCAACATACACGTAAGCCAACCCCAGTGCCTCTGCCTTATGCTTCCCAGCTCTCCTGTGCCTGCACTTACTGTGTGCTTCCAAATACCCGATGGAAACCTTTAGTAAGCTTTATACAACACTTACATTACACATTTCATCTTCAGAGGCCTACATAGCATAATCTGATTAACTCACACAACACTGAACAATATGTAATTTAAGCATTATTACTTATATTTTATAGCTGAGAAACCATAAAAAGCAACAGGATACACATACATGCCTTGGTAGCAGCTTATGCAATCACTAGTTAAGGTATTTCCTGTCCTCTATCTACAGAGCAGCCTTTTGTTTATTTTTGCACTGAATAAGTAAGTGAACTGGTGCAGCAATCACTCATGCTTTAGGGGAAGGACAGGATCCTAGGGCGATACGGCTGCTGGAGCCTTGCTTCTCCCCTACCCCACATCTCTTTTCTGACAATTGCTTCCATATATGTAAGAAATATGTCCCTTTTCTCAATTTCTGATAAGCCCTCCTCTATGCTGGCATCACTTCATCTCTCTGGACTACCTGATCAATCTTTCTCTCATTCTTAGCAAGATATTAAAAATCTCCACTGAAGGCTCTTACTCCATTTAAGAACGGCACTATAACTCACATAAGCCTAAAGCACCAGCTTCATATTGTGCTTATTACTTAATGACTACATATTTCAGTACACTTACAAAACTACACAGCACTTCACCGCTGTCCAATGGAAAACAGTTCAACCAGAGCCATGACCACTGCTATTTATTTCATAAAGACTGAGGCAGTCTTATTATTGTCCAAAACATCAACATCCCACAAACTTTCCCAAGAACTGCTTTTCTTACAGCAGTTAATTTTTTTTAACTTGCCCATTTATTATTGAACTTAGGTTATTAGTGTTTCTGTCACAGGAAATAACTGGATTTGTTTTTCTTGTGATCACAGGCATTCTAGATTAAATAAAAAAAAAAAAAAGGCAGAGCATAGCACTCTCCCAGTGTTATTATATGCATAATATAAGATCTCATTCAGCACATCACTGTGATAGACTGAGCGTAGGCATTAGTCTCAAGTCCTAAAAATTGGTTTATAAAGTTATGGCACACAGGAGGTCAAAAACAGTAGCAGTGTCAAAAGCGATATTCTAAAAATAGACAAGCGGAAGCTCATATTTCATTGAGGATGAATCCAAAGCATCATCATGGCTTTTAAACTGGCCTGCAAGTCTGGGGAATCTCACATCCTAATCTAAGCAAAAAAATAGTGTTGCTCAATGTTGATGCAATTATACAGGTAGCTAAGCTTCACCTCCTGGTATCAAGAACTGTTTGAGTTCACTTTGAGACCTGACAAGGTTACAACAGATATAAGAATCTTCAATTTCAAAAAAGGAAATTTCCCCATTTGGTTGCAGAGGTAGCTATTTAGCACTCCATCACTGATTTTTGTACTGCCAGACAGACTTAAATAACTGCAGGAGGGAACAAGGGAGGAAATTTATATATCTTAATTAAGTGCTTAACATGTAGGTTATTTTATTAGCATTTGAATAGTCTATTTGGTATCAGACAATGCTAAAAAATCCCAACAGATCAAAGTCATCTGTCCTTCTGACCATTGCAGAAAAGCTCTTCATGTGAGACAATCAAGTTATAAAATTTGCAATTATTTAGTTGGACAGAAAATAGAGTAGGAACATAGATGGGGACAAATAAAATTCATACTGAAATGATTTTGCATGACAAAGAACCAAACAAACTCAGTTTTTTAATACCTGCTTAAATCCCATGGATGGCAATAAAAGAGGTTAAGCTGTACAGAATCTAAGTTCCCAGTAGGAGTAAATTAAAGCCAAGTAACTCAGATTTTGCCCCACTTTCAGTCTAGAGAGGTTTTTTAATAGAATTCATAGTGAAGTTCCAGGGAAAAGGAAGAGAGGCAGAGAGACAGGAATGAACACCCAGGTATAGGCAGAGGATGTGACCAGATCTTTTGCTGGCAGTGTTCTCAAGATATTTGTGAAAAATGTGGCTCACAATGTATGACTAAAAGTACAATGCAAGGGAAGATGCTTTAAAGCAAACTTAACATCTGTGGGTTATAGCGTGGAGAAGGCTGTAAAGCAGGACAGACATTGGGTCAGTCCTTGCCAGCCAATGTGAAAACAGTCTAATCTCATCCATCTAATCTGAAATGTCTGTGGTAAATTCTTCAGTTTAATTCTTCTTGCACTTCTGGTACAAATGTACACTGTTCTACTGACAACAGGGAATCCAGCTCTTAATTATCATTCTAGTCATAACAGCTACTGCTTCTCTGATTCTGCCTTACTTTAGGCTGTATTACTTCTGGTTTATGCTTCCGCATGCCTCTTCATGAGCAGGCCTTGATCCAAAAAAACAGCTGAGCACTCACTATGGTGCAGCATGTTCTCAGCATCTCTCCTCAGAGCAGAGGGCACTCTGTTTTGTTTCTGCAGCAGTATGGAGAGCACTTCTAAAATTGACTGTACCCTATTCACAAATATACTTCAAGTGAAGGAAATGAAGCTGAATATTATGTAGTGTATGTCCAGGAACTTAAACAATCCCCATAAGTATCATAAAACTTTTTAGTCTTTTTAGACTCTTCCTCAGAGTCATCACCAGTATAGTTCGTCACTGCTTTCTGCATCAATGGAATCTAGCTAAAAATACTGGATCAGCTGAAAAGGAGTCAAAATTCACATTGAACAATGTTAAAAAAAAAATAATCAAGAACTATCAGTTTCAAATATTACTGCACACATTTTGCATTTAGTGGCTATCTATATGAACACAAAAAAAGCTATTTGAATTACTTTGACTTCTCCATTACACAGGATGTTAAGTCTAAAGATACAAATTTCTTGTTTGGGGGCCAGTCTCGGGCAGAATCTACATTTCATTTTATCTTAAAGGATGCATGAACACCACTCTCCCCTACAAGGCAATCAATGAATTACTGCAAAAAGACAAACACTCACTCTCCTTGCAACAGTCTCTTCTTGAAAAACAATTGCGTATCACAAACCATTGCTTGCTAGACAGTTCTGTCAGAGCATTAGTTTTGTCCTTTCTTACAAGTGTTCATGGGGGGAAAAAGCAGTAACAGAACACTAAACAATGCTTCAAACATCTGAGAATCAACTGTACCTCCAGATGAGACCTTATTGCACAGTTATACCTGATATTGGCAGGTGACTTGTACCACAACATCAATGTAAATTGGCTTCTCCAACATAAACACACTTCTTTATTTGAATATCAATTCCACTCAGTTTGATATTCCTGCGTGGTTCTGCTGTGGGTACAGAGACATGCCTGTTTTGTCTGGGGGCCTCTTTTGCCTTTAGACATTGTTCTGTGCAGTGTTTGAGAGTTTCTTGGAGACAACATAACTGAAAGATATCTTTGATTTTTTCTTTTTCCACTTCCCTCACACATTACTTAAAATAATAAAAAAAGAGACTCCAGGTATATGACATTAGGTAGGTACTTGTAGAGAGGTCATGACTAGCTGAATTCCCAGGAAACTTTTTCATTCAAAGTTTCAGAAACCTTCTGTAAAGGTTTCATAAGTCCTGAAATCCAGCCTACCACTTTTCTACAACAGCTCACAACCAGCTCAGTTTAAGGGCAGCATTCCTGTTTGCCTTGTGGCCACCATAGATGTAATCCTGTAGGCAGGCAGAGGGAACACCAGTTTAAGTAACATCTGAAGAAAAACACTGACAGACTAGAATTCAGGACTGATAGCTCTTGCCTTTCCCTAAGCATAAGGCTGGAATGACTAAGAGGAAGTAGAACAACATCACCCCCTCACACCCACAAACTCTGAACTATTCAATTCACTACATATGCTTTCAGAAAAATGTAAAAGGGGCAAACATTCTCTCTAAGCCAAGATATTTTGAGAGATAGCATAGAATGGTCTGGCTTGGAAGGAGCCTTAAAAACCCTTTAGTTTCAACCCCCTGCTATGGGCCAGAATGCTCAAAGCCCTGTCCAACCTAGCCCTGAACACTGCCAGGGATGGGGCAGGCACAGCTTCTCTGAGCAACCTGTGCCAGTGCCTTGGCACCCTCACAGGAAAGAATTTCATCCTAATATCGTATCTACAAATTCAAACTGAGTTCACAGACATGAAGTACTATGGATTGTGGAACAGTGAGAATTGGACTCCATGTAGGAAAGTACCAAAATTCAGTCAAGGGTTAAATTCCTGTGCCTTGTACATGTCAGGTTGAAAAACAAAGGATTATAATTTGTCTTTTACACTTTTACAGACTGTGGGTTTTATAAAGAAACTCACATATAGCTTTAAAAACCTACTAAATAAAGGTGTGATATATTGCCTTAGTTTCTCAGTAAACAGACTTAAATTAAGATTAGTTGCCTCAAAGGTTACTCTTGGCTACATGCAAGTTAAACACCAAAGGTTTGGGAAGCACAAATGAGAAAAAAGTGCTGATTTGTTCCTATCAGCATAGGATAGGAAAAGCTTGGGAAGAAAATCAAATATGGTAACAGGACTGATTTAATTCTCTTCTGGAAAGAAGAGCATCTGCAGGAACAGACAGAAGTCTGGCAGACCAATTTTATAATGTGAGAGATGAATTTAATTAGGGAGGAGGCCCTACTGATCAGAGCTAAAAAAACCCTATGTATCTAGGTAGGAGTTGGGTGCTTCCTCCTTTCCCTCATACCCAAACAGAATTGTGTCATGTTTATGACAGATTAATCATGAAAAGATAGAAGATGGTTAAATTCAGTCCCTACTGCGCAGTCAGTTAGTAAACACAGTAATTGCCACAGGCACTTTTAGTCTCCATGATTTCTGGTTGGCAATCATACCGAACAAAACATCAAAGAGGGAGGGACTGCCTAACTAGAACAACAATTTAGAAAATCAATAAACACTCCCTGCAAAAAGCAGGCACTGATCACCAGCTGAGCTGGAGCAGTTAGCAAGATCATCAGCTGTTCACCAGGACCAGGCGGTGGTTGTCATGGCTACCCCCAAGGATGTGCAAAGGTAGTGCACAGCCATAGGAAGAGCTCTCCGACTAGTTTAGGCTTGCCTCGAGCACACTGCCCTGCAAAAACGGGGGAACAGGGCTGCTACCACAAATCTCAAGATTCTTACAAATCCACTTGAGCAGTTTATACTGCACAACAATGTAATAATCAGTTGTTTTTTTTTTAAATCCCTTCTGCTTTGTGCAGGTATCCAAGATTTCAGATTTTTATTTAAAGATCAGGCAAAAAATGCATCTCCTGCCAGCATTGCTGGAGCAAAAGTATCCTTCCACCTACAGCATTGTGGTTTTACCTCTAGAAAATCCCACAGAACTAATGTGGCACCTCCTCCCATCAGGTGCTTACTTTGCTCCTTATCCTTTTCTCCCCAAACATTCAGACGCTCTCTCTCTCTCTCCAGCACAGGGTATGACAGCCCGTGTACTGTGAAACAAACCTATAACCTGAGTTGACTTAATCTGAAAAACAGTTGTTTTACATAACAACTGAAAACAGGCAGGTATGTGGGCAACAGCAGTGCAAAGGCTAACTGCTGTAATCAAGCATCTACATGGGAAATCTACGTCCTACCAAGTGCTATAAGGGTTTCCTTACACAACCCACTAGGGCATGCTTAAGTGTGCAGTTGAGATACAGGAAAGCCTGCCTGAAGGAGATAGGAGGTAAATGAAAGTACAAATTCTCAGAGCAACAGATATGCAATTCATGAGGTATTACTGCTCATAGCCAGAAGAATATACCCAAGGATATGACAGAATAACTAGATGTCCATAAAACAATTTAAATTATGGCTATCGTGGATAGTGCAAGCAGTACATGAGGGTATCTACAAAGTACTTTGGTTATTTAGAAGTAGTTTGGTTACTAGAAGAGGTGACAATCATGTGAAACTACATATGCCTTTTGATAACAGGTGGGCACATAAATACGAGCTACAACATGTGTTAAATTGAGCTACCAAGTCAATGCCTTGACATTACGGTATGTATTTACATTTCTGTGTAGCAAAAAATATTTATCCCTACAAAATTTTATCTTCAGCTTATGTGAACATATGACCTTGTCAGAGATTCTACAGACACATCTAGAATCATTAAGCTTGTCTGAATCTGTTTCAGAGATGTGCAATGACATCCATATTTCAATCTGCACAAACACTAGTAATAAAGTTATAGGATTTTATCACCATCTGTCAATTATGGAGTCATTGCCTTCTGAACAGGAAACCTTGAGGTTAATTTCATTAGAAAGCAGCACAGTAACAATATATAAAATACTGGGGTACGTAAACCTCTAGCACATAGTGACTACAACAAAGAGTCTTTGGACCATACCAGAACTCTGCTTTCCAATATATAGCAAGGCATGCCCCTCAGGAGTCTTCATTCATATCTTTTAAAATGACCCCATAATGCCAGCAGCTTTGAGAAAACCTGAAAGGAAAATGGTATGCTGAAAACCTTAATGTTGACAATTTCTACCATCAAGTACCAAATGTTTTTAAACTTTCATGGAGCTTGGCACGGAGTCACTAACCTGCTGAGGTAATTATGCAAGCCAAAGTTGTCTTAATTGAGCTTCCTCGAGCATAATCCCTCAGCTCCAATTAAAAAATAAAAAGAGATGCCAAGAAGCCATGTCCAAAATACTTAAATTTGAATAGCCTAAAGCAAACATTTAAAATCATGCCTAGACAACTAAGAAAAGGTGGTCTTATTTAAAAAAACTACTACTGTAAGGCCTGCAATTATGAGGACCCACATAAAATTTCTCTATGTGTTTCTTAGAATCATAGAATGGTTTGGAATGGAAGGGACCTTGAACATCATCTAGTTCCAACCTTCTTGCCACAGGCAGAGACACATTCCACTAGACCAGATTGCTCAAGGTCCCATACAGCCTGGCCTCGAACACTTCCAAGGATAGGGCAACCAAAACTTACCTGGGCAACCTGTGCCTCAGCACCCTCATAGTGAAGAATTTTTTCCTAATGTATAATCTGAATCTCCCCTCTGTCAGGTTAAAGCCATTACATGTGCCATGGTCACATGCCCAAGGGACTCTGTGCTCCTTTAGCACTGGCAGCAGAAGGGGGGCCAGCTAAAAGTACGATACATCCAGTTCGTGCTTGAAGGTCAGATGGGTCTTACTGCTGCTCACTAACTGCTAGACAGACATGGCAATCTGTAGAGTTAGACAGCTGCTTAGACCACATCTTGTTTTATAAACAGAATTAAAAGAAGACAGAAATTCTGGGACAAATCCTATGCAAATCACTGACCACAAACTTTATCGTCACAAATTTTTCATGGTAAAAAAAAAAAATATATATATATATATATATACACACTCCAGGGTGCCGCCTTCCGACCCCATGCTTCAGTTTTCAAGGAAAAGGCACACAAATGAGATGGCTCTGAAGGCCACTGCAGTTGCTACTTCTTTGCAGCATTACAAAGTGGTGGTTTAACTCCTCAGGATGGTCAGTCTAACATTCCTGGTGAATGCTGAATTCCCCTGAAGTAAATGAGTGTGTTATTATTCCTGTGAACCTCTGAATAGCCTTGTTGCAGCAAATCTTGTAAATTTGATTTTGACAAATTAGTATTTAGATGTTTTCTTCTGTCTAGAAGAAGAAATTCTAGAAATTGTCTGGCAGAGTACTTTTATTTGTGACAGCTACAATGTGCCCCACAAAGCAAAAGCTGTAAATAAGAAAACACAAGCCAAACAAGCTTTGCAAAGGAGAAAATTTTAAGTACTGCAGAATTCGTGGTAAAGGCTCAAACTGGGGATACACGTGGCCCTTCTGAGAAAGTTGACAAAGCCTGACGAGGGAGACCTTCTATGCTAGAGACTGAAGTATCTTCAGTAGATCAAAAGGGGAGTCTACCTGTGAAGTTCCATACAAGCAGCTCAATCTGACATAGACCATTGTTTGTTTTGTTGGTTTGTTGGTTGTCAGTCCTGTACACTACTCAATGAGGTCACTTTCATGCATGCTGGTCTTGTGGTGAAGATGTTGACCTGATTTTACTATGGAAGGACAATGTGTAGACACAGAAGGTGAAGTCTGGTCTTAGAAGCTCACAAGAACCAATTCTGACAAGCTCTACTTTTGGATTTATTTTTTTTCATTTTCAGTGAAAAGGCCAACACCATGTAGTGAAGATATCCTAAATGTGACAGTAGCGTTATTTTTCCTCCCTCAGATTTCCTTAGGGCTGTTTGGGAAAGGAACGGTGTGATCCAGTTCTGTAGAAGTCATTTTCTATCAGAAGTAGCAGAGTTGGCACAATGTAATCAGTTACTTTAGATGCAAGAATAACTTCTTGCCTGCTCATGCATGTACTGCAAATTCTCTTGCTTACAATAAGTCACATTTCTGTTATCTTACAGTGAGATTTAGTTGATCAGCAAGCTCCCAAGTATAATTTAATTAAAAGGGCAGTAGCTAAGTTTCACCATATGCAACTGCCAGATGCAATCATTGGAGTTTAAGTCTAAAGGCGAGGTTACTGCATGTACTGAAGCATGGTTTTATAAGTGATGAAGGCTGTCACTTATGTCACAGATATTGCTGTAAGGCATTCTACTGCAGTTTCAGCAGAACCAAAAAAATATTAAAAATACATTTTGTGAAAGCATTTACAGCAAATGAGTTTGGAACAACGTTTTAAGAGCCATATACTCTCTTGCAACTCTGTATTTATCATGAAGTTACTTGAGATATGAAACATTAGACTATATAGTTTGCCTGGCATTATACAAGCTCTTACAGCCAATTTTAAATCTTCAAAAGTTAAAGGATCAAAGGATGCAACTACTTAGGGATAAACAAAAAAAGAAGCCCTTTGCTATTCAGTGATTTGCAGGAATCAGGAATACTGCATCAAAGGTACCTTAAAATTGTGTCTCTTTGGAAGAGACTTGCTGAATGCATTTCAAAAGCCTACCAACCAGCTCAGGAAAATTTTTAAATGTCTTTAACAAAATGCAATGAAGAATGATAGGTTTTATATCATCCCAGAATAACTAAATAGACAAGGTATATATTAGCTGTGAAACAGTATTTCCAAAGTTCAAAGCAGAAGTTAAATTTTTCAATCCATTGTTCAGCTTCCTTTGCAAGGACTTCAGGAAAAAAAAAAAATCAGGCTATAGTATAAGTATGTCAAGAAGATGAAGAAAGGCAATTAAAATGTATCAGGATTTCAGAAAAGGAGTCTATCACTTCATAAACTGAATGCAAGTGTAATATACGAAACAGCTTGCTTTCCTACAAAACAATATTGGCTTCAGAGTTGCAATTGACACTGGTCTGCATTTACATTTGGGGATTGTCACTCTTGCCAGGAGAGCTATTATTCACTTACATTAACACTACTTAGATCAGAATTAGTTTCTTACAGTACAGATTACTTTAGAAAAAGAAATAACAATTAACTCCAGGATTTAAAGTAAATATCATACCCTGATTAATTGCAAATGGCAATTCATCATTGCAAGGTTTGTTATTTGTGATGTACAGACCTTGGTTCTCTAACACTTTTCAGCTTCATAGTCCATTTCCACACAGAAGATGCAAGACTGCAGCAGCTGCAGCCATTGGTGAGCTTCCAGGCAGCTACAATTACTCTCAGAAATAACTGCATATATCAGACAAACTGTCATGACAGCCATAGTCCTGACAGCCAGCAACAGAACAGTATTAAACACTGGCCCACACCAGCTCCTGAGCACAGCAGTGTGCCAGCAGAGCTCCCCAGCCACCCGGGCAGCCCTGGCACCTTCAACACTGGCAGCTGCCCTGGAGCTGGCCAGGGGACCATGCTGGCAGAGCTAGCCAGGCCATTACCAGCAGTTAACAGAGGTGTCCTGGCACAGCAGCTGAAGCTGGACAGGACTGATGAAAGATTCGTTTTGACACTAGTTGAAAGAGCTGTTTTGGCAAGTGTGCTTAGCCTGACCAAGAGAGCCACAGTTGATGCAAAAATCAAAATGAAAACAGCCTGTAAAGCTGGTCTTCCACAAAAACTTCAGAGACAAAAGGATGAGAAACAGGACTCAGTGTTTAGTCCTGAGCCAGCAAAATGGAGTCAATATGCAAGTATATTTCATCAAAATCTGTATCAGAGAAACATTTAGCACTGATTACAGACACCAATACAGGCAACTGATCAGCTCATACCATGTCTGCACAGGAGAAAAAAAACAGCTAGTGTGACATAGTGTACAGGATTGACACTTAAATCCTCACATTTTCTCCACATCATCATTCAAGTCCTTCCTCCTCTTTGCTTCTTCATAAGCATCCATCAACTTGGCAGCTTAAGGCACAAAAAAAAGGAAACAGTAGTAGCCTCATACTGTCCAAATGGGATGAGCTGGCAGAGTAGAAAGACAAGAAGCAACCTCTGCTCCTTGCATGTGTTACTGAAATTGTTCAGAAAGAATATTTGGAACAGCAGCAGTTTTCAAGGGATAAATGGGAAAGTTGGAAAGAGAAGGAAAAAAAAAAAAGAACCCTCGCTGTGCAGGTATTTTATCTGCAACAGAAGATATGCAACAACCAAAGAAATATAGCTTCCTCGGAGAAAAAAAAACAAGACTCATTTCACTTGCAACGAATATTCACATTTTTGTTCTAATACTTTTGTTTACTGTGGCCTCGGAGACCTGTAGCTGTTGATATATCCCTCTTGGCTCACCATGAACAAAACAGCTCAGTTCAGAGTCCATTATTCAAGCTGTGCTTGGAAGGTGGAATCTGGGCTTGAAGCACACTTCTGCAGATCACTGTTCAAGCTTTCAAGCTTCATTGGTTTGTGTTTATAAGAAATGATGCTGTTTCAAGTATCCACTCAATGATAAGCCATTAAAACACCACATGTAGGGAGCTGAATTTGTCATAATCTTGCTTATTCTCCCACCCAAAGAAGTCTGTATCCTGTTAGATCTGATTCTAAATGCTAAAGCAATTCACACGAACAGGAGCAGTCATGAAGCACCAAATAAACAGTCCACTTCTGTCGGTCACTGGCTCACATCTACACAAATACCCCTGTGGCTGTATGAACACATTTGTGGTATGGTGTAGAGGGGGGTCAAATTTTTTTTTTTTTTTTGGTTGGTTTTGTTTTTGTGGGGGTTTGGTTTTGGCTTTGTTTTACCATACATTTGGTTTTGTTTTACCATACATTTGTGGTATGGTGTAGAGGGGGGTCAAATTTTTTTTTTTTTTTTGGTTGGTTTTGTTTTTGTGGGGGTTTGGTTTTGGCTTGGTTTACTTTTAAAATTTTTGAACAGGTTTTTATCATTCAAAAACTCCAATACCTTATAGAAAGTAATCAAGTCATTTCCCCCACCCAGGATGAAAAATGAGGGTTGAAACCTCATTGTGTCCCCCTCCCAAAAAGAGACTGTTTTCCAGTAAGTCTTAGGTGTTTCCTCTATGATTTCCTGTAGTATGTTGATATTAATTCTACCTTTTGTTAGCAATACTATAATACTACTCCCATTTTTTGTATTATAAGCTATGAGTCATACGCTCCTAAGATTTTACACTGATGGGTAATATATACATTCTTATTAAAAAAATAGGTTAATCTTTTTAATAAGCGTGGCTTTGAAAACCAAATAAGCTAACCTGAATTCCTGTGCCTCCCTAAGATCCCAGTTTTCAAGCTTTCCACAGGTTATCCAATTGTTACATCTAAATTAAGTTGTTAAATAAGCAAGATGGACAGCTGTACCTCAAAGCAAGGAATTTACACCTAGTTTGTGCCAACCAGGTCCATTAACACAGCCACAGCAGGAAAAATTTTCAATCAGTATATCTCAGCATCTAACTCATTAACCAACAATCAACCAGGATGCTTGCCTCATTCAGACCTCCTGAAGCTGGTGCAGCTGTATGAGAAATGTTGACCAAAACATGAACATTTTTTTATTCACCACATAACATTATCCCAATGTGTAAATGGGCAAATGCTGATCTCTAATCACATGTTAATCCTTGAAGGCGCACACTGAGATCAACTGTACACCTTGTAGAAACTGGACTGTGTACTGCAGCCACCTTTCTGTCTCATAATAAGGAGGTGTATCCCTGTGACACATGAGGTACTGTTTAAAATCATGGCTAGCCCAGCTCTTAAAGGGAGAAAAGTAGGCATGGTGGTAGAATTTAAAGGGAAAACATCACATCACTTGAAGTATTAAATTATCCATCTGAAGTTCTTTTTAAGTATGCTTATTTGTTCAAAGTCATTCAAGGCAGAATATACAGGCTTTCTTTAACTGAAGAGTAATGCTCACAGACTTGTTTGAAACTGCCTGTGCACAGGTGGAAGCAGTTCAATTGTTATCAAGTGTCCAATCCTGTTTGACATTCAATAGCATGGATTTCTGCATGAGTTAAAGAGCAAACTAATCAGCTGGGACATCAGCTTCATCCTTGTTTTCATAAAAATATAGGGAAGCCAACCGCAGCAAACATTAAACATGGGATACGTCTTTTCTAGCTTCCAAAGTCTGCAGCAACCAAGACTATTACTAATAATGGGCTACAAGTTCACTACATATTTTTTGCCCCAATGATATATTAAAAAGCTAGACTTTAAATATTCCAGTTGTATAGAGTTGTAATATTGGATTGCATACTGCACCTACTACAACACTGATGTCAGACATAACCACGCACTTGCCTAGGTAAAACTTAAATTTATGTCTCTACATCACCAGAAATTAATAGACTAACATTTGTTTTTCCATGATTCATGGGGTTTCAGGAATTATTACAATGTACTAGGAGGGGCAAAGAAAGGCCTAGTAAAATAATGGATTAAGAAAACTCTCAGTACAGCAAGACTTGAAAACACACTTATCACAGCTGTAATTATAAGCCTGAATGGCCACAGCTGATCCCTAACCTCTTACACCTCCCTAACACTGCTTACAATCCCATTCAGTGAGTCTGCATTAGGAAAAATTTATTTACTGTGGCCTTATTAAACAAACATTTCCTTGTACCTGTTTCAAGGGTTTTACGAGTTTAACCTGTTCCTAAGGAGTCACATCATGACATTACCTAATTATAGCAGTAATTACCTTGAAATGTTCAGGTTGTTAAGATTTTCACAGGTCTCACCACCATCTTTTCGCTGAATTGTTTCAGAAAGAGAACAGCAACCATATTCACCTGCTTTTTGACATAAGCAACTTGCCACTCCAACAATTGCTGGGATTCCTTTACCCAGGAATGCATACCAGAAATTTTTCCCTGTAAAGTCCCAATCAAATGGTGGATGTCTCAGTGTCTTTGAGTTTATGATGTTGCTAATGAATTGTCAAAGAGGTCAAGCTGGTTACTGTGAAATAAAAGCTTATGTTCTCAAACAGTATCTTTCAAAAAACAGAGGTATTTTCTGTCTAAGTAATCTTCTCCTAAGCTTGACTGTGACACCAGTCCAGCTATGAATTCTTTAATCAGATGCTTATTTTTTTAAAGGAATAACGATGACAGTTGAGGAAGCCACATATGAAAGCAAAGTGGATTTAAAAGCTCAATTTTTGCCAGTTGGGGGATGTTTTATTTCAGTCTCTTGAATATCAGTGATGCAGGGAGAACAAAGAAAAGAAATTAAAATACTATTCTGATTATGTACACATAGTGGATGGGACAAGAAAAGTCTCAAATTGTAGTGACAAAACGTCACACTGGACTTCTACTGACATCATTTTGCTGGCAAAGACAATGAAGCTCTGGAACAAGCTGCTTGGGGAGATCTCAAGATCTACCCGTATCCACTATGCTGCTTTGAGAAGCTTAGACAAGCACGTCAGCAGTTAGGAGAGTGCTGGCTGTAACTTAGGAAAGTAGATGAACTAGAGGAGTGAGTTTCAAAGTTCCTCCTATGGAGCACACATTTTCTCCATTATCCACGTTCTGAAAAACAGAACATAACATACAGGTATGTATGTTAAACATATACATACAGGTATACATACACACATACATCTCCAACCTTACACATTTTATGGCCCAATTTTAAGAGCCATGAAACTATGTACTGCTTAAATACTGAAAAACAGTGCTGAGAAGGACCTTAATGAATGGAGTGTTCTCACATGGAAGATGCATGAGAGGGAAAGCCAGAAGAAGAGACTATATAAACATGCACTTAACCTATGTTCTATGCAAAATAGAACAACTGTTAAGGGAAAAGAGATAAAGGTACATCTCAAAATCTCTTTTGGTTCAGTAATTTTAGGATTCTTTGGTAAAGCTCAGTAAGCCTTTACTAAAGCAAGTAAGGTTCAAATCTCTGCACTGTGTCAGGTATGAAACAGAAGTAGTCGCCATTTTATGAGTTTTATGGCTGGCATATAAGCCCCACTAGGAATCAAGTTCTCTTCACTATGAATCTTTTATATTATTTAAAAGGCCTGAAAATTGGTATTTTTTTTCACTTTGGCTTGAACTAATATTGCAAAAATATTTTGAGCTGCTCAGAAAATTTTTCACGTTTAGTAGCTCAGTCCTTGAGGGGAATAAAGTTAATCACACAACCCAATTAGGCCAGGGCCAAGTCATTGTATGCCTGCAGGAAATATTAATAAACATGGTCGGTCTCACTTCATAAAAGTTGAGATTACCATTTTTAAGTAACTGAAGCTATGAACAATATTATACTTCCCATATTTTATAAAACTGAGCCAAAATGGCAAAATCTATTTGAATTTAACTCAAATGCATGTTTCCTGTGAACATGCTCTCTTTTTGTTCTTATATATAATGTCAAAATTTAGGGCTGGATTTCTGGAAGTGCAGCACACCAGGGCTCAGCAGAGAGCAAACTGGAGCAGACAAGCATGTGAGATAAAAGAGGCCTCTATTTTGGTGCCTGAACAGGAGGCAAATATTCCAGGGTAAAAAAAAACCCAAAACCACAAAAAAACACAAAAACAAACAAACAAAAAAACAACCAACCACACCCTAAAACAAAACAAAAAGAGCCAACAAAAAATACCACAAGAAAAAACCACCCAAGCAAACAACAAAACCAGCCCCAAATCAAAACATTAAGAAAAACAAACCAATAAAGACACCTAAACCAATAAATTAAAACCCAAACCACAAAAGACATGCAAAAAATCCAACCCACCCACCCCACCAAAAACACACAAAAAAGTGTCCTTGCTCATCTTCAGAACTATTAAATTTTAAACACTATGTGTAGAAGTGGTCGATTTGGCATATGAGTTACTGAACACAGAACTAAGTATTTAAGTATTTAAGAAGTTTCCACTGTGGAACAGAGGACATCACAGTACAATATACTTATAGTCCAAAACCCATTAAGGTAAATAGAAAGGCTTTAATTCTATCATATTTTGCACACATGAAATCTGCACGCATGCATATTAGCCCAAGATTAAGTGTTAAAATTCTGTATTTTTTTCAGAATTAAAATATTCAGATTTTTACTCAAAACCAAGGAAAAAAAAAATCAGCACATTCCCACGGAAATCGTTAATCTCAGGTGATTCTGTTTCACAGCCATAACCAAACACTACTCAGGCCTAGAAATATAGTAAAACAACTAAAAAAAAAAAGAAATAAAACATTCTAAAATGAGCGATTTCCCTAAGCATTTCCATTGCCTGCATAAAGACACCAATTACCATAGCCTGTCTTCTAAATTAATGACTCGTGCAAGTTGGCCAGCTGAACATTATACTTTGACTCTAGGGAGAAAGCATAGCATGACTTAATTAGCTATATTTTGTATAATCTAGAAGATAGAAAAAAAGAAAACTATTTCTCTAGTCAACCAGGTAAAACATAAGAAAATAAAACTAGTAGCAATTTAAATATGCAAAAAAAGTCTCCATAATAAATATTTAAAGTGAACGAGCAAGAGCACATTGACTCAAGTGAGCTCTGCAAAGCAGTTCCAAATTGCTGGTTTTGTTCAGCAGACTGACTTCAGATCTACTCCCTTTAAGCATAAAAACACTGTATTGAAATATTCACAAAATAAAAATAGGAAGTCTATGATAAATGCTACCATTTACCCTTAAAGTAATATGAATGATCCAGTACGTCTGAAAATCTATACCAAAACTGCTCCAGAATAGCACAGACTGCCATGCCTGATGAATGATGTGACCACCTAGTTGCTTATATGGCTTGTACACAATACATTACGGTTGTTAAAAGTATTAATCACATTCAAATAGACCTTCACCTTTTAACAAACTAATAGCCAGATGACACATACTCATCACTGGATTTTATTTTATGAGTAGGAAGAGTCTGATAGAAAAACACAGGTTAAGTATAGATCAAATGACTTGTCCACTACCAAAGGACCTAAAACCAAGTGAGTTTTTTTCATTATTTCTTTAAAACTGTTTTATTCATTGGTGTTACCCTCTCTGAGCTCCCAAGATAATCCCAGAGCTTTTGAAAGCAAAAATTAATTCTGTTGTTGTTTCTTAGTGCTTTGGCAATATTACTGGAGATTCTTCTAAAGCCTTTTAATTAAGGAATTAAGTAATAATTCAAAGATATGCTATTTACATAGATAAGGATTAGGAAAGGATGGTGAAATCAATTCAATTAGACTCTATCCATCCTGAAATGACAGATTGTGGGAACTCATATTATAATACATGTGCCTCCATATGTTTTTTACTACAGGTGAAGATGATACTGTTTAAGACCAAGTTCCTTGTAACAATTTTTATATGCAGACTTGAAAACGTGTTGCTTTCTTCTGCTTCCAAAGACAATATATCCAAGTGTTGTCATTGAGAAATATGCTTCCATCACTTCAAAAACTTGTTTTCACTGTGACTGAGTGAAAGCTTCAGCTCTTGAAGCTGAAGGCTATTTTGCTGTCACTTCATATATGGAGACCTGCTATCAGTTATTTCAAATTCACAAATGTACTAAGCTCTGATATTGTATGCACATTTTCCTCCCTTGCGTTCTTGTATGAAAAATTACCAATGGCATTTTTTCACTTCATGCATATCATCCCCTCAAAATATATCTACTTTCAGTCAATTTGTTTCTTACTTTCATAGACATCATCTGTGTATGCCCTGCTGCTCCATATTCCCCATAATTAGATATTCCTGCTTGCCTGTTTTTCTGAAATTTGTTTTTCTGGTATCTACTTGTAAACCTAATATCCTGCTTTCTTTCAACACATGCACTGTAGGGAGAGCAGATGAAACTGCCAGCTACAGATGATCCAAGTAGCTTTTGCAAAGTGGAGACTCTAAAAAGCTCTAAAATCCACACAGATTTTTGTGCTACCATGGCATTTGTTATGCCTCAGAGATGCTGGGCAGAACTAATCAAAGGCACTCTCCTACAGCAAATTGAGAACAAGTATAGTTTTTGCATGCAATGATCACACAGGTGAGAGTGAATTGAGGAGCTGCATTCAGGCATGCACGGCACTTGACACTTCAGAACCTGTCCCCAGGAAGAACCAGAACAGTTAGAGCTACAAAGCATCGCAAACATTGTTTCAGGCTGATTAGTCTCCTATCTGGCATTACCCTTCTATTAGGGATGTTACCTCAGGTCTTGTGGAATTCCCAATACCTATTTAGACGTGCTCTTTACACACCTGAGCCACCTGAGTTTGTCACATGACAGGCAGGGGGAAATGAGGGAAGAAGTTATATATTAGCAATTCTCTTGTTTCTGGCTTAAAACAATCAAACAAAGCTAAAAAAAACCTAACACAAATAACAACATAAACTACCAAACAAACTACAAAACCAAACCCAAACCACTTCTGGACAAGTTCATGTAGGGTGGGATATTTCACAGACTACTGTTATATTCTGTTTGATCTGGTAGCAATAGAACTATGGCTTACTTCAAAACAGAAAGCCACAATTGTTACTTCTCACGGTTCTACTTCCTTGGAATGGCATATTCAGATGGCAGAAGTAAGGAGGCAGGCAATGTCGCCTGGAGATTAAAAGAAGCAAAGATCCATATGTACACACTGCAGGAGCACAGAGCACCATGGGCACAGCAGAGGAAATGCTAGAGCATGGGCAGGGAGATCTTATGGCAAGGGCTGGGCACTGAGGGAGACAGATAAAACAAGTGAGCAGATGAAGAGGGAAGGCTCAGTTCTGATACAGACGAATAACCTAAGGTGAAGGCAAAACGTCTTTTTCACTACTATGGGTTATGGACAACACATATTCCCCACCTGTGATACTTAGAAGTCAACTTTCCTGCAGGATGAAAATGAGATCATAGACCTTCACCAATAGCTTCTTTGGATAGAAAGAACTGGGAGAACAGACATGTTTGTGCATTCTGTGACTAGACTAGTAACAGCCAGAGTCACAGGGCAAGGGAAAAAGATGGTTCCACAGTGCATGTGGTCATGAAGCAACATCTTTTCACACTAGACATTGGATGTGTAGCAAGCACATTAAGTTTTAAACTAAAAGTCTCTTCCGTCATCTTCAACTAAAACAACAAGTTTGCCAGATATTATCTGAACCTTTATTTCAGAAGCGTGGAGTCAGCTTTGAGTTTTTACTATGAAAAACACCCGCTGCCTTTAACGTTACTGTGAACAAACAATGTTACTTTAATGAAGAGGTTTTTATTCACCATATGTAAGTGCACATGCTTTTAAAGACAAAACAGAATTACTACAGTGTTTTAAAAGTCCATATCCAGTTTAATAAGAGACTAGTTTATTCCTCTTTAGTACTTTTGAGAATCATTAGACATCTTTCCACTCCCACTAATTACTCTGTTTTTGGCAGACATTACCGTTTCCTCCTCCTGCTTTTTTGAATAAATCTGAAATTTCAAGTCAATAAACTGACATATTTACAGTAAAAATAACTTGGCTTCCCTCTCTTTTTCCTCCCACTTCTCATATTTCTCTTTGCAGATGAAAAGGTTATCATTCACTTACAGACTTTACAAATACTTACAGAAAATCAGGTATGTACCTAGGCATTTTTCCTTACATCAACAGGATCTCAAGTTGAAAACCTGATGCTACAATAAGCTGTGCATGTCGTTTTCGGTTTTGATTAACAGCTTTAAATACGTACAGAAACCAGAGCAAATGCTTCTTTTGGATACCCAAGAAACAAAACATGAGTTGCTTCAGTGAACTCAAATTGCTATGTGAAGTACACAATAATGAAGTGCTCCAAAAACTGCTTAAATTTAAATCTGGAAAGAAAAGCATTCAAAAGGGCAGTTTCAGTGTACCAAATAAAATAAAAATAAAATCAAAGTAAAAAAAAATCTTTAAACCTGTTTTCTTTCTAGCCACAAATTACATAACTGAGATGTATGGGGAAAAACTGGGGCAGCAAACGTTACCACAGACACAGTTACAGTGACTGGAAAATGACATTTTGCTATACTGTCAAGGAAGGAGGCAATCTCCACTATCTAAGTGATTATGAAGAGTTCAGACGGGCTGTCTGTCCTGTTGCTGCAGTCCCTGATGAAGCATCCCCCTCCAGCATCCGAGTAGGCCCCCTTCAGATACCGGAAGGCGGCTACAAGGTCTCTCTAAAGCCTTCTTTTTTTCCAGGCTGAACAGCCCCAATTATCTTAGCCTGTCTTTATCCCCAAGCCCACTGCTCATACAGAAACATGGATGACAAAAATAGATGAAAACAGAAAAGCATGGGAACTAAAGTTCTTCCAAGGTCTGGAGAAATCCCTCCTATCTAACAAGTGCCTATTTTTTTGTATTTAAGAAATCCCACTGCACACACAGTACAATTTCAGTTTCAATTCTAACAGAATTAATCTTCCTAGAAGCAGCGAGTATCCATTAGCTTCATTAAGTCATCATAGGTTTAGAATTGTCAGACACACAACACATTAGAAATTCTTTACATTATTAAGCAATTATTTGTTTAGATGTAATGGTAATGGTGAAAGACTGCAGGGCTCAATTACGTAAATCCGTTGAAACATATTTCAATTAATAGGCTAGTTATTTGGTTAAAACTGAACACAGCCACATGGTTTTAACTTTCTTCTTCTAGACAGTATGTTACTTGCTATTAATGATTCTTCTCAAAAGAATAGTCTCAAGGTCTAAAAAAGTATTTCTCAAGAATTATAATATTTAGACACTCAACTAAATAAAAAATCCTTTGCAACACAGGAGGTCAAATCTTATTAACCTAAAGCCAGATGCATATTTAACTCATTAGCTTGTATCAATAGGAAATTTTCTCTTCTCCCATCTCATAGCTACAGCTGCTTTGCAATGACTCTAAAAGACCAAAAAGGAAGCAGATAACTCACACAGCTTTTATCACATTAGCCACAGTCTGCAGTCTGCATAATCATTCACTTTGAAGCGTACTAAACAAAGCAGAACATGACCTTACAGTTGGTATTTTAATCATACCACATAAGACCAATTCTCTATCATGCATACATTAAGGCCAGCAAACGAGATGCTATTCAGCACTACTCAAAACACCAAAAAGCAGAACAGAACAGTACTGTTGCATACCCAAATGAGGTCAGGCAGTGACCATGCTACAAGGAGGGTTTGTGCTTCCAAATGCAGTGTTACCAGACAACTTCCAGCGAGAATCTGATTCTGAATAGGCTGAAGCATCAGCAGAAGCTGAGTGTGTGCATGTGTACAAGACTAATAGAAAAAAAAAAAAAAAATTTAAGCTTTTGGTTTTAAAATGATAATGTTGTGTAGCTTATCAATTAGCAAACACACAGATTATCTTATATACATTTATATTTAGTGCGATATGCAATTATGTTTTTAGAAATAGTATTTAGGGGAGAGAAAGTGAGGAGAGACGATGTATTATTCTACAGTGAATCAGGAAACTTAAGGTATTTCATGTAGAAACTCATCCTACTTGAATTCTCACAGTATGGCGGTGTTAAGAGATCTTCTCCAAAACAGATCCCCTTACTAATGACTGTATTAAGGTATTTACACTATATATAAAAAAATATTCCTACCGTTACTGATGCAAGTTACTTACATCCCTGTCATTTTGTACTGCTTTAAATACCAAGTGAAGTGGGAAATTAACTCCAAAACTTTACAGTTATTATTGAATTGTGGGATTATCGTTTTTTGTCATGAAATGGCCAGCATCATTATATCCAGCACAATTTTATGAAGACATTTAAAGAAAAAGGGGTTCTGTCAAGTCAATGATTCACAATTCAGCAAGTATTTCCTTCTCTCCTGCAGGAATACATTACATTATATCTTCCTCTCACCAAGTTCCAATACCTTTTGTCATCCAGTTCACAAGACAGCCAGTACTCAGAAGACATGAATTAAACTCAAGAATTTAAAAGATGTTTCCAAATTTAACTTTTCTCCAATGGTCTTTAATTTATCTGAATAAAAATACAGAGTTCTCACTATTCACAATTGACTATATAGATGTCTCTCCCTACCATCTGTCCATTATACTGATGTGCAACCAGATATACTGATATGCAAGTATATAAAAAGAAAACCAGACTTTTTAAAGCCATGTTTACACACCAATTTTTAACATTATTTTTGAACACAAAACATTAATTGAGGACAGCCTAAAGACTCTGTATAAGACAGATATACCCTATATTAATTTGTATTCAGCTTGTGTTTTACAAAGACAGAATAAGGTACTGCCTACAGAGAACATATATTGTCAAAAATAATTTTAAAAGTTATTCAATCATGACAAAAAATGTGTCTTCATGGATGATGAGCAACCAAAAAACAAATCTGAAATTTCAAGGGGGAAAAAGGAAAAAAACTAGTTATGTTAGTTGAAAAGGTCTTTAGTGAGTTAAAAGTAGCTAGATCTTGATATGAAGAATCCTACCAGCACTAACCCCTGTCCACTAGTACATTCTGAAACAGGTAAGATTAGAAGACAAACTGTGCATAAACATGACATTTACATCTACAGAATAAATTTCAAGAGCTGCTACAATAATATAGTGCTCCTAGAACTCTGCTAGACTACATATGTATGCATACACATTCTTCCATATGACAGAAGAGATGAGAAGAGGTAACGAGACGCAAGTCTTACGAACACAAAACCCCACCAGCATGCTCCCAGAGGAAACAAATCACTTAGCAGCTCAGAAGTGCATTAATCTCAGTCCATTTTTGAATCAACTGGAGGCAGCAGCACTGTAGCTAAGGCATGCAGGAGGCAGAGAGACACAGTGTATTGTGTGGTTTCATCAATGAATATGAAAGTAGATGAGTGACAACTTCATGAATACTTTCACATACATGTGAGCAAATCATTTACTGAAAACAGTAAATAGGGAGACAAAGTCAAAGCTAATTTGAAAACTCAAACTAAAACTCAATTTGAGAATGTGAACATGCAGGATAGACAGTCTTGTGAAGTTAAGTTTCGGAATTCATGACTTCATTTAACAGCAAGCTTAACATTGCCATAAGCCTTCACCTTGTACTACCTTCTTCAGTTGCCCCGTGTAACTGTAGACAACCCGTACCTTAAAGATCAATCACTCCTACTTCCTCCCTTCTTTCCTTGGCAATTACTCCTCACCACACTAAGCCAATCCACAATTCTCAAAAATACAATGGTCATAAAATAGGAAAATATGAATCTGGTCTGCTTTAAGAAAAAATAAATAAATAAATAGGCCAACCAACCAAAAAGAACACCACAAATACCCCTGCCATCCCGAAACAAACAAAAAACCCTCAACACGACAACAACAACAACAAACCCACAAGACACAATCTGGGAAAATATCACAAAATTGAAGAAGGTGAATAACACAGACTATTTTACATTTTAGCACCTGTAGGACTACAGCTTTATAGATTTATGCTAAAACAAACTAATTTCACTGAAAGGATAAAATACCTTAGATATGTTTGGCTCAGTCTATGCTATGAATTTTGGTAAACGCCTCTTACCTAAGCAGAATGGCATCATTTTCCGTTAGACTAAACTACCGATCACATCAAAACCAACAAGAAATGGGAAATTTGAGATTGCAGGAGATTAATAATACACAATTCATACACACCATGCAGGTTTTAAGTAGCCCTTTAATGCTAAAAGGTGTGGAGTTATCTGATATGAGATCACACATGGACCTGATTAAAACAAAACAAGGTGGTGTGGAGAGAAGAAAATTCAGTGCACATAATAAAGTGTAACAACGCAGATGCCTTTCTCTTTTCCTTCTTTCTTCCTAGCCGACGTTCTTGCTCACCTAAGTGAAGGTAACGTACACGGATACGTGCACAAGATCTGTCCCAACAGACGTCAGTCTTCTTCCCACTTTGCCACTGCAGCACTGCGGGAAGTTACAGCCAGCGTTTGACAAGTTTAACATTTTTGCTGTTCATTCACCTGTTCGCATTGGAATTTGTGCGTCTTAAGTTTAGGTAGCACTTTTCAGTATTTCAAAAAAGAAACGAGTTTTAACACAGATACAAATCCAAAACTGAGTTAACACTTTAACAACTGAACTAATTTAAAATATAACTTAAAACTTCAAATCTGAAAGCTCACCGGTAACACAATTACCTCAAAAATTAAGTAAACATAAGTTTACTTTATTTTTTCGAACACCCGAAAGAGCAAACGCTCCGGACACGCATGCACCCTGCAGATCACCGAGCAAACTGGCAGACAAGCGTGCCACACGCGAGAGAAACCGCGCAAAATCACGGCCGCGGGTAGAAAGGGACCAGAAAAGCCACGAAGACCTGCCCGGCATCCCCCATCCACCACTGCCGGGTTTTTAGAACTCCCACTACAACATTCACCACAGACTAACTCGAAAACCGAGTGCTCCCTCTCAGGCACGGCCGCCGACGAGCGGGGCTTGGGGCGCCGCGGCTCCGCGGAGGCGGCAACCGCCTTCTCCCCGTCGCTGCCGGCAGACAGAAGAGGAGACGATGGATGACGGAGCACCTGCAGGTGTTCCGAGCTCTGTTTCGCCTGCTCCAAAGTTCTCCCACCGGCGGGAAGGCATCTCGGTTCCCAAAAGCCCCCACTCCCCGCCGCAGCGGGCGAAGCCGCCCCCCCCCCAGGCGCTAACGGAACACCGCCGCGGCAGCCCCCGCGCGGCGTGAACCCGGCCCGGGCCACCGTTAACGGCCAGCAGCCCCCTCACGCTCCAGCACAGGAGCTCCTCCGCGCAGCTGCCACCTCCAGACCGACACGCGCGCCGAAAAGGAGCAGCAGAAAGCCGCGCTCAAGTAATAAACCAGAACCGCCGCCACCCAGCACACACAGCCCCAGCGGCAGAAGAACGCGCTCACTCACCAGCCGAGTGACAGCCACCACACCCCCGCCCGCTGCCCACTGCCCGGCCACAGCAGCCGCCGCTCCGCGATCCGCCGCGGGTGTACCGCCGCTGCCACCGCCCGGATAGTCTCAACACCCCGCACAAGCTCCGCCTCCCCCCCCCCCTCCGCTTCCCCCTTGCCTGCCTCACGGTCCGATTGACAGCCTCCACCGCCTTCTCCCCGCCTGTCTCCGCCTTCGCCCCGATGCCGCGTAGCATTGTGGGGCTTGTAGTCGCTGGGAGTGGACTACACAGCCCAGGGGCCCGCGCGGCCGCCGGTTGTTTCCGGACAACGCCTGGTGTGTGGTAACAGCCGCGGACGCTTCCTCTTCGCTTGTGCTTCCGGTGTGGCGGTGGAGCTCACTCGAGAGCTTGGAGGGCTCTGTGGGCTGGGGGGAGGTGAGGTGCTGTACTGTGCCTCGCCACTGTCCTTCTGCTCTCGGTGCGGACGCGCGGGGTAGCGAGCGCGTTTGGGGGGTGGCGGGTCTGCGGGTGTGTGCGCGCGTGGCCTGGCTCGCCCTTTAGGGGTGCGCCGCGTTAGGAGCATTAAAACTCTTACCAGTAGCTGGGGCAGGCTTAGGGAGGTGGGCGGAGGACAGCGCTGGCTTGGGGGGGGGCGCGCCGGTAGATCCCGCCGCAGGTGAGTGCGGCCTCGGCCTTCGCCGTGTGCAAAGGACGGGGGAGGGGGTGCCCTTCCTCGCCCTGACAAGGAGCGGGTCCGGCCCTGCCGGGTGTGCTACCCGTTTCTTCTGGCCCCAGGGCGGAGGCGCAGCGGGGTGAGGGCTTGTCCTTGTCCCTGCCCTTCCTTCCCTGGCGCCATGGGTGCTTTCGGGTTCTCCTCTTTATGGGGTTTGGGGGAGCTGGCCAGGTTGAGCCTCCTCGGCCTGGCCATCCCGCGCTGCCCGGCGGGTCTGGAGAGGGCGGCCTGGGGCGACGCCTGGGCCCGGGCAGCGTAGGCCCGGATGTGTATTATTTTTAGCTCGTCCTCATGCCGGAACGGAGCGATGTCAGGTGGCTGCGGCAAGTGCCAGCGGCGCGGTTGGCCCCCCCTCAGGTGGGGGGGGGTGGGGGGGAGAAAAAGGCATCGTAGGTCATTCCTGCAAACTTGGCGGCTCCACAGCCACGCGCTCCGCAGCAGAAAGCGAAACTACCGGGCAGGGACAGCAGGTATTCTGAGCTGTTTTCCTCCTGGTAACAAAACTGTCTGGGGAGACTTAAGTCCCATTAAGTTGCTAACTTAACTGGTGAGTTGGGTTGGTTCATTTTCCATAGATTACACATACTGGGGCGCAGGTGGATGGCTGAAACCTTGGGCTAAGTTTCTGCTGATTCACTTGTCGGACTAATTGTTCTCTGGTGTTTGTTTACTTGTTGGGATGTATTTTTATGTTTGAAACTGTGGCTTTATCAAAACTGTTAGTGTTTGATGGAGTGATAGCTTTACTTTCACAGTCCCAAAAAGGAAAAAAACCAAACAGGGATATACTGTTGTAATTACATATGGCAAGAACCAGAACCTGTTTCAGTTAAATGATGTCATAATTGGAATGTAGCTACCCAGTGTAGTTGGGGTGCAGTCCAGGAGGTGATAGTTTCTCATGTGGTACGCAGACCCAAAAGCTGGGTGTTATTAGGATAGACTAAATCACTTCAAAATAAAAGTTCCACATAGCAAAAAAACATGAACTAATTTTAAGTCTGACTTCACAGTAGGCTTGGATTTTAAGTTAATACGATTCTAAAAATAGATACCGGGTTTATTGCAAGCTTGTGTGATTTTTGAATTAGTCATACAAATTGTTCTTACAATAATAAAATGCATTAGCAGTTATGCTTTGTGAGAGTGAACTCAATTGTAAGTGGCTATTATGTGTGTGGAGATGTTTGAAAAATGCATATTTCTATCGAGATATATTTAAAACTTCAATGATATTTTTCTGATGACATTCTTTTTATTAACTCTTCAGTGAAACTGCTGGGTGTGCTAGTAGAGTATGGGATCAGAGTAGTAGAATACTTTTAAGAAAAAAGTTTCTTGTTACTGATTTTTAAAATGCTGAGGTTGTTATTGCAACAGTTGATCTATATGCCAGTTCAAATCAATGCAGGTTCATGCTTCTTGGCATGAAGTCACTTCAGTTTTAAAAAGGAGCATAGTTCTGTATATGAAGGACAAAGACTTTAAGCTTTGTACCATAAAGTTGTGCAATGGGAAATAATTGCAAACTATAACTGAAATACAGTGCTGGCAGGTGAGTTACTGTCTGACAAGGAAAAAGTGTGGTGATTTTTAAATGTCTTTTAAGTGACCATTAATAAGGGAAACTTAGTTACCAAGCTGTGTGTAGGGTGTGGACAGAGATAAAACTGCATACTTTGCAACTATTTTTCTTCTGTAAAATTTGCAGCTGCAATTAGTAAATTACCTAAACTCCCTCCTCCCATGCACATTGGTCTTAAAAATAGGGGCCAAGCTCTTTGATTCTGAATTCAGGATAGAATTCACGCTGCTGTTTCCCTTCCCCTGCTCTTTCCTCCTCAACTTAAAATAGTTTCTTCTGGTAACTTGGGTCTCAGATCAGGTTAAAGGTAAAACTTCTTTTTGAATCCTCACTGCAAAAAGAGGAACAAAACTTGCTTGCAGGAAGGATAGCCTTTTCTAGCAGGAATGGAGCTATAGTTTTTGCTAGAAGCCATTTAAAAAACATTCTGGTAGATGATTGCCTTGGGCCTTGTTCCTCTTAAGTATTTTTCTAAAAAGGCATATTAATGTGTATGCTCTTAAAGCTTTCGAGATCTAAGGTGGTGCCTGGAGAAGGGAATAGAAACAACATCAGTGCAAAGGTAGATCAGCTGATGACGTAACTAAAGATTGAAATCCTGCCAATTGATACCTAATGTGTGTGATATTTTAAAACTCTTAAGAAGTTGTAATCATGAGATTCTGCTCTCTTTAAACACTGCTTCAAAAGATAATGTTAAACAAACACCTTTCTTTGATGGATAACTTGCTTGTTTTTACACTGACCGATGAGCACATGTGGCTCTGGGGAAGACTACTGCACTCTGTAGCCATACTATGCTGGTTATATTCTTACTAAGTAGTTCTGCAGTTCTGCTACTTGATGCAGACCAAAAGTCTGCCAGTAAATGACACAGATTAGAGAAAGCAAATTACCATCTTAAATACTGATAGCAATAGTTTCACGTTTTGGTAAGCATGGTGGTTCTTGCCGTTTACCTTTTTTGGTTTACAGGAAGCTTATCTTAATGTAGGGTTTTTTCCTTATAAAGTTCAGTTGAACGCAATAAAAGGTCATTGGATGGATATGGGGGAATAGATCTAGAATCCTTCCGAACTAATTCCTCATCTAAAGCATACCAGTTCTCTTGGTGGTTGCTGAATAGCTGGGATAATATTCTAGTGCTGGAGCTTAAGGGGTAGAATGTCAGATTTACAATGACAGTGAGAATAGATTCTTCATGTTAGTACATCTCTTGGAATCCACCTTGATGCATTTGGTGGTTTAAGACTGAGAAGCCAGGGTTATATTAACTGGCACCTTAAGCATAGTTTTCTAATTTAGTTGCACTTTAAATTCCCTGTACCTCTTGTACAAGCTCTCTGATGGTTGATTTCATCTGATGTAGCATGAAGCATGGCTCTAATTGCACGTACACAGATTTGAATGTATGGGATCATTGTAACAAAAAGAGATAAACTTGCATGCAGATTAACATTTAGCAGTATCCTCCTGTGTTCTGATTTGGAGAATCTCCTTGTCTCACTTGTCTTCCCCCTTACCCCCGACCAATTAAGAACTTTACCAGTGCAATAGCACCTTTTTTGCATCTTATCATTTTGCCAGGATTTTCTGAAAAGCGTGATAATGTTTGCTGTTCTAATAGAGCATGTTTTCAAGGAATCTTCTTCCATCTTTTTTTGAGAATGTTTAAAAAAAAAACCAACCCAATTGTCAGATGAAACAATAGTAAACTCATTGCAAATGAAGGACACTTTTGAGGTTATAGTGAACTGAAGTTAAGCTTTTAGAAGACAGTGTTGTCATAAAGTTTGGCAGCTATGCAGCTGACTGCTTTTGATCACATACCAAAAGAAATACCAAAATCTTCTAGTTGCTGCATGATAATGCATGTTAAACTTTGGCTTTAGTTAGGCCATTCTGAAGGCTAGTGGACTTCTGATAATTGATATAATGTATCTAAATAATAGAATGGAAATTTCAGTTTTCATGGAGATTGGATCCATAATTAGTATTGAGACCTTCTTCAAAGGTATGTGCATGTAGTTTAGTGCAGTTATGTCAAACTCTTTCTGTAATGCAAATAAATGGGTTTGGGATTTGCTTTTTTAATTATTTATTTTTAGCTTGATTTTTTTTTTTAAGGCTATTATTCCTCCTATTTAACACTAGCAAGGATTGCAGTGGATCCAACGTATATCTGGCTGCAAAGACAAATAGGGTGGCAATGTTAATAGTCACATACTTGCATGACACCATGACACTACCTAGGGTATCTTCTGGAAAATGGGAAGATTTCTGGAATAATGAACAACCAGTGTGATATATTGAATGTATTTTTATGCTGGCATCAAAAGTATTTGATGCTCTTATGTGCTCCTTGTGTGCATGTGTATTTAAATCTGCCTATTCAGTCGCAACACTTGCATCCTTTGTGTTAATATAAATCCAAGGTTTTGTGTTTTTGAAGAGTGTCAGTGTCTGCTAAAGAGGTGATGGTATATAATACTTTTTATATGGGGGGGAGTTAACTTTGTCATGGATTGGTAACAATAGTTTATGGCTCTTCAGGAAAAAATGAGCTCTTCATGGGAGTCCACAGTGTAATAGGTTCTCATCATCATAAAAATCCATCATTTCACTTAGTATTTCCTTTTCTTTGTGGATACTGATAAACCATAAAAACAGAGTAATAGTATCTAATGATTATTTTGTCCTTGCTTGCCCTTCCTCCTATGACAAAAAATCTTTTGGGTAGACTAGAACAATGTTCAATGATCTCAACTATTTAAAAAACTTATTCTGAGATTGCAGTTCTCTAGATTAAAATAAGCAATAAATTAAATCTGTGAATGCAGTCATCAGTGGTGTTTGTTAGTGTGTCTTTGAGTAAGTATATATTTTTACTGAACTTCCAGAAATGCAGAATTAAACAGTAAAACAAACAGCTCTTCTTCCACCCTGCCCCTTACATGCCAGAGTCTTAAGAGCAGAGAATGTGCATGTATAATAAATGGGACAGCTTGTACTTTCAGTTGTGAGTGAAAACTTGTTCAGATAAGTTCCTCCTCCCCCCCACAATGTGAGTAGACCTTGCGTGAATTTATATAAGTCTGAAACATGTTCTTGAGAGAGACTCAACTTTTTGAGGAATTATGAATATTCTTTTGTAATCTTCCATGTTCTTGACAGCCATAAAATATCTGCAGGTATCTGATGGAAATTGGAGAGTGCTAATTTTTGCAAATCCACCCATGTGGGCATATGTTATCTCTAAAGCCCCTTTTTAAAACCTTGGTAATTGTGTTCTGTGGCTATAGGAATCTGCTCATGTATGTTGTGTTGAAAGGTTGGAACAGTAAGAGAAACAAAAATGAGATTTTGCATTAAATAGTCTTATGTCAGGAGACTTTTTTATAAAAAGCTACTGCTTGTAACTATAGTCATGTTAAATTTAACTTTAGACCATATTTTAACTCTTGGCTGTTTCTGTTATGTGAATGCTCTGTTATGAGCATTCATAACTTGTGTTTGTTTGTTTGTTTTATTTTTCGTGCACAACCTAAGGACAATTTATTTTTCAAGTTCTTCAAGTATTCTGGCACAACGAGGAGAAAGAAGAAACATTTCGGTGAATGAGGAGTTTTTTGCTTCTATAGTGTTTTCCTTCAGAAGTGGGTCTTTGAATGAGGATGACAATGGAAGAGATGAAGAATGAAGCAGAGACCACTTCTATGGTTTCCATGCCTCTCTATGCTGTTATGTACCCTGTCTTTAATGAGGTAAGCTGCACTTTGCTTTAGAATGTAAGAATCCCCTTCACACTGGGAAATGTGATCACAATACTGGGTTGCTCGTCTTGATTGGGAAAGCTTTATCTAACACCATCTTCTTTTTGTGCATTGTTTGGCCCTGATCTTTTTTCTTACCTTTTACAGAGGATTGTCACAGAAATGCTAGGTCTGGTTCTGTGGGAGGAAGTAACATGCAGTTGAACATGTACCTGTAAACAGCTTAATACATTTTAATTTTACTGCTAACTTAATAGGATATTTGGATTTTTGTGAGTATCAGAAGTTGTCAAGATGTTCTCAAAAGCTTCTGGCAGACTTCTGCTGTAGACTGGATAAATGCAAAATTCTCCCAGTGGCATGTTTGGTTTTTGGTTTATTTAGGGGGGGAATTCTATTATTTGGGATTAATTTTATACTATCTCTCCCTCAAATGAGACCAGTAATTTGAATGCATGTCAGCTCCCGTTTTCATTATGATGTGTAAGGCAAGGCATGAGTACTTGATTTATTTTGTTCTGATAACATTAGAATTGATAATAACTCTGAACTTTTATTGCAGCTAGAAAGAGTAAATCTATCTGCAGCTCAGACACTGAGAGCAGCTTTTATTAAGGTGAGAAGTAACTTACATTGAAGAATGATTGTTTAAAAAGTAAACCACATACGATGAAGCTACATATTCAGCTGTCTTGTTTCCTTGTGTCTTTGTGTTTGAAGGCTGCATCCTTGATGCAGTAGTCATAACAATAAAGTGGACAGTTGCATGGACTGTAAGTTTGAGATGTCCACAAATGTTACAAGTAGAAATCTGAATGATACAAACACTGAGCAATTTTAAACAAATAAAAACCTGTCTTCTCCATGTTGTACAAAAACTTAAATGTGGAATTAAAGATAATAAACTTAGTCCAAATGTAAGATTATGTAGAATGGATAGGTGCTTTGAGAAACAGGCAGGTAGCTGACCTTGAAAATGGTTTACAAAGTGAGTGGTAATGGGTTTGGGTTGGTTTTTTTTTTGGTGGATAAAGATAAATTCCATGTATCAATGTATTTACACCCAGCAGTAAATGGAAAAAAGATTCTTCTAGCTTTTCTGTTATATTCCTAGAGAATAAAACCACAGATATTCCTTTATATTGCTTTATTGAAGTAATGATCTTTTGAAAATCTTTAAACAAGAATAATTGTAGATGTGACATAACCTTAGCATGTGACCTGTGCAGCTAACATTTTCCTGTTTCTACACTTAGGTTTAAGTCTACCTAGACAGTCTTTAGTCTCAAGGAGAGCTCATAAAAGTTAAATGCTTTTACAGCAGGTGGTAGGGAGCTATACTGAATGCAAATACTTTAAAAACTAAGATATTGGTAGATATGGTAGCAGTAGCTGAAAAAATCTCACACCCTCATTCAACACAGCAATGCTTTTTGATAGCAGCACAGCTAGTCTAAGCTTTACTCAGCTGTGTTGTCAGTCAGAAGGCTGGGGATGTTTTTGTTTGGTTGATTAAAAAAAAAACAAAAAAGAAATGAAGCAATTCCAAGATGATGTTTGAGCATATGATATGATTCGTAAGTGGTACATTTATAAAACATAATGTGGGAGATGGGGGAGTAGCACCTGTGTTTGAATTAATTCCCAGTGGATACAATATCTTTGTCTCAAAGTTTAGTGTTTATGAAAATAAAATAGAATACAGAATTCCATGAAAAACTTCATTACTCAAAATGAGTGGAAAGGCTTATTGGAAAAGTTGTTTATACAAAATCACTGATATAATCAAAGAAAATAGATGTAGTGAAAGAATGGTTTTCAATACAATTTGCTGGTCTAAAGCCATTAGAAAAGTTTTTAGCAAACTCTTGCAGTATAGGAAGCAAGTTATATGAAAATCTTCCTTTGTGCTTGCAATATTCGCGTATTGCATATTTAAGAATAAAAGTTTTCTTTGCCATATAGGCTGAAAAAGAAAATCCAGGTCTTACACAAGACATCATTATGAAAATCTTGGAGAAAAAAAGTGTGGATGTGAACTTCACAGAGTCTCTTCTGCGTATGGCAGCTGATGATGTAGAAGGTAATATATCTTATGTTGAATTAAGTGTATTTCTAATTACACTATTAATAAGGAACATACATTTCTCCATGCCTATTTTCAGAAGAGGTTATTTGTTCCTTCATGGACTTTATTTCAGCATGGTAGTAGAATATTTGTATTTTCTGAATAATTCCTTTGAAGAAGCTTAATCTCCTAAAAAAAAAAACTTGACTAGTAAGAGAAAGAAGGAAAACAAATACTTGGAACTATATGTATGTGGGTGCATAATTCACCTTTTTCAATATTAACAAACAGGAAAAAACTTACATGGAGTTCAGTATTCACTTTGCTTCATATTAAAAGCAGTAGTTACACTGTCAGAGAAGGTGAGTATACAGTAGGCTTTAGTAAGTTACTTTAATGCTGCATTTGATTAGTGTCTTCAGTGTCTCAATTAAAATAAGATGGACTCTTTCCAACTTCAATAATAAAGATTATTGTTGCACTGTGTTTCTGCTGATGCAGTGGGTATTCACTGCAGTTTACTGGTCATGGCTCTTTCTGAGCTGTTCACCTTCAAATGTAACTTGGCAATACTTGCTGCATTTTGTGAAGTAGTGTTTCTAGTGTCACTAAATACTTGAGGAAGAATAATAGTCTTTTTAATATGTTTTTTTAGAGTATATGATTGAAAGACCAGAACCAGAATTCCAAGATCTTAATGAAAAGGCACGAGCACTTAAACAGATTCTTAGTAAGATTCCTGATGAGATCAATGACAGAGTGAGGTTTCTTCAGACAATCAAGTAAGTACCATGTTATGTATTTTTCTGCAGATAGTGGGGTAAAATTTTTCATTTGGGTTTGAATATTCAAATGCTGTAGGAGATGCTAGCAACACTGTTCCCATTGGAAAAGAGCATGATCCTCGCTTATAAAGCGAGGATAAAGAGAGAGTTGAGGATTTTCGATGGGAGATCCACATTACTAGACTGAGTTTCATTTGCTGATTCATAGTTTGAGTTCGTGTTTCACTGGTCTACATATTTGCATTTGGTCATGCTACATCCTGTCTGACTCTTGTTTTGTAGACTGTTCTAAAAAGTATTTGGCTACTAGGAGATTAAATTCTGACATTTAAGTAGGATAGTTTAAGAATATAACTATCTTTTTATTGCCAAATAGAGACATCGCGAGTGCAATAAAGGAACTTCTTGATACAGTAAATAATGTCTTCAAGAAATACCAATACCAGAACCGGCGGGTATGTTCAGTAACTGCTTTTACACAATACTTTTTAATAGTATAGGAGGAAGCATATCCTTTTGATTACAGGATGAATAGGGGAGCTTAAATGGTCAATGGCATAACAATCCTGTTAAAGTATTGTATGATAGGTCCTGGTAGTTTAATAGTAAAAGGATAATTTCTCTGCATGTTTCTATACCTAGCATAATGTAAGCCAATTTTCTTGCCAGTTTAACCTCAAGATTCTCACTGTACTCCACAATATGTGAACTAAGACTGCTCCTCGTGCTTCTGTTTTCTTAGGCACTTGAGCACCAAAAGAAAGAGTTTGTAAAATACTCCAAAAGTTTCAGTGATACTCTGAAAACATATTTTAAAGATGGAAAGTAAGTATGTTTTTGTACTAACGTTTTATATCATTGAAAGCCTTGTTGACTAACTGGAAAATAGGACAATCTGTGTGGTGTAAGCTGCCTTCTTAAGAACTTGCCTAATTTTTTTTCTCACCTGTGTCCACAGACCATCATGTCTGCTTTAAAAAAACTTTTATTCCTTTTGTAATGCCTTTAAAGAAAGGGGAGTTTGTTAAATGCACCACCATACAACACCCATGTTCAGTATTAGCTTTGAACTTGAGTATATGAAGTTAAATTTCATTGCCTTGTGTGTTTTTTCTGTGCATATATAAGGACAAAAAATTATGTATTGAATTATTGAAAAACTTTTTTTTTAAATACCATTTGTAACAACTAAATATCTGTGGAGTGTTTTCCTTGATTTACATTTGTATTGTCCTTTATAGCTCATTATAGTGCTTCACAGTATTTGGAATTAGCCAATTAATCTTTTCATTTGAACATTGTAGCCTTCAAACTGAGGCTTTTTTCAGGTCTTTCCCCTAGGTTTTGAAGCCGCTGTTCGTGTGTGTTTCACTGTAGTGTCTGTTTAGGATGAGCATTAAACCCCCCCTCCCCCCCAGATTTTTGCGGTACCAGAGTGTTCTATGTGCTGCTGTTTTCAAGATCGTAGATGCATAGAATGGTTTGGGTTGGACTGACTTTCATGTTCAGTCTTGTTGAGCTTGGCTAAGACCACCCAGGGAATGCTGCATTACTAAAGGAGAGAGAAGTCTTGAGACCAGCTGTGAATACTACCTTGCTCCTGTCAAAGCATTATTTTCTTTTTTCTTTCCTTATTGTTAATGAAATCAGGGCTGAACTTGATTATGATACCAAGGTCTAAATTTCTTTCTGGTAACTTTATGATTACTGAACATATGTATAAGTAGGTTTACACATGAACAAGATCTAAAGAATCTCAGTTGATTAGAAAACGATTTGACTGAAAAAAATTGAGAAAGGGATGGATGTGTTATGCTTGTACCCCAACCATACTGAGAGAGACCAGTTTTATTTAGCCCTATGTGAACTGAATGCTGTGCTGTGCATTGTAGGCATAAGCTTAAAGTGTTAGGTATTATCAATATTGCAAGAAATCCCAGGTACGGCTTGTGTTTCATATCCTTGTGGAATCAGAAGTAATTTAAATCTGAACTGCGCATTGGAAGTTGCTCTGCTCCCACCAGAAGATATCAGCACTAAATAAAAGTCATGCTCACAGATGTCATTACCGAGCTGAAAAAGTGACCCCACACCTCTTTCTTAACAAAAAATATCTAAAAGAGTATGTTGCTTCCATATGCATGCTTGCTTTCTTGAGGAAAGAGTTGCAAATTCTGAAATTACTAGGGGATGAGGTGTTCAGCTTTAAAAGAACAGGTGTTTAACCATCGTCTGCTCCACTCTTAGCTAAAACCCCAGAATTAAATGATCGAGATGTCAGTGATGGTTGAGAGGAAAAGTCTTTAAGTTCTACCCAATAAACACAGTCTTTCTAAGATTAACAATGTACGTAAGTCTGCCAGCAGTAAGCTTTAGGTAGATCATGATGTGGTAAAACATCAATATGCTTCCTGTTTGCAGAGCCTAGATGCCAGTGTATGTATTTGCCCAAACTTAATGATGCATTTGACTTGGGGGTGTTGGTCGATGAGAAAATGAACATGAGGCAGCTGCAGTGTGCGCTGGCAGCCCAGAAAGCCAACCGTATCCTGGGCTGCATTAAAAGGAGCGTGACCAGCAGGTTGAAGGAGGTGATCCTGCCCCTCTACTCTGCTCTCGTGAGACCTCACTTGGAGTATTGTGTGCAGTTCTGGTGTCCTCAACATTAAAAGGACATGGAACTGTTGGAACAAGTCCAGAGGAGGGCCATGAGGATTATCAGGGGACTGGAGCACCTCCCGTATGAAGACAGGCTGAGAAAGTTGGAGCTGTTCAGCCTGGAGAGCAGAAGGCTGCGTGGAGACCTCATAGCAGCCTTCCAGTATCTGAAGGGGACCTACAGGGATGCTAGGGAAGGACTTTTCATTAGGGACTGTAGTGATAATGGGTAATGGGGTAAAACTTCAGTGGTGGAAGTTTAGATTGGATATGAGGAAGAAGTTCTTTCCTGTTAGGGTGGTGAGGCACTGGAATGGGTTGCCCAAGGAAGTTGTGAATGCTCCATCCCTTGCAGTGTTCAAGACCAGGTTGGACAGAGCCTTGGGTGTTATGGTTTAGTGTGAGGTGCCCCTGCCCATGGCAGGGGGGTTGGAACTAGATGGTCTTAAGGTCCTTTCCTACCCAAACTATCCTGTGATTCTATTCTATTGAATGAGATGTTTATAAAAATGTCTGAAGCAATGTCTTTCTCTTTTAACAGGGCAATAAACGTGTTTGTAAGTGCCAACCGACTAATTCATCAAACCAACTTGATACTCCAGACCTTCAAAACTGTGGCCTGAAAACTGTATATGTTTAGAGTTGTACTTTTAAATGGTGGATAGGGTACCTTTATATGTAAATTTTAAAGTTTTGACTGTATAAATTATCAGCCCCTCTTGAGGGGCCTAATGCAGGATTTTGAATGGGATTATTGCCATCTTACACCATATTTTTGTAAAACATTGTAGCTTAATCATAATCTCACAATGAAGATTTTGCATCACTTTTTGCTATTATCGTTCTTTTCAGAATTATAAGCCAAAAGAATTTACGCCTTAATGTGTCATTATGTAACATTCCTTATAAGAATTGTAAATACTTGGTGTTCTGTTTCTGACATTTTAACTTGAAAGCAGAAAACTACAGGATTATGTATTTAACAATATTGGTGGCAAATATTCAATAAATAGTTTACATCTGTTAGACTGGTTTTTTGTATGTGAACAAAGATGCATAACTCGTCTTTTTGGAACTGCAGAACAGTCATTAAATGGAAAAATGAAAATTACTCTGGTGCTTAAAGGTACTGGCAGTTCAAATGAGTATAGAATGAGGGATTTTCCTTAAAACTGAGATTTTTGACTTTGACCTAATGCTAGACCAGAATACCAGATTCCATTAATGTCTTTGACAAAATAATAAAATACCCTAGAAGTGATATATGCTTTTTGTTTTGGTAGAAACCAAACCTCGCTTTATTAATTTTCTGTTGGTGATGAGTTAACAGGTTTTACTCCTAGACTATTCAGAGGTTTTGAGCAGAGGATAACTTAAAATATATGCAGCAGAGGGTGAATTTATTAAAAATGTTATAATTCTGTTTTATACTGGTACCCTTTTGGGAGGGAGGAGAGAAGATAGAACTCTTCCAGGTAGCACTAGCGATGTCTATACTATGCATGCCATAGGGCAACTTCTTTTCAGGGAATGAAATCATCTGAGACCTAGATTGACAAAACTTCCCAGTGTAGATGGTTAAGAACTGCTGATGGGCAGATTAAAATTTTATTATTGTGATTTCATGGTAATATTTCACAAGTTCTAATAAGTTTCTTGCATGCCCCTTTGAAGTGCACATTGAGTTTATTTTGAATAGGATCTTTGTTAGAATAAACTTCTGAAAGCTTTTAAAGTACTTATGTGGCCATAACTAGTAAGTTTAGGGAAGAATGTGAAGCAGTTCATAAAAGCTGCACAAGCTGTTGCAAGAAGATGACTTCAGACTGAAAGAGCGCGACTGTTACAGAACTATTCCTTGTTTAGGTATAAATGATGAAGAGAAGTTGCACCCAGACTTTTTTCACACACCGGCCTGGTGCTGTATGGCTTGTTCGGGTCAAGTGCCTTATCCAGAGTACAACAGATGGGTCTTTGAATTTGGTTATCTGCTTAAATGATCCAAAAGGGGGAAATGTGATCTGCAGCGCTCTGGAATGGCACTGGTTGTTCTTCTGTATATCTGTGCATGGAAGTGTTTCTTTGATGAAAGCACTGACTGTAGTGAAGTAACTGTGAAGGAGAAAATTATGTAAAAATGAATTCTTGGGAATGTATGTTGTGGATTTCTCAGTTACACAAAGCTGTAAACAGGACGTGGTCCTTAAAGCTTACTGTTGAGGAAGTTTTCTCTGTTGACAGTGTCTCGTGTTTACTAGCAAATTGAGCTTAGTAACGTGACAGAAGGATGCATATACAATTTATGGCTAAAACTTTGTTATTTATTAACGCTTGTTGTGCTAAACTCATTTGTTGGAAAGTGGTAGAAGAGAAGCAATGTTAGCAGCTACTAAAGAGGTAGTCTGACTACGTTTGAGCAATATTTAGTTTGCATCGTTGAATTCTGTAAGTAAAAAGGTTGAGTAGTCTTACTTGCAGATGATGTTAAGTCATAGTATCCAAGGGCTTCATGAAAACTAATTATTCATGTAGAAGAAAGGGAAAGGCACCTGGAGTTTCTGATATTTCATTTGTCTTGAAAAGAGTGCAGGGAAGACTGCACCGGTGCCTGAAAAGGGACACATGATATCTTGGATTATACTTTGTGAGTTGAACTTAATTCCAGTAAAATTCAGAGGTTTTACTATCTTTGTGGTTTGGGAGAGTCAGTATCTAGTGTTGGGAATCACTAGTTGAATGATACTATGTTTATGTCTGCGAGCATAGTAAAAAAATAAATAAATGAAAAAAAGCCCTTTATGAGTTGGGTTCCAAGAAATATGCTGTGTTATGTCCTAGTAATTGATCCTTGAAGTTAAAATCAAAGAGGCTATCAAGAAATGAACTGTTGCTGTTCATCAGTTCTTCCTAAAACCTTTACTGGGCAAAAGGTACTAAGTACAGGGCTAAGCTTCAGGTAGTCTGGCCAGTATGTTTTGTTTTATTTGTAACCTTATTGTGCTTTGGTTTTGTTGCCCTTAAGAGCAATGGAAAATAACTCATTGTAATCAATGTCTGGTAATGGGAAAACTTGAAAACTGATGTCTTCAGGTCGCATTGTGTGCAGTGAATCCATATCTACTGGTCTTACAAACTTAATTTTCCCCTGAGTATGAGCTGGGTATATGTCTGTTAAATTTTATTGTGGTTTTGCACTTTATTCAAGTTACTTGGCTAGCGAAAGATGAGTATCTCTTAAGGATTTCTAATACAGCAGTTAGTGTTGCAAAATGCTATTAGAAAAATTCTGCTGTGAATGTGGATTATAATTGATAAAATAATGTTAACATACAGAAAAGCAATCTAATAAAATAAAACTTTGTATATTTGTTAATGAAGCAAAGAAATGTCTTAATTGCTTGTTTTGATCTTTCTCAGCCTATAAAGAAATGAAGAAAAGTTGGATTTCTGGTTAGAACCTTCTTGTTTTAATCCTGATAAAAAGTTCTGTTTAGAAGTCTGTAAGAAGTGCCAGTTGCCCAGCACAATATAAGCTTTATCTTGAGTTGACATAAAGTGGTAAGTATGAAATTTCATGGTGGTGTGGTGTCAGAACTTCCATTTATGAATGGAAGATGAGATAGTATAAGTCTTGATTAAGCATTATCTTTGCATGTGATTGCCACTGAAGTGGTCCTTAATTTTCTTTTCAAATTTTTAGCTGTATGTCAAGTGAAGGTGTGCCTTGTTTATTCTGCAGGTAGTATCTGCTCTCTTTATTTGACAAAAACGGTGTGTATGCTTCTCTGAATTAGGTAGGGAATGAAAAGAAGGTTATCTAGGCAAATTTGCCACAAATACAAATTTTAGGTTATTCCATTATGAAAGGGAGATAAATGTAAGTTAATGTGTGCAATACTAATAACTGGATTTGGTACAGCAGTGATTG
This sequence comes from Pezoporus wallicus, assembly GCF_028554395.1. Lineage (NCBI taxonomy): Eukaryota > Metazoa > Chordata > Aves > Psittaciformes > Psittacidae > Pezoporus > Pezoporus wallicus. The sequence goes on from NW_026638613.1 coordinate 3,721,281, forward strand.
TCACCTTTGGAGCAGGCAGTGGCTCTTCTTGGCTGCTCTGCCAAGCTCATCTTCCCACAAGAACTACAGTGTGCCTCCTGTAAAAGATACTGCAGGCAGTTTCTGCTGGTGAGGCCTGGGAACTCTTTGAGCTTTGCATACCTGTAGAATCCTTGAACAGTTTGGGTTGGAAGGGACCTTAAAGCTCATCTAGTTCCAGCCCCCTGCCATGAGCAGGGACACCTTCCACTATATCAGGTTGCTGAAAGCCCTGTCCAGTCTGGCCTTGAACACTGACAGGGACTGGGGTATCCACGTCTCTGGGAAACCTGTTTCAGTGCCTCATCACCCTTACAGTAAAGAACTTCCTAATATATAATCCAGATATCCCCACTTTCAGTTTAAAGCCATTCTCCCATGTCCTAATAATGGTGCATTTACTCACTTTGTCATATTTTACTGCACTGTTTTGGTTTTCTTCAGACTCCTCTAGGCAGATGTCTCTTTCAAAAGAGACTGTTGGAAATGTGCTTCAGCAGCAGAGCCACTTCCTAGCAGCAAACTTAGTGCTAAAAATTAGGACTGAAAGATGTTTCTGGGCCATCAAGTTTGGTTTTCTGTTGCAGAGGTTAAAATGTACCATATAGTGTTGGTCATAAATCTGTCAAATTCTGTTTTAAAGTCAGCTTTTGTCCTCATTCCTCCTGTCATTTTTAAATGGTCTGAAAGAAAAACAAAACCCTTCAAATATTTAATTTTAATATACAGTGTAAATGTAATTTATGATGAAAGAATTCACTAACCTTGTCCACAATCAATTGTTCTGTTTCCCTCTTCTTCACTCAGTCGTGGGATGATTTATATACCACCTTGTGCTTCGTTTCTTGAATATGCACAATCCCAAGTTTTTGGTTCTTTCTGAAATGCGCAGAGGTATCAGGCAATGCTAAACTTGTTCCTTCAAGGCTGGGAGAAAACAGTATGCCCTCATACTTGTAACACAAGCTTGAATTTTTGCAGCAGCATTCACAGTTGATTGTGTCTCTGAAGCAGAGGAGGAGGGTTTGCCTCATCTAGAGATTTCTGTGGAGGTGATATCCCTTAGATTCTCTGTCCTTGTCTCCTGCCTCAGCTTGGTTACGATTTTGTTTACATAGTGCTTGACTTCTGAGACAATGCAAAATGCCTCTGACTTGATATGATGCATGCCAATTGTTTGCTGGATGGCATAGCATCTTTTCCATAACTTGCTATTTTCCACATAGTCCTCCTTCAGCCCCATCGCACTGTGGGTGCTGTAACAGCTCGGGAAGCAGAACCCACATGCTGTGGGGTCTATGACCAGCACCTTGTCATGCCAAGGACTCATGTAATGGGGAGGGAAAAGCTCTTCACTAGGTACCTGCACCAGGGTTGATTCCTGGCTGATACTGTGTGATTCTCCTCTCTACTTTAGCATATATTGAATGCCATCTTCACAACTATTTTTGCAAAATCTGTGCAAGTACATGACTTTTTTAATGCCCATTGTAAGGATGAGGGGTGCAGCTTGGCCATGTTCAAGGTGCAAGAATTGTTTGTACCCATGCATTGCAGTCATTGTGAAAAGCTTGGACTGGGGTAACAGTATCTGGACACTATCAGAGTATATGAATAAAGGGTTTAATTTCTTCCCTTTTTCTGCCATCTTGCAGTGCTTCTTATCACAGATCAAACTATGTTGAGGTCAGCATGACTTTACCTGCAGCATATGCAGTAAGAATTTGCAATTTAGGAGTCCACACATTCCAGAAAATGTACCTTGTTGAGTAAAGATTAGTTTGGTCAGAAAATTTCAGTTAAAAGTTTGTCTTTGGTTAGACTTTGCTTATTTCTATTCCTTTGAAATTTCTTTTGTGCTATTAAAGATTCATAGTGCTTCTTTTTTGAAGCAGTTACCAAAAACAGCTGTGGAGGGAGGCTTAGCTGTTGTTGTAGGTAACTGTGACACTTCTGAGCACCAAGAGGAAGAGAAGCAAAACATTGAGTATTGTGAACGTTAAACTCTTCTTGCCCTAGAGACAAAAGTGTTCTGCTTGCTAAATGTGTTAAAGAAAGAAATGTGTTTCTCAGTGCTGTAATTCCATTACTGGTGACAAAGTAAACGAAGTAGATTTCTCAGTTGCTGATTTCTAATGCAGACTCAGATATACTGTATAAATGTTTGTGAATTTACATTTGTTATCACAGTCAGACGGGTCATTGTACCTGATGGATATAACGATTTTAGACAATATATTAAGTATTGCACTAAGCTAGGAGTTTAAAACCATATGTGTAAATTAGGTATCTTTGACATTTTACTATTTTGTAATAGTAACTACTAGATTTTTCACAGACAGTAGATAATTGTTTTTTTTCTCCAAAGCTGCAGTAACCTCCAAGGACAAGTGATGGGTGAAATAGAAGCCTGAGTGCCTGAACTTTTAAAGTAAAGAGAATAAAATATGAGCTACAAGTATGATTCTCTCAAACTCCCTTTTTGCTGCTGGGTATGTAATCTCTGATAGAACCACAGTGAAAAATGCTGTGGAAGAATTTGTAAGGAGACTGATTTACAACCTTTAAGAAAATGCAGAAACCTTCATGGTAATCGAATTTTCTAATTAAAATGTTAATTGGAAGGACTTTGCCTTGCTTACAGAGGAAAATATGGTAACTGTTTTTCACTGCTGTTTGCATAGCCATGTGGTGTTAAAAATTTTGTGTGGTTTTCTACATCTGTTTAATGAGTGATAAACAGACTTCTCTTAAGTGGTTTGGAATGGGAGATCAGAAATTCCTAACAAGGATGTAATGAGATAAATATTGCCTAGGAAGGTTAAGGTTAAACAAAACTCAATCCTAGCTGTAATCTTCCTCTGAATTAGGCAGTCTCTGCAATAGCTACATCTAAGTAAAATTCCCATGCCTGTGATAAGTTGTATACCAACTGATCATTTAACCATCAGCACTAGTATTCAGGCAGCCATGCTACTGACTGGATTCTTATCAAACTCAAATTTAATGCCAGTTTCTCTGAAGCGTAACAAAGAGCCTTGGCTGCTGCAGGTAATAGGAGAAAAAAAACCCTGTCTGTTTCTATTCAATAATAATTACCAAGTTTAAGGGGCAGAGGAAAACATAATTAGAGCTGAATTTTACCTGCATTTTTAACATGATTTTAAATGTAAAAACCAAAACACGCATTTAACAGTAAAGCCTTGTGCAAGTTGGTATTTTCTATCAGAAATACCTGAATAAGTACGGAGCTGTTCTTTTCAAAGAGAAGACAAATGTCTGCATTATCAAGACATAAAAGCTGAGTATGTTTTTGTTTTTATTTTGTTTCCTTCCAGCATCAGGAGAGACTTTTTTTAATCATGAAGTACAAGCAGTAGCAACTGCTGGTGATGCCAAAGTAAGTGAAGTTCAACCTGTTGACCTCTTTCTATCTGGAGCTTTTTCTCATGAACATGCAATAATGATCTGTAATTCTCTGCCAAGGAAGCAACTTGAATTAGTAGAGTAATGCATAAGAAAAATAGGGCTGAGGTGCCAAAGAAAAAACAACCCTGTTGTAATCATGTCTGTTAGACACAAATTAAACAGCGAGGCTGATGCACTGGAATAATCAGAGATCAAAACTGTCATTTGGCCAATTCTTATTTACTGAGGTGTCAAGAGGGACGTGTAACCTTGTACTGCTGCTTCCTCAGCGAGGACACTGAGCCCAGTGGGACATGCTTGCTGTTCTTGTGCTATCTTTACTGGGGGAAGAAACCAACAGCCACCCCCCACCCCCCCTCCCCCAGGCTGAGCTGACACTGATTTGTTTACCCAATTCTCAAAACAGTCAGTTAGCAGCTACCACATTTTGCTTCATACCATGTACACTGCAATTCTAAAATGCAAGAAGAATCAGGTACAAACCTTCCTGTTTGTGTAATGATTTTGGTACAAAATCATTCTTTATCTCTACAGGCTGTGAATTTGACTCTTGGGTTTAGAGCAAGCCCCTGTAGTTGCTGGGTCAGGGGTTGAGGGCAGAATGACTAGAGAATACACTTGTGTGCTCTGCTCACAGCCATCCTGTGCAAGACCACCACAGTCTTAGCTCAGGGCCGTAACTTTCAGCGCAGACTTTATTTTCCCAGACTCTTATGCTCCTGTAGCCTTTGAGGCTGTTTAAAATGGATGGAGTTCATTTGTACAAGTTACACCTACACGCTGCCATTTATTTTCATAGCAACAGTCACTGGGCTTGCTTTCTTGTGTTCAGCCTGAGAGCTCCAATTTCAGTTCTTCTCTAAGCTATTAGTCACTGTCCTTTAAGCCTAACTGTATGAACAAGTGGAAAAGTTCATAATCAGAAATGCCTTAAGTAAATGGATTTTACTAGGGAACGTCCCAGCTGCAAATTACTGTTGCTTCTGTTCATCTCTACAATGTTTGTCTCTCTGAATCTAGTACCTGGAACTAAATTTTAAGAGTTGGCAGCTTTGTGGGTTTTCTGACTTCTGAAAAGCTAATTCAAAACTTGTACCTTCTGCTACCTGTGGGCCTTGCAGGCAAAGCTACTTACCACTTCTGTATTTCTAAAAAGCTATTTGGAAGAGAACAATGTGGTAGAAATGAATGAAAAACATTTTACATTTGTTTTCTTGACCTCTGAAAACTGTCCAAAGTGGTGTTAGTCTTGGGGTTTTTTTGGTTGGTTTTGTTTTGTTGCCTTTTGTTTTTTAGGGGGAGGTCAAGAAATGAGGATTACAAGTTAGTTATACCTTTAAATAATGTCTAAAGACGTTTCCATCTGGCTTCATGAATGTGTGGCTACTCAACACACTGAAAACTGGTTAAGATTTTTTGTTATATACTGTACACACTAGTTTTTAGGATGACATTGCTTCACTTCTAGTTGCCTTTTACTTTACTGTTGGTAGCGTCTATCCAGTGAGCATATTGTAGACTAGAGTGCATTAACGTAGTTTAATGTGTGGGAATTTTACATGGTTTGGGTGGTTATGTTTAGGATCAGTTGCAAGACTGTGGCTGCTTTGCTGAAATATCTCCTTCTCATGAAGCAAAGGAGTTGTAAAAGCTGCTGCATATCTCAGGGTTTTGTGGCTGAATTAGCACTAGAAACCAAAGAGATAATTTTGTATGAATTTTATCCCTGAGCTATTAGAGTCCAAAGTGAGCATACAATCTACATCTCTCACAGGCGATGTACGTAAAATTCTCTGTCTTTCTGTAATAAGAGGCTGCTTTTCTGCTGATGCATCTCGCTGAAAGAACTCAAAGTTGGACAAAAAAATTCATGCTATGGAGAATGTAACTTGAAAACTAGAAAGACAACGTTTGAAATTCTGTAATTATGTATTAAAATAAGTTTTCCTCACAAAAAGTGTGAGGAATGTGATTCTTGAGAGCTGTCTTTGTCACTATTAAATGATTTCCAGAATTGGAAGCCAATTTCTGTAGGACAGTGTTGTTGCGTAGGGAAGTCTGCACCGGCTTTAGCACGAGTATAACTTCTTCTTCACAACCTCACAATTGCTTCCTAGTTTAAACGTAGTCTTGGTATGTCTGTAGCTAATAGAACTACTTGGTTTGCAACAACACTATTTAACTGCTTATCCAAGCTTTATCAACTTTTTCTCAATGTGTAGAACATCACTCAATAGGTAACTCTTAAGTTGAAAAGAAAAATCAAATCCGGTATCATTTGTGGGTGCAGAGAGGATTCAGTTTCCTTTTTCCATTAATCACTGTTGTTAGAGGGCCAGTTTGCTTGTTGTGAAGAATCCCTCCTTTGTGCTGCAGTATTCAATGCCTAAGCTAGAATTGCCATCAGCATGGCACTGCATTTGTCTTATTTTTCTCATTTCTGCTTATGGCTGGCATAAGTGGTCCCTTTTTCTTAAGAGTGGTGGATGAGTTGTTCTGTCTCTGGTTTCAGTGCAGTTTTGGCACCATGGCAAGGACTGTCAGAGAAGGGTGGCCTGGTCTCAAACAGCTGCTATAGTTCTAGTGATCCTAACCTTTGTTTGACCTCAACCAATGTGCTTAATTTCTCTGTACCTTAGTCTCCTGTTCATTATTTAAGGAATACACACAATGAGGCCCTGATTTCAGCTACATTACTCTAATAATAATAAAATTTTCCAAGCATTAAAGAGAAATTTGCAAGCCAATGAGTCTCATATTTTAGAGTGCTGTATAGTCTTTAGAATGAGAAATATTTTAATGTGAGCAAAGGCAAATCACTTAACATTCAAAAGCTAGACGGTATCCTCCAAATATTTTAGAGTTGAGGTAAAATAAGTCAGTATCTTTCAGCTAAAGGGCTCAGCTAATTTTCTGCATGGATTATACTGCCAGAAGAAAATCAGAGAAGCAAATGCTGGGAGAGAATAGTCATAGTTTGTAGCAAATGGTTGGAAGGTGAAAATCTTTACTATCTCATTAAACTGTTTCCTGCAGGTTTTCTTCCTGGAGTGGGAAGACGCTAAGGTATCTTAAATTGCTTGTTCCTCACTGCAGTACTTGCAGAGGTGCCAGGTGGAACTGACCTGCAGTTCCCTGCAGCTCTGTGCTGCAGTGTGGACTGCGATATTATTTGGACATCTTGTGGCCACCTGTTGCTACTGCCTGTGTGCCCTTCCTCTCCTGGCTTCAAGCAGTGACATCGCATATGTCCTCCTCCAAGATGATACTGGTTGAGATGTCTGCTCTGTTCCAGATGAAGGCTTCTGGGGCTGCTGAATAATGTAGTAGCTCCCTTGTGCAAAGAGAGAAATGGGAAGGAAAAAGTGAAGGGGGGGGGGGTGGTGGTGATGGGTGGTGTGTGTCTTACCCACAATCCCATATGGTTAAATAGCTTTTATTTATGTCACAGATAGAATTTCTGAGCTTCATCTTTTTTTTTCTAAAGATCAAGAGCTTGAACAAAATTTCATCTTTAGCAACTGTCCTATTTCAAGAATACAGTGGGAGTACTTAATCTTTATGAAACATTATTCTTAGGTGGTCTCTATTTCAAACTTATTCCAGAAATAGGGTTATTTATTGTATTGTAATAGTTGTCAGTTCATGCCCTTCATTTGTGAAGAGACCTCACCTGGAGTATTGTGTGCAGTTCTGGTGTCCTCAACATAAAAAGGACATGGAACTGTTGGAACAAGTCCTGAGGAGGGCCACGAGGACGATCAGGGGACTGGAGCACCTCCTGTATGAAGACAGGCTGAGGAAGTTGGGGCTGTTCAGCCTGGAGAAGAGAAGGCTGCGTGGAGATCTCATAGCAGCCTTCCAGTATCTGAAGGGGGCCTATAGGGATGCTGGGGTGGGACTCTTCATTAGGGACTGTAGTGACAGGACAAGGGGTAACGGGTTCAAACTTAAACAGGGGAAGTTTAGATTGGATATAAGGAGGAAATTCTTTCCTGTTAGGGTGGTGAGGCACTGGAATGGGTTGCCCAGGGAGGTTGTGAATGCTCCATCCCTGGCAGTGTTCAAGACCAGGTTGGACGAGGCCTTGGATGAGATGGTTTAGTGTGAGGTGTCCCTGCCCACAGCAGGGGGGTTGGAACTAGATGATCTTAAGGTCCTTTCCAACCCTAACTATTTCATGATTCTATGATTCTATGATACAAGGCAAATTAAGGTGAAAGAGCTTGGAGTTTAAAACAGTGTGACTCACAGAATAAGGAAGGAAAGAGTTTTGACAAAGATCACTGGCATAATCTAAGTAGAAACCAGGTTTCTTTTGTCCAAAGTTGGATTATGTCACTTCTTTATAGACCAATCTGCCTCTGTAAGGGGAAGAAGTCATATTTTATTTCAGTGATGAAGACTGTTTGGACAGTGGTCACAGAGAAATCCCACAAAAGTAGTATAACTTGCAGTATCACATTTAATAATAATAATTCCCTTGATGTAAAGTGTTGGTGGAAAAAAGAATGACCTTTGACTTCAAGTTGCAGTGTGGTCATACACTGTACCTCTTCCTAATCCTTGGCTATCATTACATGCTGGTGCTAGGCTAAAAGCAATGGAGAACAGGGCAAATTGGCTGTGTGAGAACAACTTACCTAATCTTTTGCTTCAGAGGTTATTTGAAGGAGATGGCAGCAATTCTGCTGAATTAGTTTATTTTAAAATTATGTTTTGTAATTGAGACAAGTTAACCAAAGGAGTATGGTATGGAAAAAGAGGAAAGTGAGAGGAAAATGGTGTCAGAAGGAATAGAAAAAAATGTTTTTACCTTAAGCACCCTTGTAGGTCAGATGCACAGACCCAGCTCTGAAGATGTTTTGGCACCTCCTCTCTTTGTGGTTAAATGTGTGCTTACAGTATGCCAACTTGTTTGGGTTTACTTAATCAAGGCTTAAATACTGTGTCTATTGAAAATAAAAAATGAAACTGTGGTGCCTGTCTTGGGAAATCATTGCCCTAATACTTTCTTGAAGTGGTATGCATGTGGTAACTAGCTATTCTTTGTCTTTACTACAGAGTAATACTTCTAAGCAGCCTGACCACCACTAGATGTGAAGATAATATTTTGAGAGTCCCATGCTGGAAGAGAGGCAGATTATTTTTTCATATCTCAGTGAGTCTAGACAGATTGGTTACACGGAGAACATCTTGGGTATATTCTGATTGAAGAATGACTGTGGGCACCAGTGAAAGCCATGAGAAAGCATCCCAAGATTATTCTCCTGAAACAGAGTAGATGAAGTATCCTCAGTGCTTTTAGAGTCAGGGAAGTATTTTATAATTTATAATGGACAGTGGTAGGTTGACTTGGAAAAGTGGATGCATGGTTCTGACTACCTCTGTTCAGAAAGACTGCCTTGAAAGGGAATGGAACCAGAGTAGTGCAGTTAAGGTCAAGGGAGCTGATTAATCTTTTAGTGAAGAGAGATAAAGGGTTTGGTTTGTTCAAAATTAATAAAGGTCAGAAGAAAGATTATGAATCTCTACTTAAATATTTGGGGTAGATAAAAAGAGAATTGCTTCAGCTAGAAGCTGATTATATGATTGAACTTATGACTATGACAACTACAGTTGTGTTAGCTACTAAAAGTGGGGCTTTTTCCTTATTTGAGGAAGAAGTTGTGTGTTTTTCTGAACACCTTGTAAGCACAAAGAAGCTAAATGCCCTTAAGATGGAATTTAAGTTCTTGCAAGACACTGTGTAACAGCAGGAGAGTCTAGGGACAGGAAATTAGATAAAGTCTATAAATACCTGAGGCTTATCTTATACCTAAGGGAAGAGGGTTAAAGGCTATTGAGTAACTGCTTCCCACATAAATATTTGCACTGTACCCATTGCATGCTGTTACTGGTTAGGGTCAGGAAATCACTTCTCCCTATCCTTGAATAGTGTAGGGGTTTTTATTTATTTTTGGTATGTGTGTATGTAGCAGGGAGATAGTTGGGCATTTCGTTCTTTCTAAGTGAATAATTTGGGTGCAGCTACCTAGATACACTGCTGGTAGTTCTACTGGCGTAAATGCTTAAGCGCCTGGGTAGGTGAACTCATTTTATATGTGTATATGATGTACTACAGGGGCGTAAGAAAATGGCAATTCCCTTTATCATTCTAAAGAGGTTTTGTAAACTGCTTGGAAGAGAGCTGTGACCTAGAGTGTGTGATGAGATATTGAATGTATATACTGAAACTCCATTCTAAGCTAAGTGAGCTTCTTTGAACACAAAATTATTTTGGAATAAAATGTGCCACTTTGGATTGATTGAAAGCCAGCTGTAAAAATGGATCCCAGTTTGTACTTAACTAGCAAAATAAAAGTGTATATGTTATTTAAAAAGAGTATAACTTGCTTTTGCCAGTGTTAAGCTAAGTCATCTTGATATTTTTTTTTTTAACCTTATATTAAAACTTTAATTTTTAGGCATAAACTTCTTTTTAAAGTCTGAAGACATTTCTAGTAGAAGATAACTCATGATTCAGCTTGAAGAATTTTTATACATCATGATGAGAAAAATGATTTTGTTTTGCTTCTTTTTGAAGGTTTCAGCCACCAAGACAATGTGAATTATTCTTTCTGCTCTTGCTGTCCTGCTGGCATAACATTTAGTGTAGATTGCTTAGCACCTTAGAAAATCAGTGTATATTTACATTTCTTAAAGCAGAGAATCCTTATTCTCATCACTGAAAGAAGTTAGTCTTCAAATACATAATTTGCAATTTAGACTATCATGATAATGTAAAATATGACTTTATTTCTCATTTTTACTTATCATAAATATAAAAGTTAGCATTTACTAGTATAAACAGGAAATTGTCATGAAGAGATGGGATTTTATTCCCATATTTAATTCTCCACCACCATTCTCTTGTCCCTTGCCCAGGGTAAGTACGTACTTCATGCTAGTAAAGTATAACTAAAGAAATAGAATCATAGAATAGTTAGGGTCGGAAAGGACCTTAAGATCATCTAGTTCCAACCCCCCTGCCATGGGCAGGGACACCTCACACTAAACCATATCACCCAAGGCCTCGTCCAACATGGTCTTGAACACTGCCAGGGATGGAGCATTCACAACCTCCCTGGGCAACCCATTCCAGTGCCTCACCACCCTAACAGGAAAGAATTTCCTTCTTAAACAGGGGAAGTTTAGATTGGAAATAAGTTTGAACCCGTTACCCCTTGTCCTGTCACTACAGTCCCTAATGAAGACTCCCTCCCCAGCATCCCTATAGCCCCCCTTCAGAGCCTTCTCTTCTCCAGGCTGAACAGCGCCAACTTTCTCAGCCTGTCTTCCTAGGGGAGGTGCTCCAGTCCCCTGATCATCCTCGTGGCCCTCCTCCGGACTTGTTCCAACAGTTCCATGTCCTTTTTATGTTGAGGACACCAGAACTGCACACAATACTCCAGGTGAGGTCTCACAAGAGCAGAGTAAAGGGGCAGGATCACGTCCTTCGACCTGCTGGTCACGCTCCTTTTGATGCAGCCCAGGATACCGTTGGCTTTCTGGGCTGCAAGTGCACACTGAAGCCGGCTCATGTTCATTTTCTCATCGACCAACACCCCCAAGTCTCCATAGGGCTGCTCTGAATCTCTTCTCTGCCCAACCTGTAGCTGTGCCTGGGATTGTTCTGGCCCAGGTGTAGGACCTTGCACTTGGCATGGTTAAACTTCATGAGGTTGGCATCAGCCCACCTCACAAGTGTGTCGAGGTCCCTCTGGATGGCATTCCTTCTCTCTAGTGTATCAACCGAACCACACAGCTTGGTGTCATCAGCAAACTTGCTGAGGGTGCACTCAATCCCACTGTCCATGTCACCAACGAAGATGTTAAACAAGACCGGTCCCAACACCGATCCCTGAGGGACACCACTCGTTACTGGTCTCCAGCCTGACATGGAGCCATTGACCACAACTCTTTGTGTGCGGCCATCCAGCCAGTTCTTTATCCACCGAGTGGTCCATCCATCAAATTGATGTCTCTCCAATTTAGAGACAAGGATGTCGTGTGGGACACTGTCGAACACTTTGCACACGTCCAGGTAGATGGCATCAACCGCTCTACCCCTGTCCATCAGTTCTGTAGCCCCATCATAGGAGGCCACCAAATTGGTCAGGCAGGATTTCCCTTAGTGAAGCCCTGCTGGCTGTCACCAAGCACCTTGTTGATTTTCATGTGCCTTAGCATGCCTTCCAGGAGAATCTGCTCCAAGATTTTGCCAGGCACAGAGGTGAGACTGACTGGTCTGTAATTCCCTGGGTCATCCATTTTCCCCTTCTTGAAAATGGGGGTTATATTTCCCTTTTTCCAGTCCTCAAATAAAGGTGAAGCATGTGCTGTAGGATAATTGCTTAGGAGATTACTCATAAGATACAGAAGCTTTGAGCCAGTTTTCAGCAGATCATATTGAGCCCAGCAACCCAGCATCATTACCATCTGACAACTATTCAGCAGATCATCTGAAATTCGCACCTGTTAGCGTTTCAGCAGAATGACTGTCCCACAGAGAAGGCAATGCCACTGTATGTTCCCCATGGAACTGAAAAGCATTGGAATTGCTTTTTTTGTTTGTTTTGGTTTTGTTTTGTTTTTTTTTTAGCTAAACAGAATGTATGAAATTCACTCATGTAATTACTGCTGTAGGTTATAGTAAGTGGTGGCATATTTACAGTGTAATAAACACATCCCTGAAGGTCAGAGAAGGCTCCAGAATGCTCAATTCTGTCTGAAGTTTAAAAAAAATATATATGTGCCTCATTTTTGTTCAAATACTGATCTTACGGCATCATCATTACATGTTGGCACAGACTTTCACTATTTAAGGTGAGATCAGGACTGGTCTTATGAGTCTGAACAATTTCACATCAGCTTCAGAGCTCTGTATGTATTTAGAAACAAGGATGACAAGAATTATCGTTTGAGTGTGTTGGTTTAGTTTTTGGTTGTTGAGGGTTTTTTTTTGTGCTCATAATTAAAAACTACAGATGCGTTATTTAAAATATGATAACAATATATTTTGGGATCTTTAAAGAACTGGTGGCATGGATACAACTCTGAGTAAAGCTGGTTTGGCTCCTTGGTAAATACAGTCTTAGATTTGAGAGCAATAGAAGACATACTTGTTACTGGTCTCCAGCTGGACATTGAGCCATTGACCACAACTCTTTGCGTACAGCCATCCAGACAGTTCTTTATCCACCGAGTGGTCCATCCATCAAATTGATGTCTCTCCAATTTAGAGACAAGGATGTCATGTGGGACGGTGTCAAACGCTTTGCACAAGTCCAGGTAGATGTCATCAACTGTTCTACCCCTGTCCATCAGTTCTGTAGCCCCATCATAGAAGGCCACCAAATTGGTCAGGCAGGATTTCCTTAGTGAAGCCATGCTGGCTGTCACCAAGCACCTTGTTGATTTTCATGTGCCTTAGCATGCCTTCCAGGAGAATCTGCTCCAAGATTTTGCCAGGCACAGAGGTGAGACTGACTGGTCTGTAATTCCCCGGGTCACCCATTTTCCCCTTCTTGAAAATGGGGGTTATATTTCCCTTTTTCCAGTCGTCGGGAACTTCACCTGACTGCCATGAATTTTCAAATGTGATGGCCAGTGGCTCAGCAACTTCATCTGCCAGCTCCTTCAGGACCTGCAGATGGATTTCATCAGGTCCCATGGACTTCTGCGCATAAACCTATAGGTAACTCATGTAAACCTTGAGGTAAGTCCTTTGAGTCTGAGAGAGGTTGTGATGGCATTCAAAGGTATTTTAGGGTAGTAAGGGGTGTGGAAAAATATAGTCAGGTAAAAGGACAGTACCGGCACAAAAACATACATCGATTGGCCTTGAATGACTTACATATGCAATTATCATTAGGGCAGATAGTTTTAGTGCAGCTGTCCAGTGGGAACTGTAAGAAGAAAATACAACTATCAAACAGCAAGAAAATAGCCAATTGGTATTACTGCATTTAAGTGAGAGGTTGTTAAATTTCTGAAAAGACTGTATAATACATTGCTCACAGGATCAGAGGTTTCAACCCACTGGCTTAGGAAGTTTGTTCTGGTATTGTACCTATGCATGACCTGAATGAAATGCAAAAGTAGGAAGGAAATATATCACTGAATCATAAGATGATGAAAATTACAGGAGGGGGAAAAATTCTCTCATGTCATTTAGTCCATTCCCTTGACAACACAGAACATGAATTCAGTCTCACTGTTAGAGCTTTTTGTAATATTTAGAATAAATTACCCTCATCCTTGCTGCATAATTTTCCTCACATTTATAATCATTGTACTATACTAAACAGATTTTTTTCCTATTTATGTTGGCTGCCTTCGATGAATCTCACATTTCATCACCCCCTTATTTGTCACATACCCAAGCTGTAGGCATTTAGGTTTTTCAGTCTCTCATAAGACAGCCCTCTTCTGTCTCATTAAGGAAAATAGCCACAACAATGATACTAAAATGTAAAGACCTGCCAGATAGAGGCTGTTAATAAGACAGGATCTCCCTTCTGCAGTTGACGACACTACCTTGATAAATGTCTTGATTTGAAATGTCAAGGTTGACCGAACCTTTCCCCCACCTCCCCCAAAGTTAGGCCTTTGGCAGGTACGAGTTATTTCAGCTCACTCTTCTTAAGAAGGCGGCTGCAAATTTTTGTTTGTTTTTTTTTCTTGAATAATCAAATGATCTTTCCCCTCAGAATATCCTATTACTATAGTGAGCAGTTATGATTGCCAGAGTACATGCAGATTCAATCCTTCACATAGGACCTGAGAATTGGTTTTCATCTTGCTTATAATAACTGTAAAGGCCACATCTCTGTGCAATGAAGCTCAAAGCATGGCAGCTCTGTTGGTGTGTACCTGACAGGACTCTGCTCTTTGGCAAAGATGTTGCTGAGTATCTGGGTGTGGCTGAAAATCAATTTCTAAGAGTGAAGCCAGTCATTGTCAAACAGATGAAAATCAAATGCTGTGCTTTTAAAAACAGATAGCGTTGCAGTTTTCAAGCACTACCATAAAGAAATTAATTCCATCTCAGCCTGCTCCTTTTCCCCAGTTTTCTCCTCTATGAAGTTTTTAATTCGTTGCATAGTTTGGTGTTACGGAAATTACTTTAACATCACCTTTTGTTCAGACATTCCCTGAGGAGCATGACTTACAATACAATTTAGTCAGAAACGAGTTTATGTCTTTGTAACAAACTGCAAATTACGAAGCTTGTGAAACACAACTTCTCATAAATGCCACTTACAACCTTGCAGATTTAAGTCCTCAAGCAACAATCAGGCTTTTAAGCTCCCTCATTTGTCTTTCTGTATGGACTGCAGAGCAAAAATAAAAATGCATTCGGGTTTTAACTAGAAAGAAGTAACACAGGAATTTCTCAGGTAGTTACATATTTTCATAGACTCATAGAATTAGCTAGGTTTTTTGGTCCCATCATCATCTATAGAGTATCTGTGGATTTGTTGAAGAATAATTTGTGTCTATTGTAAACATCAGATGCCAGTTTTGCTTTGAGTGAAGAATAACTAACCTGGTAGCATGGACAAAATTGAGGCCATTTATAAGAAATTACTTCAGAGCTGTATTTAGAAAGAAGTAGCAATGGTTTAGAAGCAGTGGCTCACAATCATTCTCTCTATATGAATACTAACTATATATGTAACTATATAACTATATATGTAACTATACTAAGCTATATACACACACTACATAGCAGTGCAGTGTGTTTCACCACAGTGGATTCCTTTCCTTGGTCCATTCTGAAACAAAGAATGTCCTACAACTTTGAGCCTGTATGGATTGATGCCACTGAGAACCTCACAGGATTAAATGTATGTTATCCAGCACACTGTCAAGTACATGTCCTTGCTCTCTGTAGGGTCATCTAATATATGCCAAGAACATTGGTGGGTTCTCCAGAAACACAATGAAGTGTGTGAGCCATCTTGAATTGAAGCACGAGTGCTGGGGACCTTGCAGGATCCAACATCTCTGGGACTTACTCAAATTAAATGTAGCTCACCATAATGTGGATTATAAATGGGGAGCTTCTGGATGGTCTTGCTATCAGCCTACAGGTGAAGTTTAATATATTTCTTAATTATGTGCCTAGTTCTATATGGATCAATTTCTTGATTTTAATTTTTTTTCATTGTTGCATTTAAGTCTTCATTAAATGCCTTCATTCAAGTTCAGCTACTAATATACTAGTGCTGGTGTAGAGAGAGCGAGAGTCTTACAGCTCTGTCTTTCAGAACTCAAGGAGTTTATGCTCTTGCTTTTCACTCTCAACTCATCTTAATTGTTACGGTACAATTTTTAAAAATAATTATCTTTACTAATTTACCATGATTAATTATGATGGCTATGAGTGCATATTTTACCAATATTTCTTTTACTTGTATGCATGTTACCCATCAGAGTGAATTATCACATCAGTTAAATGGTGGCTGTGATTTTAAAAGACAAATAACTTGCAAAAAGAAAAGATTCAGTTTGAAAAAAAAGTTTGGTGAGAATTTGGGTAATTGAAGATAGAATTAAAAGAAAAAAAATTATGTATGATTACCACCATAACAAACGTTTAGATTTTAAGATAATGTAGCAAGGATGTCACTCACTTATTTTCTGAGAAATGGGATAGTTCGTTAACTAAAATCTCTGCCTGTTCTGGATGGCCTCTTGCAGAAAGCAATCCAAGGCAAATGCTTGGCAAACCCTGTTTTGAAGGAGCCTGCAGGGTGATTACCTGTCTGCATTTAGCTACTGATATCTTGCAGCTATATGTTTTCAGGAATGCTAGAAAGAATAGACCCTGACTGTCCCTGCAGAGCAGGCAATTTCCTACGGTCTGCAGCAGTTGCTGTCATAGGCTTATAGAAAGCCCTCTACAACATACCAAATAAATATTGGTTTAGAAATTGCCTGTTCATTTATGTGCACAACAGACCATGATATTTCAGTCTAAGCCACTAGTCTCTTGCATCAGCCCCTTAGGATTCCACAGGAGATTTTTACCATATTGCTTCCTAACTTGCTTTATTGGCTGCAGAACTCGTGTAGTATTTCAAGGTCTTTGGAGACCCTTAAAAAGCATAGGTCTATCGCTGCTGATGTTTCAACTTTTCTCTGATAATTCTAGTTTCTTTCTGTTTGCAAGAGCAAGAGGTTTTAAAGGTAATGGCTTTGCTTCCTCTCATTTGCCTGATTATAAACCAAATACATTTCAGTGCAGACACATCAAATGCAAACGGCACAAACTTTGGAAAAGAAAATGAGCATGATTGTTAGCTGAGACATTGTATTGAGATCAGAAACATGACTGATGCCAAACAGTGTTTTTATCTTCTTTGTGACCTTGGTTAAACCACCTGTTGGCTTTTTTCCACCCTCCTTTGAGCACATGGTATATAAGCCTGTATAGGCAAAGACTGTCTTGAGAATAGATGACCCAACTGGGCTAATGGGATCATCGAGATGATTGCCAGGCAATTACAGGCACCTCTGCTCCAGGTGTTTTGTTTCAGGTGTCCCCACCTACCTCGCAACCATGTGTATAGCAAGTCACACTTCCACAGTTCTACACATCAAATAGAACATATTTTGTACAGGAATATGAAAGCCTCAAAATGTAACATGCTGGAGTAGGAGCAGAGTATTGCTACAATATGTTGTGTGTTCATGCAATGAATAATAGTGCAACAGGGCCCTGGCTATTTATACAAAACAAACAAGAATGGAAAATGGTGGTTGACAACTCTTTATAAAGCAAACCAAAATGTGTTTAGCAGCAAATGAGGAAAATAATAAGCAAGGCAAACTTACTAACTTACTGCTGCGTGAGCTATTAGTTTCTGAATCCTACTGTGAAACAAGAACTGGAGATAATTGGTGATTTCTCTATTATGCTTACAGGTGTTGAGGATCTGGAGCATTCAGTATCAGCTGCACATCCAGAAGATTTCTGGCTTCTTCCCAGAGATCTGAAATCCCATTCTTCTCTCTGTTTTAATGAAGCTCAGAGATGCTTCTTTATCTCATTTAATAATGAACTGATGTTAGTGGAAATGTAGGAGGAAACTACTAGAAGGGTCAGATGCAGCAGAAAAGCTGTTAGTTGTGTCATGCGTGATTCAGTCTTGAAGCAGGTAAAGGAAAAAAGCAAACTGAGCTTTCTGTGTTCCCCTAAAAAAATGTTGTAAAGCATGTCCTTGGAAAAGATTTCAGAAAGTTTAGAGGGATTGTCCTGGGTTCAGCAGTAGCAGTCATGTTTTTTTCCTTTGTGTTAACTGGTGCAGTGCTGTGTTTTGACTTCTAGTTTGAGAACAGTGTTGGTGAAGCCGATGTTGTCGGTTGTTGCTAAGTGATGTTTACCCTGACCAAGGACTCTGTGAGGCTCATGCTCTGCCAGGGAGGAGGGGAAGCTGTGAGGAAGCAGAGACGGGGCGCCTGACCCGGGCTAGCCGGGGAGGTATTCCATACCACAGCACGTCATGCCCGGGGTGGGGGGTAACTGGGAGTTACCCGGAAGGACAGGGGCTTCCGGGTGGAACTCGTTTTCTTGGCCGGTGGTATCGTATTCTCTTTCCTTGTTATTTTCCCTTATCATTGTTTTAGCTGATAGTAGCGGTGGTGATTTGTTGCTGGACTGTTCTTGTCTCAACCCGTAGGAGTTGCACTCTCTCGATCCTCCTCCCCGTTCCTCCGGGAGCGGGGAAGGGGAGAGCCCCGGTGCAGAGAGGGGGGGGGAGACGGACACGGACCTTGATTGTTGTCAGCTCGGCACCACTCACTGGGAGTGAGTGAACAAGTTACCTGACTGGGTTTAAACCACGACAGGGATGAAATGAAACAACTCTTTATTTTGGAAAGGAAATTATCTCATAGTGATGTAGCTTACTTGTGATCTTTTGTGACACTCCCTGGAGAGAAACAGGGGTCATCTGCTTTTCCAGAGTTTTTGTGGAACTGGCACACTAGCTGAAGTCCTCTAGCCTTTTGTACTTGAAAGGGGTTTAGTTTCTGAGGAAGATTTGGTGTTTCAAAGAGACACAAAATCTTCATGTGTCCTGTGCTTCAGTGAAACAGCATAATAGAAATAGAACTCCTTATCTGAGATGTTCTAAGGTTATCTCTGAGGAAAACTAGTCATCATGTGGCTGCCAATTGCAAATGAACTTGGTTATAAAACTCCTCTTTATTGCCACCTTTCCATATCCCTGAGGTTAATTCTGAAATATGCATGAAATGTAATTAGTGCAGATCCATTTCTGCCAGCACGTTTTACACAAGTGGCTCACAGTGGCCTGGATGTATTCACACTAAAATGATTCTGTTAAATGTAATGCCACTTGGTATGCAGCATGAGTGTTGTTTGTCTTCACAATACTTTAATGATGCACTGCAGTCTTTGGTATCGAAGCACTACCTGCATCTCAATGAAGAACCATGGTTGCTATAGAGGGGAATGCCTCTGATAATGTTTTCTTGAGCTCAGCCCAAACAGCATCTTTTATCTACTGCTTGAGGTGCAAACCTTAGAGCATACTGTGGTCTGATATGGGGTATCATGACTTTTCATCACTTTGGTACAAATGAATGTTTATAGCATGGCAGCAGTGCTACAATCTGATTAAAAACCAAACAAAACCACAAAGGAAAGCAACCAGTGATCTAGTTTGCTGTCTAAGCCATCTACCTGTGCCCACCCTCTGAAAACACAAATCAGACTCCTCTCTCTCTGGCCAGAAAGTGTTTTCAGGTTAAAGAAATAAAAGTTTCTTAAACATGCCTCCTAAAGCTTTAAGAGAGGTTGATATTATTTTAAACTCTGTTTACGAAAAGCTTCTTTGCTATTTCATTAGCAGGGACACTAATGGAATCTCTTAGGAACATGTATGGCTTGCAATTATCCCTTGACAATTTTTTTGTCAACCATCACTCAGTGCTAAAACAGCTTTTAGAATCATTGAAGCTTATGCTGGTAAATTGTAGGCTGAATTGTCTTTCCCAAATAGCTTATGGTGCACTTGAAATCTATCATAGCTTGTATTTGAATTGAACTCCAAAGCTGAGATTGGTATTTGAGAGTTTTTTTCCTGTCTTAGGAAGCTGAATCAAAATATCACTTGACAGCACGTAAGGGGAAATTTGTCTCTAGCTCAGTATAGATGCATCATGCAGTAACAGAAAAACAGTGGCACAGGCTTAGAGCAGAAAGGTAATAGCAACCTTCTGCAAGACCTTATAGGAACATGTAAAAGGAATTAAGTTGGTGTTTGAGCAGATAAGGAGATAGAAGACTTAGCCTTGATGTTGCCGTAAATGGGCTACTAAAGGGTATGATTTTCAGCTGTGGTAGGTAAGCCTAACTGCATGCAACACCTGAGCAAATTTCTGAAAAGGCTGAGTCTTTATCTTTGGTATCCTACCTGGTTTTCAACTATGACAGTTGTATTTTGCCAGTGCAAGTCTTCTTTCATTTATAATTGACTAAGAGTTCTTCTTTTACTACCCTAATGCTATAAAACATACGTATGCATTGATCATGGCTGTAGCAGAAGTTCCCCGGGCAATGGGCCAGTTCCTGTATGTTTTCTGTTTAAGATTTCAAAGGAATTTTGAATATTAAATATAAAATTAATTTGTTATTAATAAAGTGTTACTTAGCAAGACGAACACTGTTCTCAAGGTACATCTTTTTTTTTAGGTTAGCTGTTGTAATTGACAGCTCTCTGAGCCACAAAATCAGAATGAAAAGGAAAGAATGACTAATTCCCATAGCAGCATCACTATATGCTTTTATCCTGGAGACAAAAACATCTATAAGGATTTTTTGGTAGTGGTATGTGAAAGCTAGATGTCTGCCTGAACTTGGATGATCGATTTGTTCTGATGTAACACTGAAAAGTTAGATACCTAAAGCACAGACAGTAATTTTTGATACAAAACACTGATGAGAAGGTGACACCAATGCAGCAGCACAGAGCAGCCTTTGACTTGGAGACCTGTGTCCCTGCTGGGCTAAGCAATGGCTCTTCACCTCAGTCTCTTTAGTTTATGTGCTTCTACAGGCCTTTTACTGCAATTTTTTCATGCTTAAAACAGGAGTAATGGAAAAACTGATAGCCAAGAACAGGAGAAAGGGTACTTTTTCCTTCAGTTTTCCAAAAATCATGGCAAAAAAATCATGCCCTGGCCAAATGGAAACACCTACTGTTCAAATAGTCTGGGCTTTTTTTGTGCAATTAAGCCTAAATTTGAAATTTGAAAAAATCCCTATTTGAAGTTGGGAAAAAATGTTGGTTATTTGTTGTAAGAAATCTTCCTGCCTCCTGTGTACTATTTAGCTGCCTCTTTCTTGTTTCTGCATATAACGTTTCATGTAATTACTAGGGTGGCTCAGAGGAACAAGTTAAGATGTTTCTGCATGGTGGTTTGGGAATGGATGCTTAAATACCAAAGCTAATTCTGGATGCAATGAGCATCATGGATTTGACATGAAATTTTGCATTTTTAGTTCAGTTTTCTGAAATTAAGCATTTATTTAAGAAGGTTTATAATAAAGTAACGCCCATGTGAAGGAGAAGAGAATCATCTCAGAAAAGCTTACAATACAAGTCTGGTAAGATGAACTGGCTTCTTCCACAGAGCAAATCTCTCTCATATCTATAAATGGATGTGATTACAATAGATTACAAATGTATTTCTCTCAGATGTTTAGAGTAGTTGATGTCCAGATTTAAAACTTGTTTCCCACCCCATGGCTTGTGTTTTAAATTACTAAAACTACTTTTGCTTTTTAGGAGCCATGCCAGAATGTAAAGGTAAGTACATCTAGGGCAGGTACCCATGAAACTTGGGTTTTCCTGACTTTGAACATACATCTTCATTTACACTGGTGTATGGGCCTTTGATGTTCCCTGCCTGGTGTTTTATTTTCTCCTCTGCTATTTAATCTTCTACTCAATCAATTTTAGATGCTGATTTTCTTTAACTGAGCAGCATCTGTCTTCCAGTAGGTACATCTGTTGAGTTTGTCATGTTCAGTATCACCCACAGATATACACAGAATTATATTATATACAAGTTCGTTTCTTATAATACTGAAACAGCACTACCACATGTGTAGGGTCAGGCAAAGCTGGGCAGTGTACTCTGTTTCCACCAGCATGTATTAGAAAAATGGATTTATTCAGTAAGAATACTCTCAGCTTGGTTTAAAAGGCAAAATTTAACTATGCAGCTATACACTGAAAATTGTTTGCAATTACCAATAAATGTATTAATAAAAATCTCTACTTGAAATTGCTTAAAAAGGAGAAAAAAAACTTGTTATAACCTCTCATCCAGAAAAGTCACCTTTGCAAAAGCTAAAAAGCAAGGCATAAAATTTAATACTGAATTCAATGCTGCCTTCACCATCCCAAGTGACCATATCCTGAACTGCTCCCACACTGGACATGGGTTAGACTGAGTAGGTAAGCCTTCCAGAAGTAACCAGTCTGCTAACTTTGCTATGAAATGCAGAACCCTTTACTTATTAGGTCAAGTAAATCTTGAATTTTACTGTTTTGGTGATCAAATCTCATAAAAGCAATAATGAAACTTTAGTTTTTAGAAGTTGCCAGGAGCCCTAATCATAATTGTCTAGCCCTAAAATGATTTTCCCACCTTTCTGACTTTGTCTCATACTGGGATACAACCATGTTTTCTGGGTCTGTTGTGCCTTTTATCTAACAATTGTGAAATAGCCAGCATCAGAGCTTACATTTCTTGATATCAGTTCTTTTAATTGTTTTTCCCCCATTTCTTTATTACTAGATACAAATTTCTCCTTCACACTCCTTGTTTAAATTGCTTTGGATGAATTGATCATAACTCTTAGACTGCTGGCCACAGAGGAGAAGTAGGGTCTTTGGATGTAGTCCTGTGCCATTAAAAGTTGTTCTAACATATTAAAAACATCTGTAAATGGAGTCTTCATTCTTCAAACAATGTATTCTACACTTATGTTCTCGGGGGGGGGGGGGGGGAGGATAAAGAAAAAGCTTTTAAAACGTGCTTTTTTTTTAAGCTCTAACAAGATTTTTCCTTCCTGCAATTTGTGGTCCCCAATGCTTGCCAGTCCTCCTGGGGTAATGAGCAACAGGTGGTTCCCTTCTCACAGTGCAACAGCCTCCTGGAATTGTAATAATATCTTTCCTCAGTTCTCCCTACACTAAAATAATGACATACCTGTGCCTTGTTGCTCTCCTTCATCCAGATCTTTTCTGGACTTCTCCACAGCACTGGACTGGTGTTGCAGGGGAAGCCGGACCAGTTCTAATACTTCACAAGCCTTGCAGATATGTAAATATATCCATAACCTCTGGGTTCTGTAAAAGAACAACATCTAAAATTATCATGATTCCCCATTCTGTGTCCCCTGACAGGTGACACTTCTCAGATCTGTGCCATCAGATCTTCTCCATCATCCAGATGATAAATGATGTCATTGAAGGGAGCCAGACCTCTGCCCACTGGGTGACACACAGCCATGTTTCATGCCTTCCCACTGCAGCAGTAAATCATGATGTCTACTCTCCTGCTTTGCTTCTTTTAGTAGTTTTATCTCGACAACTAATTAGGAGAATCCCAACAATCAAGATAAATGAAATTAACTGCTTCTTTCTGTTGTGTTGCCATGAAAGGAAATGAGATGAGCTTTGTTCATGACAAGTGAGTGATGAAGATTGCTCACCTCTTGTTTCCCTTTGCTGCTTACCAGTAATATGATTATATTATTCCATATTTCTTTTTCTTCTGGGATGCAAGTAATGGTGTCATGTTTTTTGTATTTTTGGTGGGGGTTTTTTTCATCACTTCTCTTCCTCTTCTAGCAGACAGGAATTGCCTTATTCATTTTCCTGCTCTTATGTTTTTTTTTCCAGGATTCCTCAATGAAAATTGTGAAGATTTTGAGGTTGACTGCTCAGACTTTGAAAACATTTGTCTTGTCCAATTATGATCGGCCTATTTCAGGGGAGAGCTCTTACCCTTCTGTCAGGGGAGTTAACCATTTTTTTGACATCTTTAATAAGACTAATTAAATAATAAACTGAATACTTTGGTCATCTTGTCATTGCTGAAATCAATATAACAAAATATCAAAACAATAGCATATTATTTTCCACTGCCTTGTTAAAAAAGATGTTGAAGCCATAATGCTGTTGGGAAAATGGGGTTTGATTTCATCACTCGTCTAAAACCCTACATGCACACATAAACCATGACACATAATCCTTGCTTCAAGGACTGTGCAACATATGGTAGAAAACCTGTTTTTCTTACTCAATTATTTCCAGTCAGCTAAGTGAGAGAGGCTTTATCAGAAGCCTTAAAAAATATCTGACCTCAGTGGGATTTGCTGCCCTTTAGTGAAGCTTTCTAGCAGCCCCTACAATGGGCTGTGCCCTGTGTAGGATGAAACTCTTGAAAATGAAAGCAGGGCATTTAGTTAGAGTACTCGTCAATTAGTGATATGTTATCAGCTTGTTAATACATTTATCACTGCAAGATCAAGATTCTGAAATGGGAGCTATGTTGTTAAAGATCACAACCTGCTAGTTTGTATACTGGCAGTATGTATTCAAATGCTGCTTGTGTTGATACGTAATAACAATTGAATGGGTTTGTTCTCAAATGTTTGGTCATGTTGCAAACCACTGCATGAACTAAGAATACTGGCATGTATCCAGGTGAAAATATCAGCTTCACTACAAACTGGCCGGTACATAGCACTATTCATTTTTAACCTGAATGCGCACTAAACTCTAACTTCATCATATGGGGCCAGCTCTGACACTTGCAATTTCATTTACTTTGCTCTATAATAAAACACATCATATA
This sequence comes from Pezoporus wallicus, assembly GCF_028554395.1. NCBI lineage: Eukaryota > Metazoa > Chordata > Aves > Psittaciformes > Psittacidae > Pezoporus > Pezoporus wallicus. Next base: position 3,745,680 of record NW_026638613.1, read on the forward strand.
TATCAGCAGATGCTAGCAGAAAATCCATATGCAGGCAGTTCATAGTCTGTATAGCAAAGGGTGATAGTGGAAAGACTTCTCCTTAAAAAAATTAATGCACAAATTCAGGAGCTGAGCTGGCAAAGGCATCTATCTCATGGTTCCCAGTGTGGTGCTTGCTCACTAGACCATGCTGTTACTTAACTTCTCTGGTGATGCTTTCGAAAGTCACTAGATTTGTCTCCAAACACACCGTATATGTGCCTTACCCTGGGGATTCAACAAAAGGACTCTTAGTGAAAGTTGGGTGTATGCTGTGTAGCTGTAGGAAATACAGTAGGTTAAACCAAATGTTAAAAGTATTTCTAGCATCTGGTGGTACCTCACAGGCAGAAACTTCTCTATATAATCACAATTTCTTTTAAATGTTGCATTCTTGCTGCCTTGATCTCAGTCTTGTAACAAAGATCAAGCTAATGCCTTGCCCTGGTTTTGGCTGGGACAGGGTAAATTTTCTTTTTAATAGCTGGTACAGTGCTGTGTTTTGGATTTGGTATGTGAATAATTTTGATAACACACTGATGTTTTAGTTGTTGCTGAGTAGCTCTTACCCCAGTCAAGGATTTTTCAGTCTCTTATGCTCTGCAAGGAAGAGGGGCACAAGAACCTGTGAGGGAACAGAGACAGGGCACCTGACCTAAACTGGCCAAATGGATATTCCATACTACAGCACATGTTGCTGAGTAGCTCTTACCCCAGTCAAGGATTTTTCAGTCTCTCATGCTCTGCAAGGAAGAGAGGCACAAGAACATGTGAGGGAACAGAGACAGGGCACCTGTCCCAGACTGGCCAAAGGAATATTCCATGCCACAGCACATCATGCCCAGTATACAAATTCGGGGGAGTCACCCAGAAGGGACCAATCACTGCTCAGGTCAAGCTGGATATCAGTGGGGGGTGAGCAGTTGTATTGTGCATCACTCATCTGTCTTGGGTTTTATTCCTCTCTGTTTTTGTTGTCTCACTTTTCATTACAATTATTATGAATTATTATTTTTTTTTTTTATTATTATTATTATTATAGCTCACTGGGGCGTGATTGAGTGGCTGCATAGTACTTAGTTGCCCACTGGGTTTAAACCATGACATGCCCTTATGCCTTTCCCCATTATCCAGAATGCTGGTGTGGAGGTTAATGTGAATTAAACTCTTGGCTTTGCCTAGTATGAAGTGCTCTCAGAGGTTTACATGCATATATATACATGTGCCTAAGATTACCTGAAAAACAGAGGAGTTTCCTTGAAAGCACTGACTTGTGCAGACAGAAGCATGGGGATTTGGATAAAATTTTTATCTCCTAACTAGCATTCACTGGTTCATCTCCTTCCACTTACACACAGTTTTGTCACTGTGACCAGTAACATGTACTTAAATTTTTGTCTGTTTCCTCTCCCCATTAAAATGGGGGATACTGTGCTCCTTTTTTCTATGTTTTTATGGTGAAAAAAAATCCATGTGTGTTACTTACATGTTACTTACATCACCTTTCTTTTTCCCTTTTTTTCTATTTGTTATATACCTTCATTGCCTTGTTGACTCTAAAATGGCTAGAACCCTCTTCTGCTTTGCCTGTAGTATGTTGTTGTGGTTTTTCAGTTTGGAGTTGTTCCCTTTTTTGGCTTTTTTTCTTTTTTTTTTTTTTAATTAGAATTTTGATTTCACTGTCATCAAGAACTTTGTGTTGGCAAAGACAAAGCAGTTGACATTTCCCGTGTCCTAGTACTAAAGAGGATGATAAGGGTTATATGCTGGGACAGGTACTGTATATGTCATTAAAAAAGCATGCAAATTTATATTTTTGAAATTTATTGTTTGCTTCATTTTTTTAATGATAAAAACCTATCAGAGTAATTTTCTCAGAGCTTAATAACTCACTGGCTGCTTGGCACTTGGTTCAGGAGAAGATTTAGGTCTGGCTGCACATTACCAAATATTGCCTTAAAAGTTGCAGCACAGTTGAAGGACTGCCTTACAATATCTCTTGCAAACTAAGGCTTCAGTTCTATACAATGAATCCTGTTTCCAGCTGCAAGGCTGTATTCAGGCTAGTTTAAGATTGTTGTTTACAGCACAGGATTGCCACAATATTGGCTTCCTTAGGCTTTGTTTTCTCAGCTTTATAGTGGAGAAGAAAGTGCACTTTAAAATTGTTCAACATCATCACAGAACTGAAATTACAAAAATCACTTCTTTGCCAAATTTTATACCATTATTATGAAAAATATTGAAACAAAATTTGCAACATTTTATTTATAAACTTAGAATTTCAAAGAACACAGATGTTGCTTCATCTATGGAGTTGACAGCAGTTGTCCACTGTGAGATGATAAGTAAAAAGGAATAAACTGGTTTTGTGTTTTGATCTCCCTTGAAACTTCCAAAACAAGTATCTTTCCATACCTTTTGCATATACATTCAGCAAGGAAAATAACCAGTCATGGCCAAAACCATGCTTAATACAGTGCATTGGCAGTGCACTTGGAAACGGAGAAAAATGCCTTTCAGTACTAGTGGTGCATACTACCTCTCTGTTTTGCATTGTGCATTTATAGTACTTAACTCTTTTTATGTAATAACTCCCAGCTGCAAGGTAGGAACATACTGTTGCTGTTCACACATGCCTGTAAAGTAATTGTGGCTCATAAGTAGCTAAAACTCCCTCTGAACCTCTGAATCTGTCATGTTTACAATGAAGCAAGATAAAACTCATTTTTACTTTGTTTTCAATTGAGATCTGGGGCTAATTTTACCTCATCCAAATGTAATCATCTAAATGCTTGTGGGTTTTTTTGGTTGGTGGTGTTTGGGGTTTTTTTTGTTTGTTTGCTGGTTTGTTTTTTGTTTGTTTGTTTGGGGATTTTTTTTGTGTGTTTAGTTTTATTTATTATTTTTTTCTCCAACCAGCACAGCCTGACTGTGTTCTTACCTTGCTTACACGGGTGGGGTAAATTGTTCTCTGAAGCATCACTGACCATACTAGGAGACCAGGAAGCTGGTTTAGATATGGTCAAAATACAGGTGATTAACAAGATGAAATGAATCCCGATTAGCTGTCAGCACACTTGTTGGTAGATTTCAAGCACTGACTGCCTGAGCTTTCTGGAGCCCATCAGTCTCCCTGGCCTTTCTGGCATGCAACAAAGCCAATGTCCCAGGTGACTTATGCTTGAGAACCGCTCCTCTGTATTCTTGCACAGGCAATTAAGGTGCTAATTAGAATGATGGAGGTGGTTTTATTTTCTACTGTGTCTTTTCAAAAACCTGTTGTTTTTTGTGGGTTTTGTTTTTGTTTTTTTTTTTTAACTGTAGATATGGCTTTGATTCTTTCAAGTAAAGTTTTACTTGGCATGGTGCATAGAAAGTCAGTGTTAATCTATGGACAGCACTGTACTATCCAAAATACTGTTGCAGACAGGCTAAATTCTGTTTGTAATGTGCACATTAAACAGGACTAAAGGCCTCTGTTTTTGGTGAAGATCAGTCTATATTTCTCCCTACCAGGCTACTGTGCCTATCATTTTTCAGCTAGGATCATTTGAGTGACTTGCCTTTTTTCTTCCTAAAAGCAAATGGTGAAATTAAAGAAAAGATTATTTTTATTGATTATTTCTACCTCCTATTTCTATCTGGCCTATTCAATTACCATAGGTACAAAGACAGCTATCTGTTTTCCCTGATTATAACATTACCACATCCACCTGTTTCCTATATAATCTTGCTATTGTGATCCCTTGGGGAGGTATAAGTTTTGCTATCTGGTTCTAATATCTGGAGTGTGTCTCCAACCAAAACCAGAAATTAAAAGAATTTAATCACTGAAATATTTAACTGAAATTTCCTTGAATTTCATACAATTCTGTGTAAGTACTGACACCTTCCGAAGCCCTGATGGTCAGAAAAACATCAACACCTCTCCTTTAGGTGGCAAGATAGTCATAGTCATGTTGTCAACTGAGTATCATTTGGGTTAGGATGTCATTGTACTTTGTTGGTAACAGATGTTGAGACACTCATAAGATTATATATGTGAGTCACTGTAGCCACAGTATTGCCAATACGTCTGCTGATAAGAACGTACATCTCATAAGGTTGGTACTGCTGCAAGCTGGGTGCAGTGATCAGTGCTGGCAGAGAAACAGTATTTGCGGCAGTTACTGTTTTATTCTTTGATTTGTCAGCAGACAGCATTTTTACGGCAACTCAGTTCAAAATTCAGTTCAACGTATTAGAAATAATAATCATGTTTAAGACAATGCTTATAAAACACTTCTCTGTAGTAGTAAGGCGTGACTAGATTTATTTGTTTGTGACTGGTTTATTTGTGCATCTTTTATGAGGATAATTACAGCTTTCCACCCGAATAACGTGAAGCAATTTTCTGTTGAGCAGAAGACAGGAAAGGGGAGTTGGTGTCAGTTACAGTACCCTTCATGCTGCGTTTTACTGCCACAGTCTTGTTACAGATAGCAGAATGTTTATTGCCTAATAGATCAGCCAGGAACGTGCCCTCATTATTACACAAGGCTGGCTCTAACACTGTGTGAGAGGACTGAGGAGCTGACTGGTGGCCAAGCTGAATTATTTACCAGACATGCCCAAATTGGATCATATAATGGTTTGGGTTGGAAGGTACCTTAAAAGATCATTCAGTTCCAATCGCCCTGCCATGGGCAGGGACACCTTCTGCTAGACCAGGTTGCTGAAAGCCCCGTCCAACCTGGCCTTGAGCACTGCCAGGGATGGGGCAGCCACAGCTTCTCTGGGCAACCTGTGCCAGTGACTCAACACTCTCACAGTGAAGAACTTCTTTGTGGTATCTAATCTAAATCTACCCTCTGTCTGTTTAAAGCCATTACCACCTTGTCCTGTCCCTACATACTCTTGTAAAAAGCTCCTCTTCAGCTTTCTTGTCATACTGTTTAGGTACTAGAAGGCTCTAAGATCTCTCTGGAGCCTTCTCCATGTTAAACACCACCAGCTCTCTCAGCCTGTATCCATAGGATAGGTGCTCAAGCCCTTGCAGCACCTTCACAGCTCTACTCTGAACTTGCTTCAACAGGTCCATGTCCTCCTCATGCTGGGGGCCTGAGAGCTGGATGCAGAACTCCAGGTGGGGTCTCACGAGAGCAGAGGTGGAGGATGCCCTCTCTTGACCTCTTGGACAGGTTCCTTTAGATGCAGCCCATCATATGGTTGGTTTTCTGGTCATTTGCCGAGGTGAGCAGCTCCATAGAGGAGCCTTCAACCCCGAAGCGAGGGAGAAACTCCGCATCCAGAAGCCTCAGTTCCGAGCAGCGTGAGCCCCGAGCACTCGCCAGGCCTTGCCCAGGAGCTGCAGCTCCGCTGAGGGGAGCAGGGACTCACAGGGGCGGCGCCAGGAGGGACGGCCCCGCCCTGAGCGGGGAAAATCCGTCCCGCTGAGCGCGGGGAGCGGCAGCTGGCACCGGCAGCGCGAGCGGGCAGAGAGTGGGATGAGGCGTGCTCGCTTCAGGGCCAGGGCTTGCTCTGGGAGCTCTGCTGTGGCTGCCCCGGCGGTGGCAGCGTCGGCACCAGACAGAGACGATGAGAGGGGAGGCTGCAGCGCAGAGCTCGGGGTGCAGAAAGGGCCTGCACTGGTCCCGTGAGGCGAGGGTGCGCGGTGGTCAGGGCTGCACTCTGTGCGCCCTGTTGGAGGTCCTGCTGCAGCAGGGGCTGAGCTGCGGGACGCTGTCAGTAGCTGGAAGGTGTCCGGGGAGCTGAGAGGGGAGCACGTCCATAGGAGGGCCACGAGGATGGTCAGGGGACTGGAGCACCTCCCCTATGAAGACAGGCTGAGGAAGTTTGGGCTGTTCAGCCTGGAGAAGAGAAGGTTGCATGGAGACCTCATAGCAGCCTTCCAGTATCTGAAGGGGGACTACAAGAGTGCTGGGGAGGGACTTCATTAGGGACTGTAGTGATAGGACTTATCACTAAGGTTAAAACTTATCACAGGTTAAAACTTAAACAGGGGAAGTTTGGATATAAGGAGGAAATTCTTTCCTGTTAGGGTGGCGAGGTGCTGGAATGGGTTGCCCAAGGGGGTTGTGAATGCTCCATTCCTGGCAGTGTTCAAGGCCAGGTTGAACAGTCTTGGGTGACATGGTTTAGTGTGAGATGTCCCTGCCCATGGCAGGGGGGTTGGAACTTGATTATCTTAAGGTCCTTTCCAACCCTAACTATTCTATGATTCTATGATTTCTGGGCTGCAAGTGCACACTGTCAGGTCATGTTGAACTTCTCATCAACCAACAAGCTCAAGATTTTCTCTTCAGGGCTGCTCTCAATCCATTCTCTGCCGAGCCTGTGTTGATACCGGATCATTTTGAGAGTCAAGGACAAATACATTTCATATTGAGTTTGTGTACTGTGGACAAGTGTGTTTTTCAAATATAAGGATTTTTTTTTTCACCAGAGGCATGTAGGGATGAACGTGATTTACAGTAGAGGGACTGAAAGCACAGTTGAGTGCATATCATCGCACAGCACCAAAAGAACATTTTCTGTCTAGTGCATTATGTGTGAAAGTAGAATGTATGCACAAAATATTTTAAAATATATATTAAAGAATAATATAATAATAAATAATAATAATATAATAATAAGGAAATAATAATATTTTAAAAATGCTGTATGTAATCTTTACTCCGCACTGATTTCATTTTGAATCAGTATGTTTTTATCTGTTTCAGTAACTCACTGTCTTAGCCGGGTGTATTCCTTAGCAGCTTGTTGTAGCAGAGATAGCAGTTAAGGCATTTCAGCCTTTAATTTAGATGCTTTTGTTACTGAAGATTGTAGGTTCAATTTTTGCTAATAGAATTGGCAATTACACAGTCACTAAAAGAAGACATGAGCCGAAGCTTGTGTCCTGACTTTAAGTAGGCAGGATTGAAAGCCCTTGGGTATGTCCCTTACTGCTGTTCTAGCAGGGGCAGTAGAAATGCTTCACTCCTCCCCATTTTTTCCATCCTCCCATCTCAAAGACTGAAGGAATAAATCCAGGCAGGAAACTAGTTCAAAGTCTACAGGCAGTCAGCTCTGAGCATTTATGAGATGGTGCCAAATGTAAACCTTCCAACGCAGAGCTTCGCCTTCACGTCAGAGCTCTACATTACCCTTGGATGACACACAAACACTGGTCTTGTTCTGAGGTAATAACCTGAAATGAAACCCTTTCCCTTCCAAGGATGGGGTTTAATTGGTGGGTGTTGTGGTTTAAACCCTAGCCAGACAGCTTGTTCACTCACTCCCAGTGAGTGGTGCCGGGCTGAGAGCAATCGAGGCCCCCCCCCTCCGGGGCTCTCCCCTTCTCTGCTCCCGGAGGGATGGGGAGGAGGATCGAACAAGTGCAACTCCCACGGGTTGAGACAAGAACAGTCCAACAACCAGTGTACAACACAAATCACCACCGCTACCACCAATGACAACAATGGTAAGAGAAAATAACAAGGGAAGAGGATACAATACCACCCACCAAGAAACATCGGTATCACCAGCACTGTTCCCAGGCTGGAAGTCCAAACACAGCACTGCACCAGCTACCAAGAAGGAGAAAAATGACTGCTACTGCTGAACCCAGAACATTATCCACCCCTTATTCCATACCATTCACGTCATGCTCAGATCCCACATTTTCAATATACCATCGCTCTCCCACATATATACATCCATATACACACAGACCAAGAGAAAGAGATAATTTTCTTAGTGCATGGACCAATCCCTATAATGCTGCCAAGTCCATTCGGTCCATGATGTCAGGTTCCATCTCTTGTAACAATCTTTCAGGGCACGAAAGGCTGTGTGCAGTATTGGATCGTTGCCTGCCGATGCTGGTCGTTCCTTTACTGCGGAACTCATCCAGTTCTATCAAAGTTCATTCTCTATTGGGATGATGGTTGGAGGGAAGTCAGGGCTAGTCTCTGGTGACCTGGAGACATCTAGTTGATGGGCTATAAAAGTATTACACAGCAGGCAGCAGCATACAATTAAGTTCACTGGCTGTTTTCCCCTAAAATCAAATCCCCTTGAGGTATGCATCGGACTTCTCCATCTTTCTGCATTACCCACCAAGTATATCCAGGACCCTGAGCAAAAGCAATCCCACGAGTGGGTTTGCCTTTACCTGAAGCAGGAGTAACCCAGACTGTCTTCCCCAGGAAATTCTTTATATGCACCACAGGAACTTTGTCCCCTCTACAATATGTAAAAGTTCTGACTGGGCTGGGCCAGCCCTGTTGGCAGATCCTCTGGTGTTGACCAACCAGGTGGCCTTTGGTAAGTGTGTATCCCAATGCTTGAAAGTTCCCCCACCCATTGCTCTCAGTGTAGTTTTTAACAGCCCATTGTACCGTTCGATTTTCCCAGAGGCTGGTGCATGGTAGGGGATGTGATATACCCACTCAATGCCATGCTCTTTGGCCCAAATATCTATGAGGTTATTCTGGAAATGAGTCCCACTGTCTGACTCAATTCTCTCTGGGGTGCCGTGTCACCACAAAATCTGTTTCTCAAGGCCCAGGATGGTGTTCCGGGCAGTGGCATGGGGCACAGCGTATGTTTCCAGCCACCCGGTGGTTGCTTCCACAATGGTAAGCACATGGTGCTTGCCTTGGCGGGTTGGTGGCAGTGTGATATAGTCAATCTGCCAGGCTTCCCCAGATTTATACTTCAGCCATCATCCTCCATACCAAAGAGGCTTTAACCGCTTGGCTTGTTTAATTGCAGCACATGTTTCACACTCATGAATAACCTGGGCAATAGTGTCCATTGTTAAGTCCACCCCTCGATCACGGGCCCATCTGTATGTTGCATCTCTGCCCTGATGGCCTGAAGTGTCATGGGCCCACCGGGCCAAAAATAATTCACCTTTATGTTGCCAATCTAAGTCCATCTGAGCCACTTCAATCTTAGCCGCTTTATCCACTTGTTGGTTGTTCTGGTGTTCCTTAGTGGCCCGACTCTTGAGTGCGTGGGCATCTACATGACGTACCTTCACCACCAGGTTCTGCACCCTGGCAGCAATATCTTTCCACAGTGCAGCAGCCCAGATGGGTTTACCTCTGCATTGCCAGTTGCTCTGCTTCCATTGCTTCAACCACCCCCACAGGGCATTTGCCACCACCCATGAGTCAGTATAGAGGTAAAGTACTGGCCACTTTTCTCGTTCAGCAATGTCCAGGGCCAGCTGGATGGCTTTCACCTCGGCAAACTGACTCGATTCACCCTCTCCTTCAGCAGTTTCTGCAACTTGTCGTCCAGGACTCCATATGGCTGCCTTCCATCTCCGATGCTTTCCCACAATACGGCAGGACCCATCAGTAAACAAGGCATACTGCTTTTCACTTTCTGACAGTTTATTTTATGGTGGGGCCTTTTCCGCACGCATCACCTCCTCCTCTGGTGACATTCCGAAATCTTTGCCCTCTGGCCAGTCCATGATGACTTCTAGAATGCCTGGACGACTGGGATTTCCTATTCGAGTTCGTTGTGTAATTAGTGCAGCCCTTTTACTCCATGTAGCATCAGTTGTATGATGTGTAGAGGAGACCCTGCCTTTGAACATCCAGCCCAGCACGGGCAACCGGGGTGCCAGGAGGAGCTGTGCTTCAGTGTCAATCACTTCCGAAGCAGCTCGAACCCCTTCATAGGCTGCCAGTATCTCTTTCTCAGTTGGGGTGTAGCTGGCCTCAGATCCTTTGTATCCCTGACTCCAAAAGCCAAGGGGTTGACCTCGAGTCTCCCCTGGAGCTTTCTGCCAGAGGCTCCAGGTAGGACCGTTCTCCCCAGCTGCAGTGTACAGTACATTTTTTACATCTGGCCCGGTCCGGACTCGTCCAAGGGCTACTGCATGAACTATCTCGCGTTTAATTTGCTCAAAGGCTTGTTGTTGCTCAGAGCCCCATTTAAAATCACTCTTCTTCTGTGTCACATGATAGAGAGGGCTTACAATCAAACTGTAATTTGGGATGTGCATTCTCCAGAACCCCACTGCACCCAAGAAAGCTTGCGTTTCTTTCTTATTAGTGAGTGCAGACATTGCTGTTATCTTGTTGATCACATCTGTGGGGATCTGTCTGCGTCCATCTTGCCATTTTATTCCCCAAAAATTGAATCTCCTGTGCAGGTCCCTTGACCTTACTCCGTTTTATGGCAAAACCGGCTCTCAGCAGGATTTGGATTATTTTCCTCCCTTTCTCAAAGACTTCTTCCGCTGTATTGCCCCACACAATAATGTCATCAATGTACTGCAGGTGTTCTGGAGCTTGCCCCTGTTCCAGTGCAGTCTGGATCAGTCCATGGCAAACGGTAGGGCTGTGTTTCCACCGCTGGGGCAGTCGGTTCCAAGTGAACTGGACACCCCTCCAAGTAAAAGCAAACTGTGTCCTGCACTCTGCTGCCAAAGGAATTGAGAAAAATGCATTGGCAATATCAATCATGGGATACCACTTGGCTGCCTTTGACTCTAGTTCATACTGAAGTTCTAGCATGCCTGGTACGGCAGCACTCAATGGTGGTGTGACTTCCTTCAGGCCACGATAGTCTACTGTTAGTCTCCATTCTCCATTAGACTTTCGCACTGGCCATATGGGGCTATTAAAGGGTGAGCGGGTCCTGCTGATCACTCCCTGACTCTCCAGTCTACGGATCAGCTGATGGATGGGAATCAGGGAGTCTCGGTTGGTGCGATATTGCCGCCGGTGCACTGTTGTGGTCGCAATTGGCATTTGTTGTTCTTCAACTTTCAGCAACCCCACAGCAGAGGGATCTTCTGAGAGACCAGGCAAGGTGGACAGCTGCTCAATTTCCTCAGTCTCCAAAGCAGCAATACCAAAAGCCCACCGGTACCCTTTTGGGTCTTTGAAGTACCCTCTCTTGAGGTAGTCTATGCCGAGGAAGCATGGAGCCTCTGGACCAGTCACAGTAGGGTGCTTTTGCCATTGCCTCCCACTCAGGCTGATTTCAGCCTCCAGCACAGTCAACTCTTGGGATCTTCCTGTCACTCCAGAATATAGATGGGTTCCACCCCTTGACAGCTTGATGGCATCAGGGTACACTGTGCACTGGTATCTACTGGAGCCTTCTTCTGTGGGACTGATGTGCCAGTCCATCTGATCCACGCAGTCCAGTAAATCCGATTGTCCCCTACCTCCACCTGGCTGGAGGCAGGGCTCCTCTAATGGTCATCACAGCGTTGGACACTTAAGTTGTGGTGAAAGGGATTATTCTTCGTTATCACAGGAGCTGGAGTAAAATCAGCTCTTCCACTCCATCTGGGAAACTGCTCACCAGAGACTGAAGCCGTAGCTCTCATGGGATGATCAGTCTTGGCCCTTGCTCGCCTCTTCAATTCACTCACCCATTCCTTCAAAGCTGAAGTAGGTTTTTCCATCCCACTTTGTCATGTCTTCTCTGTGATCCCGCAGGTAAAACCATAGGGTAGCCCATGGCGTATACCTCCTTTATATCCTCTCTCGAACGATAGGATGCCTTTTGTTAATAGCTGAGACGTGTGTTGGTACACGTGAGGAGCTGGATAAATCAGATAGATCGTCCCTCAGTTGTCTGAGGTCCTGGGACAGTTTTTCCACAGCTGAGATGATGGAAGGGGTGAGATTGTCTTTGAACTCTCGGAGTTCATGAACCATTTCATCCACTGTTAGTGGTACCGTGTCATTCCAGGTTACTGTTGCCAATGAATGGGCATATGATGACGGTGCATTCCATGTAAGTTTTCTCCACATGGGTCATGTACATTCAACTTCATCTGGATCTATGGGTATATCCCTGTTATTCGGCTTGATGTGATAGATCATGAATGCTCCATCCCTGGCAGTGTTCAAGGCCAGGTTGGATGAGGCCTTGGGTGATATGATTTAGCGTAAGGTGTCCCTGCCCATGGCAGGGGGGTTGGAACTAGATGATCTTAAGGTCCTTTCCAACCCTAACGATTCTATGATTCTATGATCATCTCTACGATGGCTGATTCCCTCAGAGACTGGATGCCTTTGTCTATAGTAGTCCACTTGGCTGAACGACTCATAACATCGTCCTTGTATGGAAACCTTTCTTTCACAGCTGCCAAGATCTGCCTCCAAAGGCTGAGGGACTTTTTCTCTCTTGCAGTTGCTTTGTCAATTCCCCCTTCTCTAGCAAGTGATCCCAGCTGCTTGGCTTCTGTACCTTCTAGTTCGTGACCATCGGCCCCATTGTCCCAGCATCGGAGCAACCAGGTGATGATGTGCTCCCCTGGTTGACGGTAAAATATTTTTGCATATTCCGCAGCTCGGTTGAGGTCTGAGGTTGAGAAGTTACCTCTTCTTCTTCTTCTTTGTCATGTGATGATGACTCCTGATCAGATGCTAGACCAGGTGGTGAATTCATTGTTTCTTCATCTTGCTTCACCCTTTTTGCCTCCTTTTTGCTTGTTCTCTTGCGTACAGGGGCAACCGCTATTGGTACGAATTGGTCCTCTGGTTTGGCTGCAGTGATTATCACTGTGGTTTGAGTAGCGACTGTACTTGTTGCTGGGGGTGGTTTAGCTACTGTGCTTGGAGCTGGGGTAGCCGCGCTGTCTGTTGCAGTCAAAGTTTGAGCAGCTGCAGTACTTGCCACTGGGGTAGCTGCGCTGTTCATTGCAGCCAAAGTTTGAGTAGCGACTGTACTTGTCGCTGGGGGTGGTGAAGCTGCTGTGCTTGGAGCTGGAGTAGCTGCACTGACTGTTGCTTTGCCCTCAGATCCATCGACATTCTTTTCCTTTTGAAGGTGCTGGATAGTATTGAACAAGGCCCTGTAAGCATAGACCAAGCCCCAGCACGTTGGCATGATTTGTCCCTCTCTGGTATGGCCAGAATGACCACACACCTCATTTAAGTGTTTTACTAATTCTTCTGGATTTTGCAGTTGTTCAGTAGTGAAATTCCAAAGTACTGGAGGGGCCCACTGACCTAGATACTTGCCCATACTATCCCACACACCCTGCCACTCATGGCTGTCCAGCCTCAGGGAAAATCTCTTGGTTCTCCTACATCATCGTTTGACCCCAGACAAGACCCAAACCTGACTCTGCTTAACTCAGTCGCGGGCAAAACACACTCTGTATGCGTGCCAACGTGGTGATCCCCATCATGCTAAGCAAACAAGTCTCAACAGCATTAAAAGGCCATTCAAAAACTTCAAAACTCTCAAATGTAAATGGTCTGGGGGGAGGACTGGGAGGGTAAAAGGATGTCTCCTTCACAGGTTGAGCACCTGAAAAGGAGAAAAAAGATGTGTAATTGCTAAGCACTTCTATTATATACCTCCCAAAGTATAAAGTTGGTGACCACACTGGGAACATAAGCCAGATCAGTTTCATGATCAATGATTCTGTTGTATTACAAGTCATTACCATAAAGTACGAGACAAAAGCCTTAGCCCAAGCCCCACACTTGAAAAACACTAATACAGCAAATACCGGATGGAAGTAAGGTACGATATACTGATACTGTGAGATCAAGAGGAACAACCTTGAGAGCCAATAAATCAACATTGTGACGAGTGACTATTAATCCAGTCAGATCTGTCGTTACCTCAACCCCTCGAGCCCCATGTTGGGCACCAAAAAATAAATTGTCATGGTTTAAACCCTAGCCAGACAGCTTGTTCACTCACTCCCAGTGAGTGGTGCCGGGCTGAGAGCAATCGAGGCTCACCCCTTGGGGCTCTCCCCTTCCCTGCTCCCGTGAGGAATGGGGAGGAGGATTGAATGAGTGCAACTCCCACGGGTTAAGACAAGAACAGTCCAGCAACCAATGTACAACACAAATCACCACCGCTACCACCACCAACAACAATGATAAGAGAAAATAACAAGGGAAGAGAATACAATACCACTCGCCAAGAAACGAGTCCCACCCAGAAGCCCGTGTCCTTCCGGGTAACTCCCAGTTACCCCCACCCCGGGCATGACGTGCTCTGGTATGCAATATCTCCCTGGCTAGCCTGGGTCAGGCGCCCCATCCCTGCTTCCTCCCGGCTTCCCCTCCTCCCTGGCAGAGCATGAGCCTCACAAAGTCCTTGGTCAGGGCAAACATCACTTAGCAACAACTGAAAACATCGGTATCACCAGCACTGTTCGCATGCTGGAAGTCAAAACACAGCACTGCACCAGCTACCAAGAAGGAGAAAAAAGACTGCTACTGCTGAACCCAGGACTGTGGGTAATTGGGAGTTGGTAGCAATATATAGAACAGCAAAGGCTTTAAGACCCATTTCTCACTCCTTAGAAAACCTTTACCAATATTTTAATATTCTGATCTTCATAAAAAACACCTGTTTTTTCCTTTTTTTAATTTTTCTTTTTTTCATTGACCAGCATTAAACCCGCATAGGAATGCAAGTTCTGTTACCCTTTTTAAGGTGAACTTTCATACAGCACATGTATATATTAGGTTTGGTAAGAATCTGTTTTTTCTGCAAGTTAGGCTTAAGATTGGCTGATTCATTTAAAGCTAGTGTGTTTAGTCCAGGGAGCTGGTGGAAAAGTTTTTTGGATCAGCAGTATGAAAATTGCCTACCTTAAACCGCACTTTAATCCTTCAAAGCTTCTACAATCTGAATCAGGTGGAAAAGCAACATACCCAAGTGATTTTGTTGAGAATTGGAGTTTACATGCTAAATTCTTCTGTGCATATAATATTCTGGGTACTACTAAATTACAGATAATTGAGTATAGGCTGGGGGGACATTATTTATGACTTTCTCCTGTCAGAGTGACAAAAAGCAGCCTTGAGGTGTTGCTTGCTTTTTTCACCTCCACACTTAAAATATATCCTCAGGACTATTGTTTCTGTCTGCTGTCACAGCCCTGCATCAGCATTTTCATATTGTTACTTTCAGTGAGCCACATTCCCTTAATTTCTGGCTTGTTTAGTTCTAGACTATAAATAACACTAACTGCTCATGAAACAAAGTCTTGCAGAGCCCTACCCTGGAGGCCACTCAAAACCTGACAATATGATTGGTTTGACAGTCTTTAAAGCCTAACATCTAATATATAATAATCATCATGCCAGTTGGAAATCTGTAATTATGGCACACTCTAAAATGTAGCACAGTAGATGAGAACTCCACTGAAGGAAGCGCCCTGAGAGTATCTGTCAAGCCGTTTTCTCTATATGATTCTTATTCTGGCTCCCTCTCCCCAACTCCCCAGTCAGTATGATGGGAAAATAAATACAGATATTTATGTCTGTTGCTGGGAATGCAGTTGTCTCAGCACATATAGCACCCAGGAGAGCTGTAAGAAATAAATTTGTGATCTGCTATGTGTGTATGCCAGCTAGGATGTGTATCTGTTTGACTGCTTCTAAGGAGCTAAATTCTCAGATGAGGAAGGTGTACGATTCTGTGAATTCACTGATATGTCAAAGGAGCAATAAGCTTATTGAGCTTATAGGGGTCTATTCTTCAGTCTGCTGCTGGTATTCTGTGTAGAACAGCGTGAAGTTAAGGCCAGTGCTTCTGGGGACCTGGTTGTTGCAGCTCTGAGGCTCCCTGGAAAAGGTTGTTGCAGCTCTGAGGATCCCTGGAAAAGGTGCCTACTACTTATCTTGCAGTCCCATAGACCCTCTCCAGAAGTTGCAAACCCACTATTTAGGTGATGTAAATTCTCCATCTCTGCTGATCCAAAAGGACCAAGGGCAGTTTACGTTAGCTGAGGGTCTGGCCCTGTAGTTAGGAAACACTTTTTCTGTTCAGACAGCTGCTTGTGTGTAGACAACTCATTGATGTAGTGGCTGGGATGTGCAAATGAGGTATGTTTTGTGCTCATTAAAGAAGCCACTAGAAATCTCGTGGCCGCCATCTGCTGCCTTGTTTGTTGAGTTTGATCATCAGTCAATGAATAGTTCTACTGAAATTCAGTGATTAATCTCCAGGATATGATTCTCCTTATCATGATGAAGGATGGCAGAATTTAGCTCATTATAATAAAATCGTATGAATGTGCAAATTCTCTTTTAAAGAGATTGGGATTCATGAAGCAGTTAAGTACAAAAAATGGGAAAATTAGCTGTGAGTTTTTGTAATGCCTGTTTACAAGCACAAGCTCCTTGTTAAAAGCTGGGAATATATCTTGTAGATATGCAATGCCTAAAACAGCAATGGGGTTGTGCTTCAAGAAAGACTTCTAGAAGGCACATAACGTCTGCTAGTGGTTTTAATGACTGACACCAATTTCAGGAAGCTATTATGAGGCTTTCCTTTCTAGATGGAAACACTTTGTCAGGTGTTTTAAAGTATTCCCTGTACACTGGCTTGGCTCAATTTGTCTATAATGAATTACATGAAATTTAGGGAAAAGGGGGGTTGTAAATGACCCTGATTTATTAAGTATGTAACAATCTTTAATTTTCTATTCCTAAAAACACCCAGTTCAGTTAGAGACGTTGGAGTTAATTGCATGTTGGAATAGTTTTTCAAACAACAAAGCATTAAGTCTTGTTATAGATCCATTTAACTTTTTATGTGAAATGATTTGACCATAACTGATACCGGCAGGGAATATAAATATACTAAACTCAGTCTGGCAACAAACAGAATCATATGTACACTTTTACAGCCCATGAAATTGCTCTAAAGTCAGTGAGGTTCCATAGGATATATGTCACAGCACATTTGGGGTTTGTACTGTTACCTTAACTGCTTTCTGTCTTGAGAATGCAAAATACATTATCTGTTATTTTTACTGAGCATTCTTCAGATCTGCATCATATGTCTACAGAATGATCTGAAAAGCTGTGGCTTTGTTTTATTTGCTATGTTTGAAGAAATCTGTTCATACAGCTATTGATTCCGTGCACACATGTACCCGCACCATCTATATTTGGTTTCACCAGTTGCTTTCAATCCTACAAAAAAATCTGCTTACACAGAGATTTACTGTGGATCACAGTATTCATGAATAGAAAATAAAGGTTACATTTCTGAAATAATGTTTTTTTGTGCAGCAACTCTTTTGCATTTCACATTGCTCAGGGAAGTGAATGCTTCTAGGAACCAATTTGCAATATGTATTTCATTTGGATGAAAGATTTTTCCCATTCAATATTAAAAAAGTGACTGGAACAATAAGTTTCTGCAGCCCAGAGGCTGCCTCAATGTAAAATTGCTGAGCCTGCCCTTTAGGCTGCACTTGTGTTTTAGGAGGGGTATGTAGCAAATGTTTTGCCTGGAAGCTTTGCAGTCCCTGGGGAGGCAGGTGGTGGCTGGGTGTGCTGCTCGTACAGGCGCTGGGTCCATTATGGGTACTGATAAAGCAAGTTTGTATCTACTAACAGGTCAGGGAAGTGAAAGTACAGAAAATAGGTAGAGTGCAAGAAAATCAGTCCACTTTATATTTTGTTCTCTAATTCAGGAGGACAAATGCAAAGGAATTGGGTGTTACTTGTGGTTTTGTTTTCTTTTTTGTTGGTCTTGGGTTTCGTTTATTTTTTGCAAAGGGAAAGTGGAGCAAAGCTTCAAACTTCAAATCTAAGCTATTGAGGGAAGCCCATGGGAGCCCTTTACCTGTCTTTTGAGTGTTCAACTGGGCAGCTAAAAAAAAAAACTATTTCCCACTCCCACCCACCACAAAATGAAATTAGCAGATTTTTCCTTATAAATCCTCCAGGTCCAGGATTATGAGTAGTGAGCAATGGTCCTGAGGAAGCTTTCAGACTCCTCTCATCTGTATTCAGATACCTGGATAGTTTATTTTCTGACTGGGATTGCTGTCTGGGTCCCTGTGAGAAGGAACCCAGCCCACTCCTGTTCAGCTGTACCAGCTCTTTCAGGGGAAGGGTGGAATATTTTAGGAATAACTTTTCCCTCTTCGGGCACTACTTGGATAGAAGTATGAAATGTAAATAAAAGCAGCTGTAGTATGGAAGTTATTCTAGTTTAAAAACCAGCACTTTTAAGAACTGCCATAGTAGAAATAAATACTATAGCTCTACATATGTCTCAGGGGAGATATGTAGTTTCTTTCCTTGTCTCTTTCAGGAAAAAGATGAGAACTGATACATTTATGTATAGGAGAGTCTCCTTATTTGAAGACTACAAAAAATTATTCAAGCTTCAAAGAAGTTTTTCCTCCATACTTTCAGGAAGAAAATCAGCAAATTGAAAATCTTGCTTTTCACATAAAGGATGTTGCAAAAAATGAGTACAAGAAAAAATGATGAGGATGAAGACACAAAGAAAGGTAAGTATTTTTCTTGAAGAGGAATCTCCCAGTTTTGGTATGGAGGATAAATAATAACTTTACCTGTAAGCAGCTTAAAAAGGGTGAGTTTTTGCAGTGGTATGATTTGACCTATTATGTCAAAATTGGATACAAAGCCAAAAAATATTGGATATTTCAGGCTCAAGTTGGAAGAATTCAAGATTTTATGTTAAAATAAAACATTGAAATTGTCTCCAATTTGAATCAGTTGTCTGTTAACCTAACAGAAATTATATTTCAAGTGAATTCATGTGCTTTCCCAAGTTTTTCATGTTTTACTTTCTTTATCATCCAGTTAAGTTAGGAATATGAATTCATGGGATGTGCAAAGAGCAAGTGGAATTTCCCAGCACTGAATCTGTTGAGTGTGTCTAGTCTGTGTCCTAGAAAGTGTCTTCTTCAAATTGAAAGGGGTTAGTACAGCGTGATGCCTGTTTCCTAATATAGTCTACATTTATTATGACATTTAGGGATTCTGTTTTCTCAAAAATGATATGTGGTTTGTTAGATGCCATTACAAAGGACCTGATGGGAATATGATGTATTAATATTTGTTGCTTTGGTGTGCATTTAAGCATTTAATTCTTCAATAACCTTCTGTAACATGCACTATACAAAATACAAGCAGAGTAAAATATAACTGTGCTAAAATACTTCCTTCCATTAAATGTAATAAAATACTTCTTTGCATTAAATGTACTAGAATACTTCCTTGCTTATAGGCTGGGCTGGGCTAGGCTAGGCTGGTCTAGACTAGGCTGGGCTGGGCTGAGCTAGGCTGGGCTGGGCTGGGCTGAGCTAGGCTAGGCTAGGCTAGGCACCAGAGTAGGGTAGGGTAAGCTATGCTAGGCTAGGTGCTAGGCTAGGTGCTAGGCTAGGCTAGGCTTAGCTAGGCGCTAGGGTAGGGTAGGGTAGTCTAGATGCTAGGCTAGCATAGCCAAGCCTAGGCTAGGCTAGGTGGTAGGGTAGGGTAGGCTAGGCTAGGCTAGGCACTATGCTAGGCTAGGCTGGGCTAGGCAGAGGAGCTCATCCCCCCTCGTGGGGAACACAAGGTAAGCAGCCTATGGTAGGATACATTACGCTATGCAAAGCTAGGTGGAGCATGTGCTGCCTTGTGGTGAACACAAGGCAAGCAGGCTAGGCTAGTCTTCGCTAGGCTAGGCTAGGCTAGGGTAGGCTAGGGTAGGCTTGGTGGAGGAGCACATCCCACCCTGTGGGGAATACAAGGTAAGAAGGCTAGGCTAGCATAGGCTAGGCTAGGTGCTAGGCTAGGGTAGCCTAGGCTAGGTGCTAGGCTAGGATAGCCTAGGCTAGGCAAGGCTAGGCGCTAGGGTAGGGTAGGCTGGGCTAGGCAGAGGAGCTTATACCACCTTGTAGGGAACACAACGTAAGCAGGCTATGCTATGCTATGCTATGCTATGCTATGCTATGCTATGCTATGCTAGTCCAGGCTAGGCTTAGTGGAGGAGCACATCCCGCCTTGTGGGGAACACAAGGCAAGCAGGCTAGGCTAATCTATGCGCTAGGCTAAGGTAGGCTAGGCTAGGCTAGGTGCTAGGCTAGGCTAGGGTAGGCTAGGCTAGGGTAGGCTAGGGTAAGCTAAGCTAGGGTAGGCTAGGCTAGGGTTGGTTAGGCTAGGGTAGGCTAGGCTAGGGTAGGCTAGGCTAGGGTTGGGTAGGGTAAGCTAGGCTAGGCTAGGCTAGGCTAGGGTTGGTTAGGCTAGGGTAGGGTAGGGTAGGGTATGGTATGGTAGGCTAGGGTAGGGTATGGTATGGTATGGTAGGCTAGGCTAGGGTAGGCTAGGCTAGGGTAAGCTAGGCTAGGCTAGGGTTGGTTAGGCTAGGGTAGGCTAGGCTAGGCTAGGGTTGGTTAGGCTAGGGTTGATTAGGCTAGGGTAGGCTAGGCTAGGGTAGGGTATGGTAGGGTAGGCTAGCGTAGGGTATGGTATAGTAGGCTAGGCTAGGGTAGGCTAGGGTCAGGTAGGCTATTGTAGGCTAGAGTCGGGTAGGCTAGGGTAAAGTATGGTAGGGTAGGCTGGGCTGGGCTGGGCTAAGCAGGGCTGGGCTGGGCTAGGTTAGGCTTAGAGGAACTAATAGAATACACTTCCTAAACTCTAACAGCCTACAATGTAGTCATATTAGAATCAATCATAATAAATTCAATTCTACAACATTATGTCATGTACTATGTCATACATTATTACTTCTACTATCATGCTTCTATTTTATGTAGTGTTATAGAATATCTTGTTGTATAGCTGTATGTGACCTACTATTATATAATATAGCAGAATCAATGAGAATATAATTGCAGATACTTCAATCTTTATGCATCAAATCTTGAAAGGCTTTTAGTATTAAAATACTTTTTAGATAATATTTGCTAATTTAATCTTAGCTATGCCATCTGAGTCATCAACAGATTTCAAATTGAAGGTAATTTTTTCGCATGTTGGGTTATTTCTAGATGAGGGAAATTATTTGTTAAAGACTGAACACAGATACAAAGAACACCAACTGAAAAACATTTTTAATATACTTTAGATCTAGACTCTATTTTCAGAGCATTCTCCCTAGATTTCACTCTGTAAAGCAGTTAGAAATAAGACCTGAATTGGGTCCAACACCTAATTTTTATTATTCTGATAGGCAAATAGCAATTTGTTAAATAAGTGCCATTTTTTGAGGTCTGTTTTTTTTGAGGCATTACCGTTTTTTGCCTCTTCCCAGCCATTGTATCTAACATGGAGAGGTGCAAGCCCCTTCTCTCATCCTCCAGCCCAACAGGTGCCTTGGCAGACTACTTTAGTGAGGGGTGGCAGAGGGCTTTTGTCCTAAAGATAAACAGATCCAGTTATTCCACTTTTGGTACATTTCTACAAGCACACGGAAAAGAAACTGGCTTTCGGGTGTTCTTGTGAATATTTTACTAGAAAGTGGCCTCATGAGGGATTTTCTTTTTTGTTAGATTCTTTAGAAACAGTGCTTTTAGTAAAAATTGCTTTGGGATCACATCAACATGTCCTAATTTCCTATTCTGCAGTGTTGTGAGGCATTTCTTAGAGTATGTTCTTTTTTGGAGACATTTAGGGTAACGTATAAACCTCTAGACAAGTCACTAATATTTGCATAATTAAAATTTCATTTAAAAATATTATTTATGTAAGTTGAATTTCTGGCTCACTTGCTAAACATCTAGCTTGTATTTGTATGAGTAGGTCATTTCACTTATGATTTGCACATGGCTATTTACCTAATCTGAAGCCCTCCAAAATCATGAATAAACTTGCTCTTCAATTTAAAGGGCTTTTGATCTGACCATATATTGCTACAG
Source organism: Pezoporus wallicus (assembly GCF_028554395.1). Taxonomy (NCBI): domain Eukaryota; kingdom Metazoa; phylum Chordata; class Aves; order Psittaciformes; family Psittacidae; genus Pezoporus; species Pezoporus wallicus. Next base: position 3,767,317 of record NW_026638613.1, read on the forward strand.
CTAGTTCTGTGGCTTATGCTTGCTGAAAGAAGATGCACAGACTTGAAAACAACTTTGTAGGTACTGTCCCTTTGTCCTACTGGGGAAACAGTGGCTGTTTTTGAAAGGGAGATGCATCTCAGGGTAAGGATAGAGTATATGCTGCCCTTTGGATTTTCTCCTTATACTTCAGCCAGAAAGTGTTCAATTTTTCTGGGAAAAAAGTCACATAGGAAAGAAACGTCTTAAATGCCAAAACAACATGAAGCAGTGAAGAGGTAAAAAGCTATTTTGACATAATTTCCATAGTTACGTGTATATATCTAAGAACAGAATATTCTGGGGTTAGTTTTTGTCTTTTCAGAATGGGAAAAACCCCAAAAGAACAAGAGCTTTCCTACTGAAGGACTGTTATAGTTTCAAACCTCTTTCTTAAGCCATGTTATAAAAGGTTATCTGCCTAAAACCAGAACACTACTTAAGTGTTGTGGTTATTTACAGCTTACTACTTAGCTGGCAGACAATAAAATATTTATTCTGTATTCCTCCCTAAAGATCTACTTTATGCCATACCTACATATTTATATAACTATAGAAGTATTTTTAAAGAAATATATAAAATTTATATATATAAAATCTATCCCCTCCCAAGTGCTTTTCAAATATGGATGAATCTCACCATTCTATCACTAGAAAAAAGACTGAAGGTGACAGCATGTGCAAGATCTCCATGTAGACAATAGCAAGCAAATGGTGGATAGCTGCTCCCCAGATCAGTATAGAATCATATAATTTGTACAGGTTCCCCCTGGAAGCCTGACTTTGAGAGAGATGCTTGCATTCTGTGTTTGAGGAGTCTGTAAGTGGGAAGGTACAGAATTATTTTAGCTGACATTTATATATCTTATTTCACAGAGATTTTTGCTTTTGATAGGGGCCCAAACTGATTCCCAACTGACTCTCTCCATATTATTATTTTAAATGACATCTAAATATTTCAGCAGCAAATGAAATGTTGTCAGTACAGACTTGTCTCCACAAAACAAAGTAGTAAGTAGTAGCACTATTACTTATCTTCAAGAGTCTGGCCTGATTTAGAATCATAGAATAGTTAGGGTTGGAAAGGACCTTAAGATCATCAAGTTCCAAACCCCCTGCAATGGGCAGGGAAACCTCACACTAAACTGTGTCACCCAAAGCTCTGTCCAGCCTGGCCTTGAACACCACCAGGGATGGAGCATTCACAGCTTCCCTGGACACCCCTTCCAGTGCCTCACCACCATACAGTAAAGAACTTCCTCCTTATATCCAATCTAAACATCCCCTGTTTAAGTTTAAACCCATTACCCCTTGTCCTACCACTACAGTCCCTAATGAAGAGTCCCTCCCTTCCCAGCATCCTTATAGGCCCCTTATTTAATGTCACTTCCTGTACTAGCTGCATTCATCTCATTTGGGAAGGATTCCATCTGGAGCAGATAGATTTTTGGCTTTTTAACTAAAGTGGAAGCTAGTTTCAGGAAAGAAAGGTAGCTTTTTATTTCTCCTAAAAGGTAGTGAAGAATTGATTATTCTTAAGGAGCAAAAGTTAATCATGGTTTTATCCTGTACATTTATTTAGAGGTCCTGAACATTTTTTGCCTGTAACTACTGTCTGCCTGATACAGTAGTATTATGAAGATTAGATGAGAAGTTAACTTATCATAGCAGCACAATTGCATTCGTTTTTTCAGTAAACCTGGCTTTTTTAGGTGTGCTTATGTCTTTGAATATTGGAGCCCTCAAAGAGATTGATGACACAAACCAGTCTGACTTTGTTGTTCTCCTTGAGAAATACTTTAGGGGAAAGACAGAGAAGCAATGCTCTGAAAATCTGAACCTTCCTAGTCTGTTGGAAAATAAGTAGACCTTCATTATATTCTCATTATTCCAGCTCTCAGCACAGAAAGGCAAAAAATAAAGGTCACTAGCTTTTACCATCTGTGCTAAAATGAGATGAAGGTAATAGAGAACTTCAAGATTTATTGCTTAGCAGATGATTCAAGGCTTCAAGGAAGCGGTAAGACATATAATCCTAACTCAACAACTTCTTACTTTGTAAGGGCATGTTCCATAACCCACTGAATTTGATTCAAAAAATCAGACCTTCTTTCATCAGTCTTTACAGGTTAATAGAAAAAAAGAGCCTGAAGTACTGACTTCTGAGTATTTTTAACCAAAGAAAAAGGATTTTAATATGTGAACGGATTTTAATATGTGAACAGATTTTTAAAACGTACGTTCATGAGAGGAAAAATATATTGGGATATTTTAACAGATGATTTACGCTCAGGTATGGTGCCTGATGAGAGAACATTTGGAAAACATAAATTTCATGCAACAGCCAAATGACTGAAGATGGGAGAATGAAAGCTGGGCAAGAGGCTACCCCATTTTTTCTTAGTGTAGTTACAGTCAAAACCCAGCAGCATTAGACAACTCCTCATTTCCCTGAGGAACACTGCATGTGTTAAGTGCCTGGTGATGGCTTAATTGCTCATTAAAAAGGAATTTTTGATGAAGCAGAACAAAGTTGGAAATGTCTTGAAAGTAAACATACTTTCAAGAAAAAAAGGAGGCAGGGGCAAAACAATCAATTACTTCTGCAGCCTGTCTTTACCAAGCACATCCAGACACAATATTCTCCTTTATCTGTTCCTACTAAATAGGCAAGGTTCTGGTAAAATGACAGCAGTCTCAGGCTCCTTAAAATAGGTGCGTGTGATCTTGATGTCAGAGACAATCTTCCACTGTTCAAGTCGAGCTGGCTCCTGGCAAAGTTTGTATAACTGCTTAATATGAATTACTAAAGAAGTTGACTTCTGCATTCATTAGTGTCTTTGCATCTCTGATGAGCCTTTCTGATGGCTTTGCAATTTGCTTTGCAGTTTTTTCTTGTTTGTTGGAAAAGCTCCTCCCATAACATAATAGCTAACAATCTGACTGCACTGTGAAGAGTATATGACACAACCATGCATGCTATTGAGTTCAGTCGATCATGGTTTGTAGATACAAATATCAGTATTTCAAATGTCAGCATTTGGTGCTCTTCTGTGAGACCCCAATCAGCTCTTGGTGAGATGGATAGCAAAGGTCAATAGCTAAGCTCACAGAAAGAAATTAGGGGAAAGAACCTGATTGTGTTAGACACTTTTCACCTGACTCAGCAAGGCCAAATGTGCAATCTTTACATTAAATACTTTGCAGCTGGATAAAGTGTCACATGAGCTTTATTTTTGCTTAATCAGGTGCCTGTTTTCATCTGACCAAGGGATGTTACATCTCGGTAAGTATTTCATTAGCAGTGTCTCTCTTGCTTTACATCTCTCTCCACCTCTCTCTGCTTTCTCTTGTGAAAGGCAGGGTATAAAATACTGTGGTTTTAGTACAGATGATTCCAGTGTTTCAGAATGTTCCCACTACTTTAACTATCCAAAACTCATACTTGTCAAGCAAAATAAGACTAAGTCCTGCACTTCCACATTACTGTGACTTGCTCAAAATGAGAGATAAATGAGAGACAATGCAGTAAAAGGAGTGTGGGCAGTGTAGTTCTAAAAGCAAAACTTCAGTGAAGTGTCATCACTATGTGTAACTATCACCATTTTCAAACTAAATCTGTATTTTATCTCTAAGTGGACCTGGCTTCTCAGTGACCACTATATAGAAAGAAAACAGCTGGATGGTTAAATCCAAATCCAGTTTGTGCCACTGAGTATTTTTAATGTATTGTGGACACAGTCCTGCCTCAAGCACACTGATCATTGAGATTTTTACTGCAATGGCTGTGCTGTAGACATAGGCACTGTAAACTGATTTGTTCTCTGGGACTTTAAACCATCTGTCAATAAAATCAAGAGCACTCTACTGCCTTTTGGATCAGGGGATCAATAAATTTTTATCATATTCTTTTTACAACCGACTTTAACAATTCCTAGTCAAAACTGCTCACATTTAAGTGTCTTTTTAAATTGATTTCTTGTATCTGAAATGAAGTATTAAGCCCCGGTAGTGTATTAATTAGCTTATTTTTTTTTTAATTTAATGTAGTTTTAAATTAACAGAAGCCACTTACATCTTTAATTCTAATCCTTTAAATTATTGCAAGTTTAATATGAAGCTTACTGGAAGCAATGAAACTCCTGTAGTTTTCCCAACAGCTAAGTATCTGTAATTATAGCTGTAAGTTTGGACAAAAACTTGTCTTTAATTTTCTGCTTCTTTTTTTCCTACCCTGGACAAAGGGTATCATGTCCTGCCAAAGTATAATGAGCAGGACTCAGTGAGTATTGTGTACCTTTGATTTTTTTGGTTTTGTTGTTTTTTCATGGCCTCTACAGTGTTAACAGTCACTTGGGAATAAAATTCAGTTTTTGCCCGCTGGATTCATAGCTTGTTAAATTCAAGTGAACTTTCAGCTTAAATGGTTGCGGCAATTTTGATCTCTGCAGCTCATCCATGTTGTGATGAGCTAACGCTCATCATCTCGATGACAATATATGAGTGCATGAAATTCTTAACAAGTTAATTCCTCAGGCTTCTTTCCCAAAGTAAGCTATACAGACTTCTCGCCTACACTGCTCAACTGAGATACTATCAGGTATCGTAGTAACAGCTCAGAGAATATGATTTAATTCTTATTCACAAGCTAGTCTGACTTTAGTGGGAGGGATATAAACACATGAGAAGAAATAATTGTGTTCTTAATCTGAGACTGGCGGAATCCCTGAAGATCAGTCTGCTGTCTATATGTAAATAAATGGTTGCAAGGTAAACCTGCACAGTCACGCAGACATTCAGTGAACAGTTTTAATGCTCTTGGTTCAATAGAGGAAATTTTGTTTTTTTATTTTTGAGTCCTTAATGGCAGGATAGAAGTTATAATAAATTAAAATAATGGAGATCTGGAGGAGGGAAAAAAAGCAAAAAAGCCAGTCTCGTCTCCCTGAGAGGAGCAGGGGATTCACTGCCTCTGTGACAAAGTAAAAAGCAAAGTTCTGCTTGACCCTGGAAAGGTTTTGGTATGGGCAGGATCTTCAGGGAGGGAGGCCTCTCCCTTTGGTCGTTTCAGTGCCCCCAGCCAACTTAATACACAGCTTTAAGTGGAGATGAAATAAAATATTCCCCAGCAGTTACAAAAGCATCAGTGAAGGCACATTCCCAGGGATTTCTCCTTTCAGAGTGACTGGGTTTGTTTTCAGTGCCCAAAAGGGTGCTGACTCTGGCTGACGATTTCGCAGGCATGGAGGCATCCTCCCCTGCTCCTTTGTAGGAATCAAAGTTACCTTGCTGTACTTCTCCAAGGGAAAGGCTTTTTCTCCATCTAGTCCATCTGTTTTTTAGGAATTAAGTTCTCTGAAGTTTTCACACTTCTGTCAGATTTGTTAGACCTGGCCAATTAAGCCTAAGTATGCAAGGGAGAGATGGATACAAGTGCAGTCCTTGGGACTAACAAGCCTCAGCTCTCTAACTGGGAGAAAGATTAGCAAAATCCTAAACTTGTCAGCAGAGCTGAAGGCAGAAAATTCAGTATTGTTCTCTCTGAAGTACAGTGCTTGAGGTCTGCCTGTTTTATATTTTTAATCTCTTCCAGCAGTCTGATTTTCAGTGTACCTCACCAAATGTATAACTGATTTTGATGTGGAATTCACTCCTGTTTTGTAGCCTTGAAAGCTGTATTTGATGGAGAAAAGCCTGTTCCCAAAAGAAATTCACAATCACGAACAAAAAGCAAGGCAGCTCTGTGAGAGAGTGTGCTGTGAAGGCAAGATAAAAAGAAATCAGAAGCAAGCAAAGCTGGAAGAAAAATAAACCTCCTCTTACAAAGGAAGGTGTGTATAAAGAATGCCATATACAGAGTGAAACAGCCTTTGCTACATGCTATTGGTTTTTACAACGCACACCCTTTTTTCTTAGGGGCAACAGTTTCAGCCATTGCTTGGGAACTTGGCTTTACACAGTCCTTATCTCTTAACTGGGGTCCTATCTCTCTAGCTTGTCCTGTGGTTTTCATCAGAGTAACTGAATCAATTAGTTCGTGTTTGGTGCTTTTTTTTGTGGGTGTGTGTGTCTGTTTTGAATCATTTGACTGAAGTAGAGCTGAAGTTTCTAGGCTTTTGGGTGTTCTTGGAGAGTTTTAAAAGTGAGAGCAATCAAATCCAGATCTGATTTAAATCAAATAGGTTTGGTTCAGCAAAGTTATTTGTCAGTTATTTACCTTCGTTCAAATTTAAGGTTTTCTGGAAGAGTTTTCTGTTTGAACCCTAACAAAAGAAACACAAGTGTGAGGCCAGAGAAGAATCTGATGTTTGCAGAGATTTTCCTCTTAAGTATGTGCTGTCCCTGAGGTTTGATAGTCATAAATTCAGATTAAGTAAGTACTGATCCTAAAGTTGATCTCACACTTCTAGCAGACATCCCTTTGTATCTGTGGAGCCACATGCAGCTGAGCTGGATGCTTGATTTCATTATGTGGTGTCAAATCATTAATCATGGCAATCATGGCTCTTTTTCCCTGGGCTAAAAAAATTATAAAAATATTTTGTGTTTTTTTAGATATGAACCTCCCCCGTCCCACCCCCAATATTCTGATATTGTTGTACCCTAATCTCCTTTTTGAATCTGAAGGTTAAGGAAACTTTGTAGATAATCTAGTTTCCTACATTTTTCAGCTTAATACCTGTTCTGGATAAATTTGGGGAAAGTAATTCACTATACAAGTGCTTGCCTAAACTGACAGAAATATTTTAAGATGCGTTTTTTTTTCCTAAAAAAGTCAAACCCTAATTCTTTCTCCATTGGCATCTTTGCTATTCATTAAGAAGCAAGGTCAGGTTGCAGGAAGAAAATAATGAGCTGGTTGCCAGCCTCAGATTCAGCTTCTGCTCAGGAAATACAGCTCTCCACAGTATACGGTTGAATGTTTATCTGATCCTTTCTACTGGAAGATATTTAGTCACTAGATAATGGACTTTATTCAAACCAGTTTAAGTCAATCTGCAGAATATCCTGTTGTAGAATAATTATCATGTGTAATTTTCCAGACCAACTCCTGCAAAGATTTGAGACATTAGTAACACTGAATTCAGTTGGAGTATTCTGGGTTACGTATACGTCAAAAAAACCTCAAGTGCATAGTTGTTTACAAGGTAAAAACTTGTTTTTTCCAGTATCATGTAAATATCAAAGTAAATAAAATCTCCTCCTACGGGAACATAGTTGCCTAGTAACACAATAATGGGTATTATCAAATATATGTTCCTTAATTCAGAGCCATTTTAGCACCTAGTAGCATGGAAATAAGAATCAGGCACAACTTCATGAATTAAAGCAAGCTGAGGAGAGTTAAGTAATTGAGACAAAAGACCTGAACAATAGAACTTTAAAGTCTTTTTTCCCCCACCAGAACTGTATCTCATATTTTCTCTCTGTGTTTTCTCTGATAATATTTTTACAGCTCTCCTTGTATTATTGCCTTAATGACTTTAGGACCTCAATTACACGCATACTAGATACTTGATGCTTTCTAAGCAGTGAAAAACTATCCTGAGAAACTCTAAGTTAGATAAAATAATAAAATGGCATAGAGTAATGAAACAAGCATGTATTACAGATAAGCATATAGATAGGTGTGTACAGCGAAGATCAACAGAAGAGTCTTAACTGCAGGGTAGAAGTAGGCAGAATTTGCCCAACTGCTGTACGGTCAGATGGTGTGAAAAGTCAGAGAGATTATTATCATGAAGGGTGACAAAGATGTATCTGCCCACACAGTGGGAGCAGAGGCTCCTTTCCCTTTTGGCTGCCTGATGTTCACACAAAACACTTCTTCATATTGGTTAAACTTAATTTCGAACCTGAGGAGTTTCAAGCAGAGGCCAATTTTTAAAAATTGTTCTGCTGTAGCAGTGCCCTTTCTTACCTCCCAGAAATGGAAGGAAATTGTTGCACGTCTGCCCCAGATCAGAGCTGTGTATGTCTGAGGTGCAAATGGGCAGCAGCTTTGCTTGTATCAGTGACTTAGGTTTGATTATTTCTGTCCTCAGTGCTTGAAATTGAATCTCTATATTCTTGCACAAAGAAGGTTCCTGCCCTCCCACAAGACCTGCCTCTAGTCCTAGGAGGTGGAAATATATTGAACTTTAAACTAGTGTCACCTTTATCTACAGAAAAACATTTTTGGTCAATCTCAGAGGTTTCTAAAACATTATTTACAGCGTTCTCTTCCTTTAAAGCTTGAGCAAGCTTGAATTTCAAATACACAGAGTGACATGAATGTTTATAAAGTGGCCACAAATAATGCTCTTGGTATAGAATAAAGCACACACAGACTGAATAATTCATTACTGACTTGCAATGTGCTCATGATGACTCCCATAAGTGAGAATAACCTTATCTCAAAGTTATCCAGAAAAAAAACTTTCCAGACATTCTATCATGTATTTCTAGCACTTTTAATGTCACAATATTTCTTTGGGTTAGACTGGATTGCTTTTAGGCTAAAGTTGTTTTGTTCACATATGCCTGTTCAGCTAGTTACAGATTGAGGAATTTTTTTTTTTGCATTTGCAGAGTGTGCCCCAGATAAAGGCTGGGCTGAATTGCAGCCCCTGTGCTGGCTAAGGAAGATGACAGAAGTTGCTTCTGATTTCTTTTCTATGGGAAGAAAGGAAAGGGACACGGGACAAAGCAGCTCTTTATGGAGCCACGAAGGGCAAGATTATCAGAAACCCTGTGCAATACATGGCTTTCAAATACAGAGCTCTGAACTCTGTTTCAGAAATGGCTGTAAGGTAAATAAACTCAGATAAATTGAGATAGAAGTGAGTATTTCTTAAGGTCTCATCAGTCCATTAAACTGAAATGCTGTTCTCTCCATTAGCTTCTTACTGAAGATAGACCAGGCAGCGCAGCTAATGCTGCTTGGCTCAGGAGGGCAGCTGCCACTCACCCCTTGTGGGCCTTGGTGCATTAATCAAATTGCTTTTCACCAAAAGCTTAGCTGTATCCTTGTAGTCTTTATTTTTCAAGGCAAATCTACTTTGAAACTGAACGGTGGGGAGGTGTGATACTGTTCCAGGTAGTCATACATGTTAATCCTTTAAAGGACTTTTGGAAACAGTTGATGTATTAGTGGTGGTTATTCACATGGGAGAGTGTTGCAACAGCAAGTAATGACAGCTATTAACAGAAGAAAGAGAAATATTTTTAATAGTGTTTGGTATTACTGCTGCCTAAATCCAGGTTACTTTTGCTTAAGCTTTCAGCAGTACAGCAGAGCAGTGAAAGTAGGCCTCATCTCATTTCCCAGAAGACCAGAGAGTTTGCTATTGATCTCAACAGAAGCTGTTTTGGAAATTTTGACTGAATTAAATATATATTTGTCTTAACATGTATTGGCACTGATCCAAAGTCGATTAAAGTAAATGGGAAGAGTCTCATTGGTTTTATTCTTGTTCAGAGGGTGCCTCTCGGACAGTGCAGGTGATAAACAGGATTATGGATTTGGCGCAGGATTCTCAAACAAGTTGAAGTGAGATGCTTTCAAAAGCCCTGCTTTCCACTCCCTAATGTGACTGAAGTTTATACTCCAGGTTAACACATTAGAGATATCCTATTTCTTTGTATAGCACTTGTCCAGTGATAAATAAGATTTCCAAGAAAATAAACATGCTGTGTCATTTCTCCAAGTGGAGGAATAGGGTGTGGGTGATCCTTTTTAAGTCACCTTCTAAGTCAATATCTGAAACTAGCATTTCTGAAGGAAAGTTTGACTTGGACTTACTAGCTTCAGTGAAAAAAATTCTAATTCTTTAAAAGTCACTTAAAGTCAGATTTATATCAATGTCTTTAGTCATCTTGAGTTACAAATTATGGATGAAGACACTATACATTTGAAAATCCAGGTTATATTTGCTGTGAGAGCCACTCACTACTTGCAACAGACTGTTTTACTGTAACGAAAATGATGTACATGCTCGGTACTGTGTGTAAGAGTGTGTCCTGGGTTCAGCAGTAGCAGTCATTTTTCTCCTTCTTGGTAGCTGGTGCAGTGCTGTGTTTTGACTTTCAGCTCGGGAACAGAGCTGATAACAATGATGTTTTGGTTTGGCCAAGGACTTTGTGAGCCTCATGCTCTGCCAGGGAGGAGGGGAAGCTGGGAGGAAGCAGAGAAAGGACACCTGACCCAAGCTAGCCAAAGAGGTATTCCATACCACAGCACGTCATGCCCAGGATGTAACTGGGAGTTACCCAGAAGGGCTGGGAGACGGCAGGGTTGGAGGAGGTATGGGTCAGTGCTTGGTCGGGCTGGGGGGGGGCGAGTTATCAGTCGGTTGGTGGTGAGGTGTTGTATTCTCTTCCCTTGTTATTTCCTTTATCATTGTTATTATCATTGGTGGTAGCAGTAGTGATTTGTGTTATACCTTAGTTACTAAACTGTTCTTATCTCAACCCGGAGGAGTTGCATTCTTTTTGACTCTCCTCTCTGTCCCTCTGGGAGTAGGGGGAGGGAAAGAAGAGGGGAGGAGTGAGTGAACGAGTTACCTGACTGGGTTTAAACCACGACAGAGTGATACAACAGTTGTGTGTATAGCATTTGCTGCCCTAATCAGGGAAACAAATCAATCATCAAACTTGTTTCTCAAGAGGGTAGAAACTCTCAGTTGTGAAACAACTTTCATTGTGTCTGTCAGTGGGACATTTCAAGGAATATGTTACCTTAAGCCAAACGATACGCCTAAGAACCACAAATACAAATGTTATCTTTCATTTACAGGTATTTTTGTATGATTAGATCTGACATCTGTTCCAATACAGAGGTTTACTTTAGAAAGCTGATGTGCAGAAAGTGACCTAGAACAGGTCAGAGAGAGAGCTCCCAAAAGATAGTTAAAAGTTCCTTATATATGTGCTGAAGACACTGAGCAATAAAACTTAAGTAAATCAGAGCTGTTTAATTTTCTCAGATAAGCATAGTACTTGGAAGCCAAGCTGCTTTGAGCAACCTGGTCTAGTGGAAGGTGTACCTGTCTGTGGCAGGAGGGTTGGAACTAGGTAGTCTTCCCTTTCAACCAAAACCATTCTAGGATTCTAGGATGTGACTTTCGGATGCATAGTGTGTGTTTGGTGTTCTGCAGGCAGTCCTTCAGCTACAGTCTTGCTGATGATGGGATGGGGCAGGTGACAGCTGGAGACTGTAGTGTTTGACTGCTATGCTGCATTTCTTCAGCTCCAGCTTGTGCAGCGAAGCTGTAGGTTCCCACAACATCTTGGCCAAAGGACTTGGTACCTATGAAAGGTTTGTGGCCATACATGTGCAGTTATGACCTGACGTCCAGTGTACAAACTTTGGCCACAGGCTCCCTGCTAAAACTGCTGGGGGAATGAAACATTTGTTACTATCACAAGAGATTTCTGGAGTCAAATTATGGTCCTGTGCCTGAAAGGGGATGTAGTTCCACTCTCTTCTCAGATGAGAGAATGAGTATTTTCAAATGGCTTGTTTCAGAAAAGTAAGACAGACAGTGAACGATTTGAAAAAAAAAAACAACAACAAAACTTCAAATGGCAATTCTACATTTTTTGATAATACTTTTAAAATGTGTGCAACCTGCATGGAAAATATGAATTAATGTTTTTTAAAGCAAGAGTATTTGCATCTCAAAACATAGAAATGCAGTAAGTCTATTCTAATTACTTTTTATCATTCTAATACAATCTTAACAAGTACAGTCACTGATTTGCACTTAGAATAAAAAGTCTGCAGTATGTTTAATGCTGCTTTTAACCACTGTTTCCTACCAGAGCCTTCTTACACTCTAAAGCCAATTAAATTACCAAGGAATAACCTGTCTTTTATCATGTATTCACAAACAAAATTCTATGATGCAGGCCTATTCATTCAGACAGGTGATTACTAGCTATCACAATGTTTCCCCACCATTAGAAATACTTAAACAGACAAGGTGCATTGAACACCACCTCTTTGACTCCTGCAGTCAGTCACTGATGGGAAAGTCTCTTTTCAGACTGCCTTGTGATATAACATGGTATGAGCAGAGCAGTGACAGTAGGTGGCTGCAACCCTAAATGAATTTGATATCCTGCAAAGGCTGTAAAAATGACAAAGAGAGTAAGATGAGTATGGAACTTAAGAGAGGAAAAAACGGGCTGTAATAAACTGAACTAATGATTGACTGGCATAAAGCAGTTTAGCTGTAATGCTAGTGACATCAGTAGAGATGCTTTGGAACTGCAGTTGATTCAGGTTTCAAAAATAAAAATTAGAACAAAACACGTAGCCAGTAAGTTGAAGATTTCAAAATACGAGTACGCTCAATAATGACAGCTAAAGCACACAAGTGACTTAAAAAATCACCTGTCTCTCTAAGATGCTACCCATGCTGAAAAGCGATCAGTCAAACACATTGAATTTGCAGCTCCTGACATCAATTTATTAGAGCCAAAAGATCTCATTGGTACGCTATGTTTAAATTGCTTTCTTTCATGTTTTGAAATTAATTTTATTCAGTATTGCCTTTTGAAGAAAGTCATAAGGTTAACAGACAGATTTGCCATGCTTATGCTGAACTGTGTTTTAATTTTTTTTTGAGTAGCCCCTGAGCCTGTTTGTGATGTTAAGTGCATTTTAGGGGTGGAATGAATTTGGTCGTAAATCACTGCAGATGTCTGAGTTGCAGAAGGATAGATTAGCTCTTAATGCCGAAGGGGTGGCTTCATTTTATTTTCCACTCTACACAACCAGGGTCGACAGCGGCGTTGGTAGCCGTTTGATTGTATTTATAGGAGGGTTCTGAAGTGTTACCATGTCTGTCTTTTTGTTGTACTGCTCATCTTGAGGCCCAGACCTGGGGTACTTTTAGCTGGAGGTGTGCTGGTATGCAGGCAGAGAGTGCATGCAAAAAAAAAAAAAAAAAAAAGAAAAGGCAGGGGGGAGAGTGAGCCTGTATCTTCCTCCTGCTGGGGTTTGCCAGAAAATGGCAAGGCATCCTCTTTTATGTGAACCTGCCAAGGATGTTGCCAGTTTTAACAGACATCTTATTTCCTTACCTATTGCCTTTACAAAGATTGCACTAATGGGCTGTTTGGAAGGGGAGATCAGTATTGATCTCTCTCAACTTTCTGTTTCATTAAAACAGACCTCCACGCATTGAAGGCAACATTCAGGACATTGAAATTCATTCACAAAGCAGCATCAGTGGTACTGCACTGTGAGTTTCAGGGGATTATGGATGCGTTTTGTGGATAGCTAACAACACTATCATGCAGCTGCTTTATGTTGTTTGAATGAAGATCATACTAGTAATGTGTATTTTGGGGGTGAGGAATTCTCCTTCTGCTCTGGCCACTTTTGTCTGTCACACCGTCAAAAAATAAAAAAGATTTACATTTAATCTTGCCAATGTCCTCACCTTCAGGAAGGATTTGTTGTGAAAGAATGGTATTGCCATAGCAACGAGGAATTTTTTTCAGATGGCTTTAAAACTGTTGAATTTCCAAGGCACAAAAGCTTGTTCAGAGCCCAGAAGTACCTGGATAGAAAACAAAACAGATGGTAAATTCTCGACAGCTTTTGTGGAATCATTTTTTGCCAGTATCCTCCGCTTTCCCCTATGTCCTGAATGTTTGGTTTACAATGAATTTATACTCTATGACAGATCAAGACTTTGCTTGGTGGAACTGGAAATCAGCAGCACCGTGGCCTGTTCACATGAACGGCTAATCTGTAAAGGACAGGAAAGCTGCTAAGCTGCTCTGAAAACACTGGTGATCTTCAGATTTTCAGCCGTCAAAAGCATTTCTTAATACTATTACACTGAATGGTGTTTTCTAAAGCTTAAGGAGTTGTGATATTGGGAACTCACCAAGGAAAATGTCTCTGTCTTGTAAATTATTCCTAATGATGCACCTTGCCATTACTGCAATCTGAAATTTGACATTTAGCAGGGAAGTTTTCTTTTACTATAAAAGGTTTTAGACTCTGAGGGGTAGTTTTCTCCTAATAGAAAAATAATAGTCTACTGCAAAATGATACACTGCCATGTATCACAACTTCTTACTGTGAACACAAACTATTTTCACACCTATCAATACTTCTCATGCAAGCAAAGATATTTTTTATTTCTGACAGGTATGACAGGCTTCTGAGGAAAGACTTCATATGGTACCTGCTTTTAGATTTTGTTGTTATTTAAAAGATAATGCCTGATACCGTTGCAATTTTGTCATACGAAATGTTGGCAAATTTTGTTATAATTCTTCTGGACAAACAATAAAAAATACCTGCTTCTGAGTGAAGACTTTGGTCAGGTTAGGGTTGTTCCGGTGAGTTCCACTGCCCAGGAGAGTGAAACAGTGTCAGCACAGGTGCTGCTCATGAGCAGTCTTACTAAGAAAGAGCTCTCTGTCACTGAGGTATCAACACAGCATTTTTCCCAGAACTGGTATTTTAATATAAATGGGGTTCTCCACATATATCAAGTATTAGTTATTGCCTTAATTGTCAATTACTAGACAAAACTTTTTGCCTTTATTCTAGACATTTGTCTTAAAACCATGACATCAGATTTTGCCACAGCCACAAAAAAGTCCATCTTAGTAGAAAAAAGTATTAGAGTTCATCTGATTTGATATTGAATTACTGAAATTCAGGAGGAAGTGGTAGAAGTAAGTCTTCACTTCAGTAACATATCTTTGGTATTGGACTTCTTTCCATTATCTTTTGGGTTTTGGTGTTTTGGGTTTTGTTTTTTTTTCATGATGTAAACACTGAAGGCTTAACATAAAGAATTATTAGGATGATATCAATGCTATTAATGGTATCAAGCTCTCATCTTGCTTTTCATAATTTAATGGAATTTTTCCATTGGTTTTGCTAAGCAGAAGGTCCAGGTCCTCAATCCTGGACTCATTGCCATCCACCCCAGGGAAGACAAGAACCCCTGCTCTGTGCATACTGAGAACCTTGCTCGCTTGACTTCATAGAATCATAGAATCATAGAATAGTTAGGGTTGGAAAGGACCTTAAGATCATCTAGTTCCAACCCCCCTGCCATGGGCAGGGACACCTCACGCTAATTCATATCACCCAAGGCCTTGTCCAACCTGGTCTTAAACACTGCCACTTCCAAATATTGTGGTATGGGAGCAAAGAATTGGGAAGAGTCCTGGACTGTGGAACATCAGTAA
Organism: Pezoporus wallicus; assembly: GCF_028554395.1. Lineage (NCBI taxonomy): Eukaryota > Metazoa > Chordata > Aves > Psittaciformes > Psittacidae > Pezoporus > Pezoporus wallicus. The sequence continues at coordinate 3,782,545 of NW_026638613.1, forward strand.
ACTCTGGGCTGCTGGGCCCTGACAGCTGTCACCACTTCTGTATTACACCTTGGGAATATTAATTTTGCCTTAAACTTCTGCTCTAGTTTTCTGGTCCTTAAGCTGCTTGTCAACTTGTTCTACTGCAGAAAATGTGATTTACTACGTTTAACAAGGATGCTAAGAAGGAGTTGAGGATAACTTCCCTTTTTTTTTAATGATGAAGTTTGCTAGTATCAAAATTTAATTTGTTACTAGGTCATTTTCAGTTGCTAACTGCTGTTCATGAGCATATCCATTCTTACTTTAATGGGGTATTTCAACTCTTCTGTTTGACAAATGCTTGCAGGGGAAGTAATAACTATAGTTTAAACATAATATAGTTGCAAATATAGTTACAATATGCCCTGTGCATAAGTTTTATAATGAAATGCCAAGTCTTGAGTGGAAGAAGTTAAAATCACTCACTGTTTCAAGTCAGTTACTATTGCTGCTTATTTGTGCTAGGTCCTTAAAGAAAATGTATGTTACATAGTGCCCATATAAAGACTGATGCAGGTTTTTCTCCCTATAATTTTCATTTGTCATTAACCTGTGATTTAACAAAGTATTTTACTAAGAGTAAAAAGTCTTTTTCTCTAGCAGCCTATTCTTTGCTCATGCAATAATTTTCTGTTCCTCTTAATTCAACTATCATGGAGATATATTCAAATTCCATATTGATTAATTCATGCACACTGTGACTTAATATCTAATTCTTTCCTTTCTCATCTTGCTGGAATTGGAAGAAAATGCCTGTTCTTATTCCTCTGCTAGAATGATTTTTATAGGAGTTTTCTAAAAGCAAGATCTTCACTTGTATTTACTTGCAGGACTAAAGTTTTAGTTTGTAACTAACTCTGGCATGCCAGCAGAGATGATTAATTTCTATTGCTTTTTGGGACAAAAAGGGTCTCCAGTGAAGCTCTTCTACAGTGAAACTTTCCTTTTCCCCCTTTTTTAATTCTTTTGTTCTTAATGCAACAGCTGGTTTTTGTTTGCTTGTTTATTTGTTGAATTTTTTTTAGACACACAACTTGAATCTTTTTCTTCTTTATTTGTGGTATTGTCAGCAATTTCCTGATAAATATTCTGACTTTTTTTTTTGATTGTTCCTCAGTAATGATCCAATAACTAGACTACAAAATTTACACTATAAAGACATCTTTGTTTGTAGTGAAATACCTAACATATGCTAATTGCTTCATCTCAAATTCTGGTGGAGCCATGACCAAGGCTGGAATTTTAACAGAGATGTAGACAGCAGCCACCCCCTGTACTGTAGCAGCCACACCATTATGTAGTTATGAGATAGCAAGTACTTTTTTGTAGGCTTTAGTAGAATTTTACTTGGAGAGAGGGCTCATTTGTAGGGTACCAGTGTTTACAATGATTATGTTTAATTATAGCACTTTGTAAATAGATTTATCTGAAAAGCACAACAGAAAATCTATCTAGTAAAGACCTTTGGCATCTTTACCAGTATTCAGGCAGAACTGAGATACCTAAGTCCAGAATCATAATGTAAAATCAGGGAAAATAGATCACTGATATTGATACTAATGTTCCCAAAGTTCAGTTTCTGCTCAAAGGTGTCCTGGTCTGAACAGCTTGCTGGTCACAGCTGCCTAACATAACTGGGATTATAAAACATCTCTTTCTGAAGTTTTGAAGGCTTTATCTCTTCTTTGTTATCAAAGCAGGCACAATTAGGAAAAAAAAATAATGGTGATAATTTAAAAAAAGGCCAACAATGACAGTTCAGAACAAAGCACAGGAACAAAGCCTGAAGGAGACTGGGAAAACCTGCTTGCTAATAGGAGAGCCAAGGATGTTTCTAAGTTGCTCATTATGGAAAGGAGGGTCTGCCGGGAGGTCAAAAATATTTATTAGAGGCTTCTTTGAGATGATCAGAATCTCCCCCCCCCCCTTTTTTTTTTTTTGAGGGATAAGGAGCTGAGTATTTTAGAGGCAGATATATTCACAGTTGTAGTTCTTAAAACCAAAACAAGAAATTCTTGCATAGACTGAAAGAATTTGCACAATCACTGCTTTAGGTCACCTTCCTGAGATGCTTTCTTCTCCCATCCATTGTGTGCTGCATTTAGATAGCTTATCCAGAGACACAAATACCACCCTAGGAGCTGTGTGCCTAAAGGGAGCTAAGCATATCTGTTATGAAATTGTTGGAGGAGAGAAATATTTTGAAAGTTTACATCTTGAAAACTTGTACAGAACTAATACAAGTAATTTCTCTAGACCTTTTGAATTCTGAAGGCCTGCTGAAAACAATTCAAGAATTGATTACTGAACTGGAAAAGCTGCAAAGATCTTTTATCATGGAAAGTTTCCCAGCAACTTGAACACAGGAATCAGGTGAGTTCTTATTTTAGCATAACAAAGGCCTTGACAATACACAATGGGTTTTGCTCAGTCAGCTTTTCTGACCCACCTAGCACTGATTTCAATGTGACTCCAGTAACGTTTGTCTGGTGATAACAGTGCTTTCTGTACAGCTTATTAAAAGGTATTCAGCAACTTAGAAATGATAGCAATATGACCCATGCTTCTAAGAACTGATATCCATGTAAGCTGAGAAAAACAGCATCTGAGCTTTTGTTTTTATTTATTTCAGTGTGCTGTTGCAGTGGTTTAGCAATGAAAGGATTTTGATACAAGCAGACCAAGCCATTCTTACGACGTTTTGCACATAGTCTACTAAATATACAGGAGCTGGAACAAATGAACAGTAAAAATGTAGCAACAGTTGGCAAGACTGCAGTCTTGCAAAGCTAGCAAAAGCAAAATTGCAAACTTTTGCTAGACAGAATTATTTTAATGATTATATTCAAACCTTCTTCTGTAGAGAAGCATCTCTTTCTGTCCCCTACAGACATGCTGAATAAGCTGTATTTCCTCATATTTGTAAGCAATTGAAGTGATAGTTCTTTAAAAGATGATATGTTGGCATTCTGGCTATAAAACATGACTGTGATCTGCATTTTTTTTGTGTGTGTGCATCATATTCTCTCACTTTTTTATATATGTGAAATTGTTGAACTATTTCTACTAGGGTTATGGGAAATAATTTGGTATTGATGCTAAAGCTAATTGTTGTTCATGCATAAGCTGCCTGTTCCTCATATCCAATTTTTGATTAAAATATTGATGATGACATAAAAATACCTTGATAAGCCTTAAAGAAAGTCTCCAAAGCTATTACAGATATGAATTGCAAAACTGAGGTGCACTCACTAACCATATCAAGTGAATCTCAATATATAAAGTTCAGTTGAAGATTTTTTAGTTTCAGTCCTTTTAGGAAGATCATGTATATCATTGTAATAAAAAATAATCTTAGATGTCACTATCTCCTGATTCCTGGTTTTTGGTGTTTTGGTTTGGGGTTTTTGTGGTTTGTTTTTTTTTTGGTTGTGTTTTTGTGGGTTTGGTGTTTTTTTTTTTTATTCCAGAATAGAAAGAAACTAAAATGCTGCAGTTGTGAAATTCAAAGCAAAAAGTTATTAACCACTTCAAACACTGGAACTGCTCAGTTAAGTTTAGGTAAATGCTGCCCTAAACCAGCTAAGACCTATATGGGACCTATATTAAGGGCAAGTCATGGAAAGGCAGAAACAGTCTTAAAAATGGGTATATGAAAAGCAGCATTGAGAGACTTTGGACTTTCATGTAAGACAAGTAGTGCTGCAAATCTGAGGAAGAAAGGAATGGATGCAAGGTGAGTTCAGGAGCACATCTGTATAACCTTGGGCGTTTAAAAATGTGCCATCATAGATCAGTAACTGGTGAGGAGAAGGAGCAAGCCAAATTCAGCCTACCTTTCCATAAAAACCCAACTGCCAATTCCCCTGTCTACCCAGACAAAAAATGGTTATCTCTTTGAAAGCAGAACTGACACAGTAATCTTCAGGCTTGATGGATATATCTCATGATGCACACATCTGGAAAAAGACATTTTTGGTAATAAATATTATAGTAAAACCTCTCAACAGTGGATATCACCGTGCTTATATATCCATCCTGCTCTTCACACCCGAAGAGAGGAGATTTAGATTAGGTATAAGGAGGAAGTTGTTTACTGTGAGGGTGGTGAGGCACTGGAACAGGCTGTCCAGAGAAGCTGTGGCTGCCCCATATCTGGCAGTATTCAAGGCCAGGTTGGACGGGGCTTTGAGCAGCCTAGTCTAGTGGAAAGTGTCTCTGCCCATGCCAAGGGGGTTGGAACTATGTGATCTTTAAAGTCTCTTCTAACTCAAATCATTCTGTGCTTTTCTACTGAAAAGCCTTCAAGAAAAGGCCTTTTGTACCTATGCTCCTCAGAGGTTTGGGCATATGTTGTGGTTTAAGCCCAGGACATAAATCAGAACCATGCAGTCTACTCCCCCGTGCTACCCCCCCTCCCCCCCCCCCCCCTTTCTTCCCCCTGCTCCCGGTGGGATGGGAAGAAGAATTGAAAGAATGTAACTCCCATGGGTTGAGATAAGAACAGTTTAGTAACTAAGGTATAACACAAATCACTACTGCTACCACAAATAATAATAATGATAAGGGAAATAGCAAGGGAAGAGAATACAATACCACTCACCGACTAATACCTAGCCCAACCAAGTAGTGAACTAGCCCTTCCGGGTAACTCTCAGTTTAAATCCTGGGCATGACGTGCTGTGGTATGGAATACCTCTTTGGGTAGCTTGGGTCAGGTGTCCTGTCTCTGTTTCCTCCCGGCTTTCCCTCCTCCCTGGCAGAGCATGAGGCTCACAAAGTCCTTGGCCAGGCTAAACATTTGAGCAGTGACTAAAAACATCGGTGTTATCAGCGCTGTTCCCAGGACGAAAGTCAAAAACACAGTGCTGCACCAGCTACTAAGAAGGAGAAAAATGACTGCTACTGCTGAACCCAGGACAGCATAAGAGACCATTTTCACTAATGATGGTGAAGCTTTCAAGCAAAAGGGCAGCATGATCCTGGACAAAGGTGCAAATTTCAGAGGGCTAAAATGTGTAACGTCTTCAAGGCAATACTTGCCACCTGGCCTTACTCTGTGTTCTGCGAGTAACTCTCTTCCTTCTTCACCATATCTGCATATGAGAAATAAGTTGCGTTTTCTCTTTCATGCAGTTTGGGTAAAAGTAACATATCTATTTTTAATACTTGAATACACCTGAATGCTTTAACACTCCTTTATATGAAAAGTGAGGACTATGTAAACACCCCAAAACGTGAATGATTAGACGAAGAAAAATGGTTGTTGTCTTTAACTAGGAAACAGCAACTCGGTGGCTAAGTGCTTATGATTTCTTAAGTCATTTTAGTACATCTATAACTTAATTTCCCCTGTACAGATACTAGCAAAAGCTGTTGGTTTCCTTCTGATCTTTTATCGTCTTTTATTTTCTTAGGACTTTGCCATGAAAGCTTCTTTAATCTTTGTAGATAAATCTCCAGGTTTTTGACTTTTTTTTGCTTTTAAGACTTCAGCTGCCTTAAGTCTTTCCATTTCATCATGTTTAAATATTTTAGACAATTTGAAGCCCTATTTATAAATGGATATGATTAAGATTAGGCTCTAATAAGTGCTAATCTTTCCCTCCAACAAAGGGGATAAAGCCTGTCTTAAATCTGAATGGTTTATGACAAGTTAATTTTTTTTATCCCTACAAAGTGAACAAATAAAACACTATCCTGCAGCTGTATTCATGGAGGCACTGAAGGTAATCCCTTCCATTTATTACTGAAAAGTGCTTTTCTTTGTAGGTGTCAGCCTGCTTTACCTTCAGATGTGTAGGCTGCAGATTATACAGCTGCCTGAAACTTGGTAATGAAATCTGCAACACCTCGTCCCACAAAATCTTGGGTGAAGCAGGGCCAATAAACAAGTGTCTTTTCTTCAAGATGTTTGTGAGCACAAATTAATTACCTAGTCTTTACACCCACCACTCCTCAAGGTCAGCAATATCTTTTTTTGTCAGTTAAGCTCCGATGCTTCAACACGTGCTCCTCTGTGCAGTTTCTACGTGTGCTTAGCTGAGCCCAAGGTTGACCCCAAGGCTTTTAATCAAACAAGGAGCTCTGGCTAAGCAAAGAAATCCTTATTTATGAATAATGCTAAAAAATTATTGAACATGACAATGTAGCCCTGGAGTTCTGTGAAGTGCAAAAGACAGTTTTGATGTAATACAACTTTGATCTCAGGGTTTTTACTGAGTGACAAGCTGAAAAGCTGGAGTATTCTATGACATGGAGCATGAGCTTCTGCTCCCTAACCACGAGGGTCAAGTAAGCTCCTTGGATAACTGATGTGCTTTCACCACTGTCTTCCTTGAACATGCAACCTCTCTTTCCAGCAGACTTTAACCTGCTCTCTCCTATCAAGCAAATGCTGTTCAGGGGTTGACTTGCATTTAAATAGCTTTAACACTCCAGACCATGTTAAACGGGATCTGACATGACAAAAAATACAATATGCTTCACAACTTACTGATTGGTCACTTTCATTCCATATAGGTATCTGCTGCTAAAATTGGTGGAGGAAGAGAGAAAACAAGGTTGTTGTTGTATGACAAAATGGAGAAATAATCCACAACTGATAAGTAATGCAGTCTCCTCGTGAAGACTAAAAATACCCTGATTTTATTGGTAAGTAAAATTATGTTACTTCCATTTCTGCCTGTTCATAAAAACAAGCTGCTCCAGAGCAAATTTGAGATTCATTTCCTGCAAATACTGGTTTATGAGATTTTAAAACTGGCTTTTGGTAAATATTCATGAAAATGTAATTTCAACTGCATGAATGTCTGTGGAAAGTGAACAAAAGGGGCTTGATAAAAAACAGAATTATGTTTTCTGTTCCTTCTTCATTTTCAGTATTAACAACTTGGGTCTGGGAGACACTTTCCCAAAAGGCAGTGTCTGCCTGTTTGCCAGTCTCTGCGGTAGGTGTGCTGGTCCTACAGCCCACCACAGATGCAGGAAGGATGAGAAGTGTAACTTTTCTGAAAAGGAGCCTTCTCTCCTCCATTGGCAACTTCACTCACCAGCCCACCTCTCCAGAATGGCATGCAGTGACTCTGTGAATGGAAATGTCTGGATGGAAGTAAGATTGGCCAAATCAAGCCTGAGGGCCACAAACTGTATAACAGTCATCTAGCCTGAGGGCTGAGCCTTACAGTATGGAAATACTGTTGATGGAATGGCCAAATACGTGGTCTTCATCCATCTGTAAGCTGCAGTACAGAACTCAATAAAGTCTTATTTTCCCATGCATCTTGCAGGTCTGCATTTCTGCAATAAGTGGCCAAGTCCTATGTACTTTACTTAAAGAGGAAATCCATTTGAAAACTTCGTAAGAGTTTTGGAGTTCCTCAGTCCTGATGCAGTAAAAGCTGCTTCCACTAGGAATAAACAGTCTTTTATTTTGTTTGAAACTGAAGCTTTGAACCAACTTAAGGGATTGCAAATTGAAACAAGAATGTGTGTTCGAACAAAACCCTGAAAGTCAGTCTTGGTAAGGTTCTTGCCTCTGTGCTTGAGTGTTCTTTCTAACTGTAGCTTTAAATATGGAGTTTCAAAACCAGTTAAAAAATATTTTAGTATGGATTGAGTAGAGAAAACCCATAAAGTAAACAAATCTGGTTTCCCTTCTTGCCAAGAGCAGTATGAGAACAAAGGTAGATAATGCCAACAAGAATAGTCTTAAGAAACACAGAAGGCTTCTAACTTATAGCACAACTCCACCAGATGGATTTTAGTTGAATTTCAGGTAGGGTTTGTTTGGGTTTTTGTTTGTCTGTTTTGTTGGGTTTCTTTCTTTGTTTTCTTTCTTTTTTTTTTTCTTATAAACTTTACATTTACTTTCAAAAAAAAAAGTGACTCTGGGAGAAATTAAGCATGTACTGTTTTATTTTTTGTGTTCTACATTTCAGAAAGTTGATTGCAAAAATAAGAAATTATATTTGATTATGAAAATCAGATTAAAGTAAATTAAATATAAAAATAGAACTGAACACCTGAACACCAGACAGGACACATAAAATGGTTGAAACTTAACAACCTAATTACAAATATGGTCAGGTATAGAATGCCAGCATCAAATTCTACATTACTTTATATCCCATGTATATAAATCTAATGGTTCAAAACTCATATAAAGCAGGCTCTTGATACTTTTCCAGCTGAAGTCTTGATCCAGAGCTCAAAAAGTCAGTATGAATCATGTAAGTTTTGGAGCAGAATGCAATTTTTTTTTTTCTAGAAAATTATCTGACATCTAAAATAAAAGGAAAGTCTTGCACTTCTCCTAGTGGACCTTTGGTAATTAAAAGTAGTTTTGAGTATTGTAACAATGACTGGAACTTAATTTATCTAGAATAATGTATTACTTTTACATTCTTTAAAGATAACAGGTTAAGAATCCCATGTACAATGCCTTTCTGTAAGGCATTATTATGGAATATATGATATGAAGAACTGTATTTAGGTGGCTACTAACAATATGGTTTTCCGATGGGAAAGAACATGTTTAAATGCTACAATACAGTGTTTCAAATAATGTTCAGAATATACACGGCTGTAGCTAATGACATAGTTACAATGTGGAGGACACCACTCTGCTCTGTTGCAACTGAGAAAGGGCAGAAGGGGGGTGGAATGATATAGCCTCCACTGTAATCAGAAACGGGTTGTTTTTAAATACAAGGTTTGTATAAACATCTTCTAAAAAGAGTATTTTTTTCTTTATGCCTATGTCCCTTTTCATTCTGAAGTACTCATCTCCTGCCAGGTAAGAGAGCCTAAGCTGGCTTCAGTTTGCGTGGTCTCTGGAAATATTTTGTTAAAAGAGAAAATAATTAATTTCTACTTTTACACCAAGCAATTTTGGTCATACAGAAAACGACTCCAAATTTGTTTCAAATAAGAGACCATTAGGACATATTACTAGATTGATATACATGATGCAAACTACTGTCCTTCTCAAGATCAAAAAATCCATACATCTTTCCACAGACTCTCAATATAAATTGCCTGTCAGAGTAAAATCTTGAAAAGTGTACTGTAACCACAATGGATGATGAAAGAAAATTATTGCCAGACAGATTATATAGTCAAGAAAAATGGTGTAAGTTATTTTGTGCCTCCTAGCTTGAATACATATGGGACAAATGCAAATTTCCCAAATGAAATTCAGCTTAGAATTCATGAATTTCAAAGATATTATAGTTTGCACTTATTAAGTCTTGACTTGGATCATAAGCAGAGTGCTTTTTCCTGAAATACCAGGTTTTCTGTAAAGACTGTTTTTTTTTTCCTAAAGAAGCATCAATTATAAATAATGGTCTACCACCAAAATTGGAAGGGCTAGACTCAAAGCAAATAAACTGAAAAATATGATGGGTTAAAAAAATATTATCTTACCATGCACTCTAGGTATCCTTTGAGGGAATGGCATGGGAATTATTTCTTATTGGCAGATACATAAATATGTGCTCTGTAATAGCCAAGAAGTGACGCACGAACTAAAACTACACATATCTACAGGGTGGGCATAGATAGAGCTTTTCTGAAAAATTAAATGTTACAAGGAAGCCCTACAGCTCTCTGGGTCCTGAGCAATAACTAAAAGTTAGCAGTGGATAATGGGATAACTTGTTTGAAAAGCTATTCAAATCCTCCTTGCACTCAGGAAGGTTGATTTAAATTTAGCTGCTTAAAGCATGGCACTAAATCAGCAGGAAGATTATGCTGGTTCCTCCAGAGGCAAAGTTCTGAATAAATAAGAAGTTAGAATAAAAACACAGAACCCCCCAGATACAAAGATAAATATAGGCATGTTTTGCAGTGGCTCTGGGAGAAAAACCTGAGAGGAGAAGACTTGCAGTGGAAGCAGTATGGCTGCTGGGGAGAGGCTCGCAGCCCAGAAAGTTAACTGTCTCCTGGGCTGCATCACAAGCTGCGTAACCAGAAGGTCAAAGGAGGTGATTCTCCCCCTCTACTCTTGCGAGACACCCAGCCCCTGGAGTACTGGTTCAGCTCGGGCTCCCAGCATAAGGAGGATGTGGACCTGTTGGAGCAAGTCCAGAGGAGGCCACAAAGATGCCCTGATGACTGGAGCACTTCTGCTATGGAGACACACTGAGAGAGCTGATGTTCAGCCTAGAGAAGGCTCCATGGAGACCTTAAAGCAGCCTTCCAGTGCCTAAAGGGACCTTACAAGAAAGCTGGAGACGGTCTTTTTACAAGGGATAGGGTGGGGGGGGGGCAGGGTATGGCTTTAAGCTGAGAGAAAGATTTAGATTAGACATTAGGAAGAAGCTCTTCCCTGTGAGGGTGGTGAGGCACTTCTACAGGTTGCCCAGAGAAGCTGTGGCTGCCCCATCCCTGGCAGTGTTCAAGGCCAGGCTGGACAGGGTTTTGAGCCACCTGGTCTGGTGGAAGGTGTCCCTGCCCATGGCAGTGGGGTTGGAACTAATTTAAGGTCTTCCAGCCAGCCCATTCTGACTTTATGATTCTATGACACGGCTTCTTTTTCCAGCACAGCCACATACCAATCGGGTTTATCTACTGAAAGGTGGATCCAAGATTGCTCTGACTCAGCTAGAATGGGAAGGCAGTCAATATAATTTGAGCCAGGTCCCCCATTTCCATGCGTTTCAGGGCATCCCCTACCACTTCTGCTGAGAATGCAGTTCATAACAACCATTACCCCATGCAGGAGTGTGAAAACACCAAACGTACTTTTGTTTCTCACTGTAGAAAAGCCTTTGTAGCTATTGTGGGGGGAAAAAAATGAAGAAAGTACACCTTGAAAACTGACAAGTCAGCGGGCAGATGTGTTGTAAATGCATTGTACCACAGGATTCTTGGAGGGCCTCGTTCCTGCCCTATGGGCCTGACGGCTGTTGATGGTGTGTGTGGCAGCAACAGAACCGGCTCCACGTGACGCAAAGGGACTTTGCGGGTTAGCTGTAAAGCCAGTGAACGAAAAGTTCAGAGGCCCGCCCAGCTATAGAGAGCAGGAGCTTCTGGCTTTGCTCCTCTCCAGCGGCGGCTGGATTTGGAGCTCCTGGGCCACCCGCGGAGATGTCTGCCTGTGGGGCAGCCCCTGGCCTGGACACCTGCGCCTCACAAGCGGCTGTGCTGGCTTGTGGGTTGAATTCAGCCAAATGCGCACATGGCGCCACACAGGCAGCTGCAAAAGCTCCGGGGCGCCCCTGCTCTGGCACGGCACGGCACGGCACGGCTCGGCACGGCTCGGCTCGGCGCAACCCTGTGGCAGCCCCCGCGGAAGCCTCCCGCCCCACGGAGTCGTCTCTCCCTACGTCCCTCCCCTGCAGCGTCCAATGGACTCTCCTTCAACACGCGCTGCCATGGGAACAGCGCACGGCTGTGGTTATGCGCTCGGGGCGGGGGGGCGGTGGCTGCGGTAGGAGGACGGGGGCTGGCAATAGGATCAGACTGGACCGGTCGTTGGTGGCGGTGAGGCGGGGACCGAGCTCTCGGCCGCGGCCCGGGGGGACGCTGGGTCCTCGGGGACCCAGGGGCGGAGTCCCAAGCCTATGTTGGGGCCGGGGTGGCGCGGCCACGGCCCGTCGTGCCGTGCGGGGTTCCCCTCGGCGCGAAGGGTCCCGCGCGGGAGGTGCTGCTCGCCAAGAGGCCAGTGCCGAAGGGCTGAGAGAGTGCTTGGGAGCAGGTGGGAGTGCCCCAAACCCTGCCCGCACCACACAGCCTTACAGCAGGAGTTTATATTCGTCTTCTGTACTTTTCTCTTTATCGTCCCTCCCCCCTGTCCTTACTGCGTTCTGGTTTTAGGTTACACTTCTGGGTAGTTTTCTCCGTGAGCCATCGGTAACGAAACACACACAAAAAGCCCATTGCTTTGACGTAAGGGTTTTGAGTGGTTGGTTTGTTTGTTATTTTTTTTTTTTTTCCTTCTTGACTTGGGCATTGCTCTGTGTTTTCTTAAAGCTGTCGTCTAGACGGGTTGAAATTTGTGAGCTTTGCTTAGCAGAGATCAGAGTTTGATAGAAGCATTAAACGCAAGTACTGACTTTGCTCCATTTATTCACCCGTTCTTACCACCACCTGCTTCTTTGCTGGTTTTGCCTACTTCTGGGCAAGGAGTTCACAGGGCAATTGCTGTAGTTATATAATGTGGAATGGTACAGCATTTATCTTGTGACGCATACTTGGTAAAATGATTTTTTTGTTGTTGTTTGGTTTTTTTTTTTTTTTTTTTTTTTAGATTTCATGGAGAGACGGATTAATCTGCTACTCTTTCTGTTTGAAGTTACTTAAAATACAGTTGACATCATAGTTCTTGGTTAAACCATGAATGCTCAACTGGTAGGAGCAGATGTTGACTTGTCAGAGTCATTGAGACAATACATCTTTCCAAGGTGTAAAAAAATTGTCAAGTATGGGAAAACAACTTATGGAAAGTAACATTAGGTAGTTTAATCTGTTTTTTATGATCTTACTTTATGTCTGTTATATGGCACTAAACATAGGAAAGGATATTTTGTTTTGTTTAAAAATGTGATATTTGAAATGGTTGCTGTCATGGACATAGGCATGGAGAATATGAATTTATCCCGAGAGAGTGAGAGTACATTAGTACATGTGACTGCTGTATTTAGGCTAGGTGTTAGGAGCAAATTTACAGGGCAAGCAAAGTTTGTGTCTTTTTTTGTTGTTGTTGTTGTTTTTGTTAAACTACAGATTCTTTGGAGGAAATAGTTTGGTTTTAATTACTGGTGAATGGATAGGACTTAGTCTGGTGTGAAATCTGTGTTCCTGATTATGACAATTGTATGTGAGCTAGTACATGGTAATATCCCTTTAGATTTTATAGGTTTATTGATGTGAGAGGTGAGAAAGCTGTTCGAATTTATACTTCTCTAGTTAAACTCCTGTAGTTTGAAATAAACTGCATCATCTTCATCTGTCTTTAAGTGATAAAGCTATTTTTATATTGATTAGGAAGAAATTTGAGGTAGGCTAAGACAGAAGGTGTATGGAATTTGTGTTTGTTTTGCAATGCAGACTTCAAAATTAAGTTGACTTTAATTTTAGAACTTCAATTCGAAATAAATAAAGTCTTGGTTTGTCTTAAGATGTGATAAAAGAATAATTGTTTTAAAGTGGCAAGAAAGAATTGAGTGCTTGGCTTTTCTGGCGCAGTAAGAACCATGCTTCTATGCTGTATGAACTTGCTTGTTGGAAGAGTATTTAACAAACTGGGGGTAAAAATTGTCTTTAAAATACCACTGTCTTGGAGTTTTGAGAGTAGGGAATAATTGTGCTCTGCCAGTTACCATATTCTTTTATATCAATTTGTATATGACACGAGGCACTTATCTTTCCAGATCAGTGGAGATGGTTTGACTTCACAGCCATTGATGAAATGTTCTCCTTCTCTGTGCTTTCCAGGCATCTGATTGAAGGAGCCACATTTTATTTAATATTAAACTGCTTTCACTGAACTTTAGGGAATTGCTCAAATTAAATAGACAAGTAAATCTTTCCCTGGGTATCATAAATGTAATAAAAAGTTTTTCTTTCAGTGAAATTTAATTTAAAGTTGCTCTAGAATTTTTATTGGTTCTTCATATAAACAAGTTCTGTACTCTGTTTCTCCTCTATACACTAATATTGATTTGTAACAGGTTTTTATTGTTTTAATTTCAATTGAATACACTTTTCAACAGGTTGCTATCTATAGCTCATTGAATTTTTTTTTTTTTTTTTTTAAGAGGTTATACTGGTTATCATGAATGTCAACGATTTTGTAATACTCCCAGGCTCAAAACCTGGAACCTCAGTGAGATTAAAAGCAAAGTAAGTGCATTTCATCTAATTGTGGTAGAAGTATTTTTTTCATAATTTTTCATGCAACATTAGGTAGAAGAGCTTATTTTTGTATAAGCAAGAAGAAGAATTCTTTTATAGTATTTTCCCTATAATTTTATTCTTAAACCTTTCTTCTCATAGGCTTTAATCTACTTTCTGAGTCAGTTATAGGTCTTATACCTCTGTATATCTAACATATATATTTGAAAACAAGCAATACTAAAGAATTCACTGGGATAGTTTAGTTTAATATAATTAAGACACAAACCTTTCCAAATATAGACACAATTGTATCAATAGCCAATAGGCTACTCTAAATCTTATCTTGGAGTAGCCATATCACTGTCAGCATACTCCTCTGTGAGGAGGTAATCTTGGGTCCACCTGACCTGCCTTAAATTTTCCAAAACTGTTTTCAGTCTTGTTGGCAGATAAAAGGGTGATGTGCCTTTAATGTCAAGGTTTTTTTTTTTTAAACTTTTTCAGGTGCCTTACAGTCTTCCATGTAATTTCTAATGACTGTTTTACTACATACCTCCTCCAGAAATCTTAGAGAATTGCAGTTGGAGAAAGCACATTTAGAAACGGAAAATGAAGAGATGGAGAAGAAATTACAGCAACTACAGTCAAACATGAATAGAGAAAAACAAGAGAGAAAGTAGGTTAAATTTCTGTTTCAAAAAAAGGAATCCAGTAAGATGCTTTCTCCACACCTTGGAGGAAAGTTTGGGATTCACAGTACTGTTTAGTCTTTTCTCTTCGATCTTTCTTCCTAGGGATAAACTTGCTTTCATAAACTACAGCTTTCTTATTTTTAAACTTCCATGTGAAATTTTATTATTTTATTATTATTCACGAGTAAACTAAAAAATTCTTCCTGGTAGGGATATTCTTTCAACACTGAAGATCCTTTTTCCTCATTTATCCCCTCTTTTCCCTTTTTCCACTGTCTGATGGGATTTGTCACCTTAGTTTTAAAGCAGGAGACAGAAAGTAGTTTCACTTGTGCTATTTTAGTGTTATTTCGGAAGTTTCTAAAGAGGATGATGTTCTTATTATTGCTTTGGTCTGGTTTTGCATGGGTCTGCATAGCTTCTCAGAAAGATATTTTCTGTATGGTGGAAACCATGGCTTGGAAAGTAAGCATAATGTAGTGAATCAGGTGTTAGGGTGGGAGTTCAAATCTCTCAGCTCTGTTACTGTCTCACTCTGAATGTTAGCAGATACCTGTAACATCTGCTTTCATTTCTTTGTATTTCTGCCTGACATGCTTTGTCACTGGAGATATGAGTAGTGCCTTGGATACTTCGTTGCTTTAGTCTTGGTAATGCTAAGGGTCTGCTGTTTGCAGCTTGGTAAAATTTTGCTTGAGCTGTTGGGGTACTATTTTCCAGGTACTGTGTGGCACTTTCCCCCCCCATATTATTCTCATGCAGTAGTTCTTACATTGTCCTCATAGCCTTGTACCTGGAAACCCTGATAGTGTTATGGTGAATTCACATGACAGGAATCAATGGCATTTGCACAACTGGTGGAAAGATCGTTCCTCTTCCCTCCTACATGTTTTCCTTACCTTTTGTTATCTATGCTTTAGTCTGTTTTGCTCTGTATTTGGTTTTCTGTGAAACAAAGTAGATCAGTCATTTGAATACTTGATAAATATTATGCAATAATGTATTATGCAGTGTGCTAAAGCTGAAAATCACTGCTTAATGTCACTTCGTCTTAATTTCTTCCCCACTACCTTCCATGTTTGTCAGAGTAGGTAATATCTAAACTGATATCTTAAGTTCAGTGAATTAAAGTGTGTGTTCTTGACTTATTAGAAGATGTGTTTTATTTATGCTGGATGAATGCCTTAGAGTAAATTGGGAGAATGAAGACTTATCTAAAGTGTACTTCTGTTACTTTTTTATTTGTCTAAACCCAATCTTAGAGAATTTATGGGTTTTTCTTTAAACCCATAAATTTACTTTAAACTTTAGTTTAAAAGTTTAGACCAATTTGATGATCTCAGTACTTTCTTATATGTGTGATGTATTTACTATTAGAGTAGAGGTGAAACAGGTTTCAGTGGAAATAAGATGCTTGTGATTTGGAGAATTAATGATCCTGCATACAAGCATACAAGTAGTTAATTTTTGTGATGTTCTGCTCTTATTTAAGAACATGAAAGAAAACCTTTATGCTTCTGTTGATTATAGAAGATGCAATTTGTAAGTTCTTTCTTGCACTTGGTTCATAGGAGATTGAGTGCTTATCATTGGAAATCTGGACGGGCAGGACCAGTGATCACCCAAGCCCGAGTTTTGTCACAAAGCAAAGAAAACAATAATAAGGTAATAAACTATCAGTATAATTGCAGATAAAGCTATTTGAAAAAGATGCTTTTGAACTAGATTTATGCTACGGAACATGGGAATTTTAAATACTGTAAAAATAAAAGGTTAAGCACCTTCTGAGTAAAATTTCTGGTTGTTTATTTTTCCATGTTAAGCTTATGGTTCCCTTTCAGGTGGAGGACCATCACATTCTGTCTGTTGGTATATTGTTTCTTTTAATTGCAATAGATAGGAAATGATAATTGCTTCTATGGATTTAATATTGTAAGAGTCTAATTTGATACTGATACACATCATCAGGAGCCTGTCTTTCCAATATCTGACATCCATTGAGAATCTGAAATAAAGGCTTCATGTGAAGTTTTGAACACAAGTTCTGTACCTTCATGGATAAATGCTGTAAGAAAGCCACACAACATTAAAACGTACTACTGTTAAAGATTTTCTTTAATTCAGTCACTGCATAATGATTGACACTAGAACTTCCATATGACTCTGGTTCATTCTTTTCCCCCCTCCTCTTCCTTACTTCTGCATGTCCTATAATCTTTATTATGATGCTTCTGGATTTCTTTCAGTAAGTGCAGAATGAGACTGAGACGTTACATTCATGCCCTGAGGACTGATGCTAGTGATCAGGCGTGGGTTAAACAGATCTTTTCAGCATTCTCTTGGGTGATGACTGGACTAAATCCATTCTCTTGGGCTGTGACTGAGTACTTCTGAGTGTTTTAAAATGTGGATTAGGTTTATCAGTTGACTCTTGGTCTATAACGTCTTTACTCAGACCTAAAAGGAGGGATGCTGAACCTCCTTGCTAAATCATTGCAAAAACTGTTGTTTTTTTTTTTTTTTAATATGTTAACAATGGGGTATTTCCCCCTCATTTCTTTTTGGAAATAACAAGGGCAATTTTAGTCGAACTCTCAAAAAATGTTAAGGATAAGCAGATGTATGGGAGTGGTGAAAGTTGGTCAAATTTTTAAATAGTTGAAGTTTGGAACTTGTAGGGAGTGTTATTACTTCTAACTAATAACCTAGTCTTAATATTTCATTCTCTGGTGAAAGGAATTCAGTATTTTATATATTTTATTTTTATTTATATATGTTTTTATATATAAAAATATATATGCATTTTTATTTATATATATATTTATAAATATTTTATAATTTATATTTTAATAGCTTAGGCTTTTGTCCTTGAGGCTTTATACATTATGGAAGCAAGCATTAGGTATATCCATGTTCACGAGTGCTGTTAAAATACAGAGAAGAGAGCTTATGTTCTTTACTTGTTCCATGACTTAGTATGAAAAAATCTGCAGGGGATCCCTAAATCTGAACTAATTCAACTTAGAGATACTTCTTTCCTTTGGCAGACATTGATGTGTGTGGAGTGGCATGCAAATTGGACTGAGTGGGACATAAAAAGAGAGTTTTTATCTTACAATTTTTTTTTTTTTTTTTTTCCCCTGGAACCCACACTATGTATGCTATGTTGAAATGAGCCCTCTTAATTAAGAGAGACCATTTGAAACTAGCTGAATAAAGCTTGTATAAGTCTGAAGAGAAAAACCGACGAAGATGACTTCAGACTAAATGGTCACAGTTGCTATTTGAAGTCTTTTGAAGCAGCAGCAGCAGTTTGGTGTGAAGGTCTTCACAGCCAGCGCTCTCAATTTCAATAAAATTGCTTGCTTTCCTGGAGCAGAAGAGAGAATCAGAACATAAAGGTTTCCTTTAACCCACCTCTTTCCCTTTCTCTGAGACAAGTAACTCAGAGTTGTTACTACTTCAAAGACTTCAGCTGTGGTGACTAAAGAGATGACGTGGGGCAGAATTCTCAGAAGGGCAAAATTAAAATGCCTGCAGATGTATAAGAGGTGATGGGATGTAAGTGAATATGTAGAGTGGACTCTGCTGACAAAAAATGAGGAGCAAAAATGTTGAAAATTATTAATTTTATATTTAATATTACTGGGGTGCTTGATCATGGAAGGGCAATAGGGAGAAACAGGAGAAAAACGCCTCCCCTATAGGTGTAGGTATAGGTAGGCATATGCGCAGTAGACTTCACTGTTTGACATTTGAGCTTAAGTCATTGTGGTTGTGAATGTTCTATATGTCTACATGAATGGGAAACACTTGTTGCATGCTTGGCTGTGCAAAGAAGGATGATGCCATTTCATGAATGGGAAGGGAAGCTGGTCTCAGGCTTATTTACCTAGGAGCAGTAACATTTTAATTCTACAAAAAAATATACTTTTATTAATTTTCTTTAGCACCTTAGATATGTATGTAAATATTCTTCCATATAGGTTTCTTCAGGAAAAGTGAAGTTGCGAATTCTCAAAGAACAGATCCAAGGTAAATACATCTTTCTTAACTAATTAAAACCTCAGCAATTTCTGGTGGAGTCTGGATCTTGGAGGTTGCTGCAATTAAACAATAAGGAAATTGGAGACTGGAGTAGAGGATTGCTTTGTTTGTTTTTCCAGAGCCAGCAACAGAGCCATTTAAGAGTGAAATGGCAATTGCTGTAGTACATGGAAAACCTGTATTGAAGGGGATAGCACATGGACCACGTGAAATTAAGAGTGCACTGCTGGTAAGTAAATGGTTTAAAAACTACTCTATAGCAACAGAATGTAACATGTGTGTATAATAGCTTTGTAGCAGTGTCTAGACATATGTATTTTATCTAGGATAATATGTTGTAAAATTAATTACCTTGGATTTGCCCAGGCTGTAAGCTGTGTGTTGTCTGTACAGACAAGCTCTCTGACTTGCAGTTCACTGCCAGGCTCCTTCATGAAGAGACCGATGTATGGAAAAACATACGTACATACCTAAAACACAGGTGGAAGTCTAAATATTCCATTAGCTTTCTGTACATCAACTTCTCTTGTACAGTGCAGTTGTGCTGTGGCACTCTGTGCAAGGTGATGTACTAGCTGCCTCCGCCCTTTCTGTAAGAAAGAATCATCTTGACTGCAGTATTGCTACTTTGCAATGATCAAGTGAAGGAGTTCAATTGAACTTGAAGCCTGACTTGTTTTTTTTGGTGAAGATTTTTTGTTTTAAATACCTTAGTTTGGGAGTTTGTTCTGCTGGGAAAAGTGAGTTCTCTGAGGTGGTCAGCTTGAGGTGCCAGTGACTCTTGCATGTGCAACAACTGAAAAAGTGGAAAACTTTACTTAGATATTTGAGATTAATTTAATCCTCCTTTATTTAAGTATCTTTCTGGAATTGAAATCATGGTAATAGTTTTTCCCATATTTCCCAAAATAAGTGCTGATATCTGCTTTAATTCTTGGATTTCTTTCTGTGATAACTACTTAGTTGTTACCTTAGTGTGTAAGGTAAAGGGAGGTTTTATATGTTGATCTACCTGAATTGCAAGGAAACAGATTAAATGATTCTCTTATTAGAAGTTCTTTCACAGGGAGTTTCTTTAAGATGTATTTTTATTGATTTGCCCAGCATGGTAATGTGATTGAAGGCAACTCATCCCTTACTAAACTAAAGGACATTACCATATGATTAAAATAAGATGTAATGTTATAGGCAAATAGGACAAAATTGAGTGCTCTGTGAATATTTTGTAATTTTAAATTACAAAAATAAATTTAAATTACAAAAAAAGGCCCACTTTGATAAGTAAATTTTTAATTCTGATTGCTTTCTCACACTGGCTGTGTTGGGTTGGAAAATTAGTAGTATCACGTATAAGGTGATTCATATTCGCTAAAGAGATTTTGCCTTTTGGCAAGTATAAATAGGAAACCATAATCCAAAACATATATTAGAAGTAACTTGTGCCAATAGAATAGTTAAGTAACAAAATAACATTTCTATTCTAATAAAGTATCTCCTCTTATAAAGATTCTCCCTCACCCTGTAACACATGCTGTGATGTATTTGTATTGCTTCTACGGCAGATTAAAGAAGTTGGAACTGCTAACACTCCAAGAGGAACAGGCATTTTATTTGTATGTCTTTAATGGTTTCTCTTAGGAAAGCATAAGAGTGGATTTTAAATTTCGGTCAAGATGCTTGGCATCGAAACCACCGGGATTTTGCTTCTTTTGGTTCTTTATTTTCTCCTGCTCCCCAGTTTCATTAAAGCTTGCATAAAAATGAATACACTGGTCCTCACGATCTGAACTCGGCGGGATCGGTGGGGCGGCAGCCGCCGAACTCCTGCGGCAGCCCTCGCCGCCTGCCCCGGGTAGGTGCGTTCACAGGAGGCGGCGGGCTGGAGCCAGAGCCCCGCGGCCCCGCCTGGCCCGCTCGGCTGCGACGAGCACCACCGAGGGCGCTGCCCGGCCGCGCCGCACCGGCAGGCGGCGCTGCTCCCCCACGGGATGCTGCCGCCGGCCGCGAGGCCCTGCCTGGCCCAGCCTCCTTGCTCCCGCCGGTCGCGGCTGTTCCTTGTCTTGTGACGCGGCTGCTCTTGCACTTCTCCAGTGTTCTGCTCAGCCGCTCAAATGGGCGGGTTGCAAATCGTTACCTTCATGATGAGTTCAACTCCGAATTGACTTTTCCTTAATGCTCCTCTCCCTTCCCCCCCCCCCCCCCGTCTTAATGCTTCCTCAGTTCATGATCCCAGAAAGTATCATAGGTCCTGAACTTGTAAGATTAGGACAATACTGGTGGGTAACCAGACATTGTTTTCACACTGCTTTGGTATTGTTACA
The DNA here is from genome assembly GCF_028554395.1 of Pezoporus wallicus. Lineage (NCBI taxonomy): Eukaryota > Metazoa > Chordata > Aves > Psittaciformes > Psittacidae > Pezoporus > Pezoporus wallicus. The sequence continues at coordinate 3,803,471 of NW_026638613.1, forward strand.
TTGTTAAAAAGGGGATTACTTTCACACTATAATGAAATCATAGGGTGGTTTGGGTTGGAAGGGACCTTGAGGACCATCTTGTTCCAACCCCCCTGCTGTGGGCAGGGACACCTATTAGACCAGGTTGCTCAATCATATGGGACTTTTCTTATTCAGTAGGAAGTGTTTCAGTTGAAAAAGGGAAGAGTTTTCATAGAAGCAAATAGTATAGCTGTTTTATCACAATACTTACTGATGTCTACTCCCTATCCCCTCTTTTCTTTACTTGTGCCTTGATGGATTTGATAGTCATGCACACCTCAATGGTTCAGTTCAACTCGCTCAGAAAAGCGAGTTAAATTGAACCAATGGTAGTGTTACGTGGTTGGAAATACATAAGAAATTGCTGGGTCAGGAGTTTTTTACACAGGCTCTTTGAAATACTGTTATTACCTACCATGTTTGAGACTTTTCCAAATTATTGGATTGTTGGATGTCAAACAGTTTAGAAAAAGAAGTTTTGTTAAGTATTAAAAATGGCCAGAGGTGTTCATTAGTCAGACTCTTATATACCCTGGTGAATGTTACCTGTAATTTAAATGTAGTTATAAGGAAGCTTGAAACTTTGAATTTCTGCTTACAGTTGTGTCTGCTCTGACAGATGCCACTTTCAGCATTCCTGATTCTTTCATACTTGGATTCCTCTCACAAGGAATAAAGTATGATGAAAGTAAAATGTTATATAATACAGTGGAGACCTCAGTTGCGGGTGATTTTATTATGCAGTATAGTAAGATTCAGTTTCTAACATACAACTTTGTTGTGTATCTTTTTTTGAAAAATGAAAATTTTATAATTTTATAGTTAGGGTAGTAAAGTTTCCTCATAGATTTATTGTGTAACACTTAATTGTATCAAACTTAAATTTCTCATGCATAATGTTTGATTGCATTTCATAAATGGGTTGTAATAATTTTTTTTGGACCAATGTGTGCATGCATTTTGGATTTTCTTTTTGGGGGAAAACCACTATTTTGTTTTCCAGAGTTATTCCAGATTTGGAATTCCATGGTTTTTGCTGAATTCCCTGGTTTACTTTTTAAAATACCTTTTCAAATACATGTTATTTGCTTGTTTTCATTTTCCTTCATTCCTGTGTTAATGATGACTGGTTTATAGCTGGACTTAATGAAAAAGAAGCCATGTCAGGAACTTCTTATGAAAAAGTGCTTGCATTCATATTTAATTCATATGATTACAAATAATTGAAGTTACTTTATTGTGAGAATGCAAGCCAACATAAATATAGAAAAGGTAGATAGGGTCTTGAGTGGATGTTAATTGTTGTAACTATTTCAGTTCTACTGTATGAGATTTTCATGAAGGCACAATTTGCTTTTTAGTAATGTCACTGGATATGTCATTCTGTTATCCTGCTAAAATTTGTTTGATGATCTCATTCTGTCTTCCCAGAAATATAATCCTTTTAGTAAAGCAGTAAATTATTAAAGCTGTTGGCGTGATAAATACATCCTTGTAGACATGATGCTTGCTTATAATATGTTAGTAGAAAGATTACATCTTTTGGTGGGAAAACTTCAGGTGAGAATTTAAGACGGTTACAGGACAATACAACATCCCATGAGGAGCAAAAAGCCAGTGATAAATAATCTGTTGGGGATGATGTGCTATCCTGAATTATGTTTTTTCCCTGAGCTATTTTGCATTGATATAAAAATATTTCACCAAACACATCTAATTGCAGACTGTTTAGGATTTTGTTTTATTTTAATAGACTGTAGCAGATCTTTTAAGCCTAGAATTGAAAACTAGGTGGTAGCAGCAGTAAGGTAACAGTGATAAATCTTGACGTGTAAGAGGTTCTCTTTTAGGCCTTTTTTTTTTTTTAAGGGATAAGTCACTTATTTTTGATGGTAAAAAAATAGATTAAGGTGTTGGAAGCTTATTTGTGAGGACTAGAGGTGATACAATGGTTCAGTGGAGGAATATGAGGATTTAAACAGAGAATCATGGAGGGCTGTGATGGCTCCATCTGCATCAGGAGGATTCCACCTTGATTGTCTTGATTCTCTATGCTCCCCCCTTGTCATCTTCCCTCTTTTCTCCAGTCTTACTTTAAAACTAATTAGAAAATGCTCTTAATAACGGGAACTAGCAAAAGAGTGCAGAAGTAGAGAAATGAAAAAGGTGTCTTTAGCATTTGGAGCAGAGAAGAGTAGCTGCAATTCCATTTTTTCAAAGGGAGGAAAAGATATTGCACTCCAAGTGAGGTTATGCACTTCTTGATCTAGAGTAAGGAGGAAAGTCTGTTTTTTAGAGAAAATATGCAATAGAAAATTGCAAGGCAGTCACTCTAGCATGAGAGTCAAGAGAATTGCTTTCTCACTTTTGTTATGGGTCATATTGCTTCTGCCTTGGGCTCTTTCCTGCCTCCTCCCTTACTGCTGCTGTTGGAGTAGGTGTTTTTGATGCCAAACCAATTTAAGTTGGGTAGGCGTTGAAGTAGGAGAAAACTAGTGTCTGAGTTAAACTGCTGGGAAGTTTAATATGAGGTCAGAACAAATAAGCTGTGCAAGTATTCTCTAAAATCAGTTTTGCAATTCTTGCTTAGGTGTTTTGAAGCAATTTAGCAAAATCTCAATTAATATGCTGATGCCCTTTAGACAAAAAATACAGTAGGGCGAGCCTTTTAAATATTGGTCTCCTATTATATACTGTGGGCCAGAGTACCAAAAGGACTATATATAATGCAAGTATGCTTGCTCAAAGAAAGCAGATGTGTCGGACTACACCAACAAAGCTATCTCCTTTGGAGGAATGTGACTTCTTCTGTAATGTTAAGATTAATTTCTCCATGTGGTTTAAAATAAATCAACACAATTTTTAGCTATGTGCTTTTGAGTGCACATGCCATGGGGAACAGAATGAGCCAAGGAGAAGGTCAATTCCCCAGAGAAACTCCCCTTTCTCTTCGAGGATATGCTTCTGTGATCTCTGTCACAGCAGCAGCTGCAAAGTCACTGGGTTGATTATAGCGTAGAATAGGTGGAAAGAAGGAGATGTGAGCACATTCTGGTTTTGCAATGGCTACTTTGGCTTGTTCTGTTACACTTTCTGCCTGTACCTTTACTGCTCTTGTGCTTTTGTGGAAAGAATGTGTGCCACATTCGAGGACTTTGTAGACAAAGGATCTTTCCTTCTGGTCTTCCTCTGTGCACAGGGAGGGGGCATAGGCAAAGGATGAACATAAAATATTTTTTGGTTTTGCTTGTTAATAATTCAGGAGGTGGTGATCAGAACCTTCATGTTACATTTCCACAGCAATTTTCTTTGTTCTAATGAAGGTTGCAAATCAGTAATGTCTCGACAATAAAATTGTTATTCTCCTGTAGCCAGTTTCAGTCAAACTAATCTAGTTCTTTATAGTTTGGACTTTTCTGGACTATTTTTTTTTGTGTATGAATGGATATTCCAGTTAGTCCCTTAGATGAACATTTTCCTCTTGCTGACCTCTACAGATGTGTTTCTGTCTACTGAAAAGGTTCAGTAAGCCGGACTTCATTAATAAAGCACATAGCTCATAGATTTGTTTAAATGATATGTGCTGCATAAGATCCTTCACCTATTCTGTCCGGTATAGTACCTAATGGAATATTGAATATTTGCTCATGCGTTTGCACACTACTGATTGCTGAAATTAGGATGTGCTTAGGTCATCATCACTCTTCAATATGTGGCTACCTGCTTGCTTATAATATGCTGTTTTGTGGGATGTTTGAGTATGTTTATAATAAATTAATGGTTTAATAATGGTTTATTAACAGACAGAAGCTGATACGCATGCTGGAAAATTGGAAGTTGCTAATCACTTCATCAAGGGAATAAATCTGAATGAATCGAAAATTAATCAAGAGCGAAAGACAGTAAATAGCAAGCATCAGTTCACATCGGACAAGTTTGCATCTCTGCTAGCATCAGTGGGCAGTGCTGAGGTAGTGTACAGTTTAGGGGGGAAAAATAAAAAAAAAATTTATTGGTTAGGGCATTTTAGGTAGAGTGACCTTAGGCTTTTCCGCAGGGTGTCAAGGGAGGGATCAGGCTCTCAGACTTGCAGAGCCCGTTGACCCTTATTCACATCTGTTGATATAATATCTATCCTATCCATAGGATGTGGGTTGTCCATGTTTGCTGCTTTCTGCTTACTAAAAGCATCTAAGTTAGATATTTCTTTAGTCTGTGCTTATACAAACTTTTTTGGTTTTCTTATTTTGGTTTTGATAGAACATCGCAATTTAATGAGCAAGACCACATGAAAACTGAGGTATCTTGATTCCTAGGTAGATAGCGTAAGCCCAGAAAACAGGGTGCTACATTTCCATAGTTGATACTAAAAACACTGCTGCTGTTGTATGTAACTGAGGAGAGTCGTAAGAAGTGCTGTGTTTTTGTCATGGAACTGATTTAGGAGCTGTCCTCAGCATCAACCTGTACAAGCACTGAATATCACAACAAAGGATTATTACTAAATGGTACATTTAATGAGGAAGAATCTGCACAGTCTTTTCAGGAAGCTTTGCTTCAATGGAGAAAGAGTAATCATCATCATAGAGAACAACTGTGTACCAGTGGTGTCCTCTCAGGTATGATTTTTTTCTGGTTTAATTGCATTTTAAAATATAAGGAGCCATTTTGGTGAGTTAGCAGATTTTGTGAGGGTAGGGGTTCTGTTAGAATAGTAAATGTTTCTTCTTAAGTTTTCTCTCTGTGTTTCTTTATAAATTAACAACAACTTCTGAATTTTTATATATATTTTTTTTTTAATGACATGCAAGTTAGTATTTATCCCAATTCCTGTAACGAGCTGTGGCACGGGCCAGATTCTTTAGCTTATGTCCCCGAACTTTTCCATGACTTTTTTTCTCACATGAGACTTTTATATGAACTCTAATATTTAAGCATAAATTTATGGCTTTTAACTGAGACAAGTAATGTGCATAGCTCAGGATTTTGCATGTTGTATCCAAGTACATTTTCTGCTTGCCTTCCACAGGCTCTTAATATTTCTTTGTTCCGGTGAAAAGATGCAATCAGTTGAAGTATGCATGGAAAAATGTGGAAAAAACCTCTTTTCTGATTGGATTTGTGCAAGCTAGTCTTTTTACTCTGGCTCATTATTTGTGTATTTTTGTACAAAAAGTATTATACTGATTTTTTTTTTTTTTTCTTTATTTCTTCTTTCCTTCTATATGATGGAATTTTTATCTGCGGAGTTAGGGATTTCCAATGTGGTAATCTTCCATTAATTTACAAGCTGTAATAAATGAGTTTTTACTGGCTACCCCTGCTGTGTTGTGTAAATATAATACTGCTTGTAGTTTTAATTTTGGAATTATGCAAAATCTTAGCTAGGCATAGGTTATGGACGTGGCAAGTTTGTAAGTCTGAATAGCTGCATACATTGTATACATTTTTTTCTTTTTTCTTTTCTTTTTTAACAATTCTAATAGAATCTGTCAGTGTTTGTGAGGTACAGACCAATCTTACTGTTATGAAGAAACCTATCCAAATTGAATTCAAGAAGGGTGGTCTGAGCTACATGGAGAAACTCTTGCTTAAGAAATACAGAAGGTAATGTTGAAGTCACTGGTACTATATAAGAAGTCAGAAATCCTTAAGAGGATTAACAAAAATTCCTTTGAAACTTTAAAACTATTAGACATATTATCAAGAGTTAAGGTGACTGTATGCAGGGTGCTTTGTTTTAGTAAAATAACTGTTATAACCAGACTTGATGACCTAATATTTCAGAATTAATGCAGTAACTAGTGTGATGTTTTTGTTTTTGTTTTTTTTTTTTTTTTTAAATGACTGTGGTATTATATGTAAAAAAAATGATAGCTTTTTAAGATTGATTTGTTTTCCTTTTTTAGAGCTCTGGTTGATCAAATTTCTGTTAGTTGCAGTAAAGATTTAAGGCCTGTGCAAACACTGAATGTACATGAGGCTGTGATTGAAGGAGGGAGAGAAGGAGATGATGACGATGATGTCGATGACTTAACAGGTGTAACAGTCTTCTGTTTATTGACTCTAACTATTAAATACTTTTTATTTAGATTTTTTTCTTGTAATTACTGAACAGTTACATACTTAAGCAGTTTCTGCTTAAAGTAACAATAATGAAAGGAAAATTTTATTAATTCAAAAGTTTGCATTTCTGTAAGTGCATCTTGAGCAGTAAATGATTAAACACGTCAAATTAATTATATTTCATAGTTGAAGAGGTAAAGAGATATTGGACATCTGTTTTTAGAAAAGAAGTACCCGACACTGTTCCTGCAAGTGCAGAGTCCTCTTTGAAAATTAAATTCCTTGATGAAGTAAGTGTTTAATAAAGGAGTTCACAAACCTTTGCAGTGATCTGATGCGGTCTGTTTCAATGTTGATCTGTTAAATATTTGAAGTAGGAACAATTAAATAATTTCTAATTAAAAAAATATTGGTGCATTGTTTAGCTTTTCCATACAAATGTGGAAAATTTATCTTTCAGAAGGTTCCCTATATTTTTTCCCTGTTCTGTCCAGGGACCCTTGCTATACTTGCTATATAGAGAAATAAAATCTTCAGGGCTTTAATCACTTGAGCTACTGTTTTTTTGTATGTTTTTTGTCTGTGTATTTTGTTTTGTTTTTTTTTTAATTTTTAATCTATTGTTGCTTTTTTTTTTTAATTTTGTTTTTAATTAGTCTTATGACAAGGACTTGGAAGAATCATCTAACTTTTTGGTGATGGAAGCTGGGGCTATCGGAATGAATAAACAAGGAAAAATTGAACCACTCAAGCAGTGTGGAAGGTATCAGGAATGTGGAGATTATTTGGAAGAGAAAAGGGAATAATCCTATTTTAGGATTTAGCTACATTCCTAAGAAACTGGCGCTTTTATTTGCAGACAGTCATATTCCATATGGAACGGGAGAATCCTTGACTGGAAATTGTAAATTGTTCTAAGGCATGGTTAAGATAGACATCTCATCCTTGGCGCAAGACATAGACTGTGCCAGTATCATAACACTTCGTTACTGCTTTCCCTTCCTTTACATTTCTTCCAAGATCCTGTCTGTGACTGCTTTTTTTGTCCTTGAAAGTTTTCATTTGAATGACCTGATGATTTAATGACTGTTTTGTAAGACAACCTGAGAACAGGTTGTCAGTTAACAAGCACAGGACACGCTTACTATTAAAGTTAGTGAATGGTGAGCTTGTGTCTTCAACTTTGTCAGTGACCCAAAAGATGTATTTAATTGCCTGTTACTAAAGAGATTTCCCTTTGAAATTTATTTATTTTGTTTGCTTGATCACCCCAATGTTAAACTGTGTAAGATACATTTCTTTATACGTGTATGTCGTGAAAGACAGGTAGAGTTTCTCTTTTTTGTATCATCTTATCTGAGTAGGAGTGGGGACTATCTTAGAGACACGTTTGTAGCTGGTCAGTGTTGTATACTTTTCAGATACTTTCACTTCACTAACCTTGTCATTCCATGCAAAACTAAGATTCCTAATAATTAATGACATGTGCAATTGTTCTGATCTCCCGAAATTATTTATGATGGGATGTGATCTGTTTTGTTACATTGTATTCTTCTGGTCTTTCCTTCTTCCTCTGTCTCAAAGGGGTTCTGCAGGTGCAAATCAGAATGACACAGTACCTACCAGACCTTTTGCGAAGAGAAACTGTAGGTGTAATGAGAAAGTTATATTGTCATTTAACGTCTACAGATGACATACAGTATTTTTTCCCTTTTCCTTTTGACAGAAATCCTGTTTCTTCTAAAGAAATTTCTCAAGGTAAATGCTGAAAGTATTTGTACAATATACGTAAGTGTATACAATTTCATCATTCTTGTATAGGACGTGGTAGTCTATCATGGTTGTATGAGTGGGGAGGGTGGGCATATGGATGGGGAGGGTGGGTGAGGGAGGGCAGTCATTAAATTATGTACCATTTCTTGAGCTATGCAGGTCCCTTGACCACAATTTGATAGGATGTGTAAGCTGTTTTGAAAGGATGGGCATCCACTGTGATAGCAACCTTACAGCTCTGAGCTCATATTTGAGGGAGAGGCTGCCCCTGTATGAGATGTATACTGAAAAGAAACCCATTGTGAATCAGATGAAGTGATTTTACAGACCACTGTATATGTACTGTGTTAGATCTAATGTGTGGCATGTGTTCTTTTTACATAGAAAAGTGCTTTTGTATAGGTAGGTTGAGAAACAGTATAAATGATTACTAGTTTTGCAAGACAGATGATCATTTGTGTATAAATATTCCAGTGCTCATTGCATGTCAGTGAAATCACCATGAAAGCTTGGCAACTTTATTTTTGGCACTCTTAAGTGGTCCCGAAGTTCTTACCCTATGTGAAATATATTGTCAATTTTTCAATGCTTAGAAATAAGTTAGGATGTAATGGTAATTCAGTTCTCATTCTTGCAAGTACCAAACAATTACTCCAGCACTTCAGAACCTAGCACTTGCTCTCTTTCTGCTTCAAACTACTTATTTAAGTAAGTCTTCAAAATGTAAAAAAGGAAAACAATGGCTGACTAATGAGATGTGATTTATGTGTTTCTTTGGGCACCTGCTAAAAATTAAAATGGCTATGTCTTCTGTATACAAAGAAAAAGAACTTGCAGAATCATTCAAGGCCTGACAGTATGCATTTTAAACCATTACATATACACATAAGGAAATTTTTTGACATTTCTACTGTTGCAGTTAATACATTGGCTCTGGTTAGATTATAGCATTCTAAATGTAATAAATTGCATTAGCATAAAGTAGTACTTGGAAATGTGTTAAGATTATTATCGAGATGTAATGTTTCCATAGACAGTGATGTACAGGAGCATATGGAACTGGTACTACTTCCTAGTAAGTCTTGTCCGTGTATGTTGGCATCTCTGAATATCAGGCAGGAAGCTAATGGAAGCTGACTATTCTTGATCGTAGTTTTATGGCTTAGGGGTAACTTCAGTGGAGGTTTCATATTTTAAATTCATGAAGAAAATATAGTAGACTTGCATGTTATAGTTCATATTAGTTTTCATTAAAAAATAATCCTATTTTGATTATTTTGTTGGGTTCTTCTAGAGAAAATGGTTGTCTGCACTCTTCAAAGAAATGTTGTCCAAAAGGAGCGTATTAAGGCAAAGACTTTGAGAAGGTCGCTTATGTCCTCTAAACTACCTGAGAAGATGTCTAACCCAACTGAACTAATGAGCAACAAATTTCTCCTTGAGACGCAACTGCAGAAAAACCATAAAGATTCCCAAGAACTGAACAGTGTCTACAATAGTCAGAGTTTGGTTTTGCCTGTAATTACAAAATCTTCATTGGTAAATTATATCTTTGATTTCTAAATATATAACTGTTTTGCTTAACCTATTTTCCCAACTGACCATGAGTCAGCATTTCATGTTCCTGAATCAGTTAGGAGGTAGCGATAGTTGTATAGTTACCATGAATTACTCTACTGCTTTTCCCAATTCTCCTTCAGAAACCCAATCCTGAAGCAATCGAGATTACAGTTTTAATTGGAGGTTTGTCACCGCCAACCATATTTCCTATGTAGGGAATGAAGGCTTCTGTACTTTCTGCTGTGTATTGTCTGTCTTCTGCTGATGTTAAAAAAAAAAAACAAATGAAAGAACAGACTAAACAAAAAAAGAGTCCTGGGTGAGAAGGCAGCTTTTCCCATATTTTATCAAGGTTGCTTCACCTCTTGATTGAATGCCAAAAATTGTAGATACTTTAAATTATTTACATGTGCTTTTGATATTTTGCTTTCGGTTTCATTTTCAGCATAGAGAGGGTTGGGACATTAGATTTGGAGTTATTGTTAAACACTGTTACTTTAGTTGATGCACACAAAAGTAAGTGAAAGCAATGAAAAATTGCTTTTCATTTCCACAGTGGGAAAATAGACTCAAGCTCTCAAAACATTAGCAATCAAAGTTTATAGGATTTTTAAAGCATATATCATGCAAAACCATCATCCTTATGAATAACTATTAATTAGGCTGTCAGAATCATTCAAAGTTTTATGAAATAACAACTTTTTAAGTGTCCTGTCTTTGTGTTTTATTCAAGCTACAGGATATAGCCAAAAGACAGAAATCTGTTTCTGCATGGTACTGGGGACTTGAAGGTTTCTTTGTAGGTGTAAACCCTAAACGAGTAGTGCCTGAAGCATGTTCTTCATTGTGTTCTGACTCTATCCCTGTGGACTGTAATATCTCATTTCCAGGTAAAGGCATATAAATAAAGTTCTCAAATGATACATGTTTATCGCTGTTGCTCTTAGACATCCTTCATGTAACTTTGATCTAGCTAGCTTACCTCTAGAAGTCACTTAGGGGTAGCAGCCATATGAACATGCACAACTGTTGCTCTGTAATGATAAAATGTAACTTACCTCAAGGTAGTAAGTTCATCAGTATAGTACCATAGATTTCTATGCTTCTTTACATTCCCTCAGAATTTTATTCCAGAATGTAGCTATTGATTTTAGTGGTGTGTATGTAACTATGTGAAATTAATGGTGCAAATGGATATTACTTTGATTAAGTATATCGCTTGAATTTAAGCATGGTAGTGTTATATGTGATTTTTTTTCTTTTTATGTATTATACGTAGAAATTTGTTGCATCGCTTCTTTAAATCACACACATGAAATGCAACAAGTACAGTAACAGTAAACTCATATTACAAAACCTGCAAATAATTTCCTCTAATACTTCTTAATTTCAGGAGATGGAAAGTGGTTTACTGAAAGGAGCTTAAGTGAATTCGCTGATGACTCTGTAGTTCAAGGTGTCTTAGAAAGTCAGTTGAATAGACCTTCAAGTGGTTTGGATGCTCAAGGTAGAATCTCAACCCTAACGGCAGTGTGGCAGTCCTACCCAGGTAAGGAGAGCAGCAGCTTTGAGGTCCTACTTACACAAGTTACCTTTTCTTAGTAAAAGGTAGAAGCACTGTCTGTGATGAAGATTTAAATTGACCTAAATTCAACAGAATCATCTATGTATTTTTATTTGGGGTATAATGGCTTATATACATGGTATTGTTTTTGTAACAATGGGGTTTCTTGTTAAAAAATACTCTTTCCAGCTGTCACTAATAATACTTTTTATTTTGCTTAATTTCTGCTGCTGCCTTACCCCATTGCTCTCCTCTTAGCTTGACTATTTAGGCTGTCTAGAACAAGGTTGTGTATTACTGTGTGTTTTGCAACAATTTGGTTTTGATCTAATAAGATTTCTTCATACTATTGAAATAAGTCTTAGTACATGAACTAAAAAAAGGAAACAGGTAAGACATAACTGCATCTGTACTTTTTACTTACTTTTCTCAATTTAAACTGTCTCTAATGCAGCTTACATTATCTCTTTAATCTTAAGCAACCAGTTTGGCATTTTAATTTTAAAAACGTTATGTGTGGAAATTGAAACTGTCAATTTTGAATCCCAGAAAAATATTTAAGATTCTCTATATTATATTCCTGTTACCTTAAGTTAAAAAAAAATCTAAATTTTTAAGCTTTCTACACAAAGGTTGTGCTATTGTGCATAATATTTAAAAATATCTTTTCTGAAAGATACCCCGAAGTATAACAGGCTACTTCCTAATATAATTTTAATCTGATTATTAAGAATTATTAATTCACAATCTTAAGCAAGAGTAGTATTCTCTTCAGATCAATTCAAAGCAGGTTAGATGGGCCTTTTTTCTTAAGCAAAATTAGTATTCTCTTCAGATCAATTCAAAGCAGGTTAGATGGGCCTTTGAGTAACCTTGTCTAGTGGAAGGTGTCCCTGCCCATGGTAGGGGGGTTGAATGTAGATGATCTTTAAGGTCCCTTCCATCCCAAACAATTCAATGATTTTCTAATTTTAACTACAATTAATGTCATTAATGAGCTGAGATAAAACTTCTGCATAAAATCTTGAATTATTGGGAACTGTGACCATTCCTGTTATTTCAGGGAATGACTCTAGAGGACCTTGGTCAACAAATATGCCACACTGTAAACTGACTGGAAATTGTCCAACCAGCACTCAACCAAAACCGAAGAGTTCACATGTGCATACCTTGAGAGTTAATACTGAGATACCAAAACACAAGTGCAATGATGTAACTAAACAAGATGATTATCTTTGGGAATATGATGCTGACCAAGTAGCCCTACTTGCTCTGGAAAAAGAATTACGAAGTTATACAGGTAAGTGGCAGTCCTGCATGCTTACAGGTAGCTTAATGAAAACAAGAAGCTATTTCATTTGCCTTCTGAGATCTAACTGATTTTGGTGGAAAAATCTACTAGACTACTTGACAATGCAAGACTTCTGTGGTTGAACAGTGATTTATTTCCATTCAACCATACTGTAACCTACCTGTAATGTAGGGAAAGCAAGCAGTTTCACACAACTTTAAGGTTTTACCCTTTGCATTTTTGTTGCAGAAAGCTTCAGGATGTGCTAGGTACTACTTCAGATCATGAATTTCTTTTAAATAGGTATCCTTTACTTGGGTATTTAATAATGAGCACTCCAGGTAGTGTTGGAAACTAGATGTTATTTGATGCAAGGGTAGCAAGAAGGGGAAAAGATAGACAGGAAGCTTTATAGATCTGCCCTGACAAGAACTGCCACTAATAAGACACAGTAAACATGGTATTACCACTCATCTTGGGGCTGACTCAGGCCCATCTCCTTGCGTGTGGAGGAGTCAGCATGCAGACAAGGGTGAGTTTATTATGACTGAACAGAATGAGTGAGTCCAAGTTTTGTCTTTTGAATACAGGAGGAAAAAAAATAGTAAATTGGGATGCTTTTGTTCCATTTCATTGTGAAGTGTCCAAGATACTTTGTAAGATAAGCAGCCTTGATAGACTGTGATTTGGTCTATCCCTTCTGAGTTGCTATGGTGCTTTTATATTGGTAGGTCCTGGCTATGATGCATCTTCAGTGAACAAAAGTAGTCCAGATTCCAGAGTGTGTGTTCTGCCTTTTAAATGTTTTTACCTTAGCTTTTGCTGCATTTTTTCCACAGCTCTTCTAAGGCTTCCAAATACCATATTTCAGGACAGTTGTCCTTCCTTTTTTGATATCTACTCATCAGAACCATGTGTTTTTGGAAGTTTCTCTTGTTAATGCTTGAAGAATGAGCATCTGTGTCGAGTATGCTCAGAGAAGAATAGGGAGGGAAGATTATATTGTGTTGAGACTTTAAATGGCAAGTTTTTGATACTGTGAAGTTCTCTAAAATTCGTAAGGTAGATACTGCTCTTTTGTTTGTTTGTTTGTTTGTTTATTTTCATTTGTTGTATTTGTTCCTGAAATGACCTAAAATATTTCAGATCCTGAAAAACATTACTGCTTAACTTCTGAAGATGTAACTTCCTCCATCAGAGACTCGGAGAAGATTGGTAGAAATACTACAGATTTCCATAAAAACCTGGAGCTAACAGATCACACCGGACTTGATATTTTCAGGTAAGTTAAACTTGCTGAGGTTTTTTTTTTTCATGATATTGTAATATGCTCAATATGCCAAACATCATGCCAGAACTGAAATAAGAACCGTCTGGACTTTTTACTTGTACTTTACATGCTGATTAGAGGTCAGCATGACCTATTTTGTATTTTGGTGTTCTAAACCAGTACTCAGGCAACTCAGATTAAGAATGAAGTGATATATTTTGTTGTTGGGACTCTAAATTATGAATTTTGGGTTTATGTCTTTTTTAATGCATTAGGTTTTGTTAATATATAACACCGAGATCTATAAAGTATGTTTCTTACAAATCGTCTAAGTTCTTTGGCTGTAAGGTACCTTTAAAAAGAGCAGTTGTGATTAGCTGAGATAACATTTAATTCACCATAGTCTGTAGTTTGATATATCTGTTATAGTGCCTTAGAGGTGAAGGAGATGACTGGAAACAAGTTCCCCAAAGTTCTGTCTGTCATTGGTTTATTACTATGATCTTGTAATTAGTAAGGTCAGTGAGACACTCTTGATTTTAATTACATTCTGTATGAATATGGCTGATTCAGAGACTTGTGGTTGTTTGGGGTTTTGTTTGGTTTTGTTTTTTAATGTTCATTATATCAAAATTGCAGATCAGTGAAAAACAAAACAACGTTTGCAAATAGTGCAGGTAGTATAAATAAGATCCACTTCCCTAGTTTACCTGTTCTAGGATGTGGGATTTCTCTAGTAAGACAAACTAGTGACAGTGTTATTTTCTTCTTACTTGTTTAAGAGGTTAAAATGTATGTGACAGAAACTGGGGGGGGGGGGGGGGGAAGAATATATTTACTTGTATGTATATTTGTAAAATATACAGAAAAAGCTATTTTCATGCCTTTTAATTTTACATATGTGAACATATGTCACTAAAGCTTAAAGCAGAGTAGTTTGAGGAATTTGAGCTGCTGAAAATCATTCTGATGTGTTTCTTTTAAGGGGCTGGGATGACCAAATGGATGACGAGGAAGAAATTTTGGAGGATAAGCAACAGGTTCTTGCATTACAGTGAACATGCAATGAACTTAATGCAGTTTCTATCTTTGTGTATCATACAAAACCAAGAAGCAGATGAAGAGTTGTCTTAACATACTGAGCAGCATGCAATAAGGATTATTTTGTAAAATTTTAAATAAAAATCCTTTAAAATCCTTTGATTTTGGCTTTTTTTATTGATATGAGGAAGTAACAGAATAAAAGAAAACTGGTTTGTGCTGCTATTTTTTAGGACTTTTAAAATTCCTTTATTTTTATTCAGTATAAGGTTCCTTGCCTGCAGATTGAGTTTTATATCTCCAAATGCAGTTTTACACTGCCAAACTGAGAGGTAATGATCTGGAGTGTTCTTAAATTGGGGGTCTCAATATGGCCAAGTTTATATGGTGAGATGCATAGTGGAAAGCGTAATAAGGTCTAGTATGCTTTATTCCTTGTCATAAACTTTACCACCAAGAGACTTTTGTCTTGCAGAATAGAAATTACTACTTTTACAGTTTTTTGCTTTTTTGGCTACACTTCTTAATTTCAGAAGGTAGAAGATACTAGTGGTAGACTTTGCTCCCTCTATTCAGCATTGATGGGAAGTCGGTTCTCTTTCTGCATTGTACTGTTTTCTCTGTTACAATATGGCAGTTTATAGGGGCATATGTTCAGCATACCAAGTTCAGCTGTACTGTAGGTTGCTATCTTCCAGGCCTTTCATGATTAAGAGAACAAAGATTAAATACAGTTAAAAGTTGATCTTGGGTGGTTTTGGTTTCACCAAACCATTTCAGTTTCTCTATCCGATTGTGATGAAGCCTGAGCTGTACTTTTGACCTTGCTGCATTCAAAACACATAGAAAGGTCTCTTTCTTTTTTTCTCCCCTTCCCAGTTTAATGTAAAGTTAAATGCAATTAATATAACATCAGTAAAAGGTCACTTGACTGTTATGTGCTGCCATGGTACTTGAATGTGAAGAGGGTTTGCTGGTTTTCCATGGTGGCAAGAAGTTATACTTTCAAGATGGTCTAGGTTGTGTCTTTTGGTCAAATCTGTAGGCTTCTCAGGCACAGCACCATGATTCAGCTTTTCTTTAATGTTTTTTTTTGGTTTTCTTTCATCGTGTACCATTTGGATGCAGTGGACACTTTTCTTCCTTCTTTTAATTAGTTTCCTCCACTGTGGTTGTTAAGATGATTTTCAAACCACCTTAAAAGCTACCCACACCCCCTCCCCAGTTTTGATCAAAAAAAAGTGTATCAAATCAGTTACAAAGATTCCTGTCTTATTGTGCTGGGAAATCTTGAAAGTGGGGTTAATGAAAAGCTTTTGTCTGACAATTGCTCTTAACCATTTATGGGTAAATCATCTGATGCCATACTAATGGTAATTGTTCACAGAAACTTTTGTGTAGAAAGGGAAGCTTCATATCCTACTTTTATTAAAAGTCATGATTTTCATCACTAATTTGTTAATTAAGAAATTTAGATAGTTTTAAGAAATTAATTTTGTTTATAGCCTCAAATGTTAAAGAATGTCTTTGAGTGCTCATCTTGAAAACTTTGTGATTCTGCAGTCGGAGGTGGCAAGTGACCCTAATGTATCAGT
Source organism: Pezoporus wallicus (assembly GCF_028554395.1). Taxonomy (NCBI): domain Eukaryota; kingdom Metazoa; phylum Chordata; class Aves; order Psittaciformes; family Psittacidae; genus Pezoporus; species Pezoporus wallicus. The sequence continues at coordinate 3,819,652 of NW_026638613.1, forward strand.
GGAAACATTCCAATATATTATTTAGTTTCTGACAATTAAACACATACTTGTTTGTATTCTTCCCAAACCAGAGGACTCTAATGCAGTATGCATTTGTCATATACCCTCACCCCATCACTTTACACTAATATCAAACAACACAGACTTAATATTTTCAACAATTTCTTTTACAGAAAAAAGTACTTGAGTAACTCTAATTCATAGAAACTAGAGCTATTGGGCTGAACAGACCATTGATTTGATTTTCTGCCTCATTTCTTGTCTTTAAGGTGAGGGTATATTTTCCACTACAGTTTTCTTTATAGAGTTTACCATATATTGATGTTTTATTACAGTAGTTCTTTGCTAGAAATTCTAAGAGTAAAATCAGAAAGCTAGAAATTCGAAGAGTAAAATCAGAAAGCAGGTATTCTACTTGGTAGGTTAAGGCTAGTGCTTTTCTTTAATGAATATAACCCTTCTTTCTAAAAGAAAGAAAATTTTCTTTCTTTTTGAGTTACTTTTACAAATACTCCTATTACACTAATTTCCCTTGCACTCATAGGTTGACTGCTTCCATGCTGCTCCCAGCCCTTTATAACTAGATAACCGATGAAGCAAGTGCTACTGTAGTGTGTGCCTAGGGCCCTCAACAATGAGGTTAATCCTTTGTTTTTGTGGTTGTTGGAGATAACTAGAAACTCACCAACTGTTTTCAACATCTGATTTTAGCAGTTTTCTTTTCCCATTCCTTTTTCTTAAAAGAAAAAAAAGTGCTTCTGGTAATACCTCTAACAAATTTTGGACTAAAAATAAGCTTCCTTCAATATGTTATTAAGCTCTATGGCTAGTCGGTGATGATTTAAATACATCTCAGTTTTGTATTCATAGGTTTACCATGCTCGCAGATGTCTGTCTTGTGTGCAGTTGTTTTTTTTTTTTTTCACCTCTTTAAGATGTGGTGGAACTGATGTCCTAGCTAGAAGACCAAAAAGAGCTTCTAACCTGATGTACTTCTGGAACATCAATTGCTTGTTTTTTCAGCTACAAATAGAAATATCTAGTGTTGAAAGCTTGCTGCTTATGATGTTATGATATGCATTTCTGCTTTGATACAAATACAATGTGCAAATAGTTATGTTCATTTTGAGGGATTTTCTGTTGTAGAGATGGCTAGAGATATCTGTCAAGGGATTTGCACAGAAAAATGATCTGTGATTTTGTGCACATGAACTTTTGGTAACCTGATCTTACTGAACTCAAGTCCTGAGAATTAACTTGGCAATCAAGTTGGATTTTGAAAGAGGATAACATGTTCTTTATATATTAAAGTATTCTACGATTCCTGTGGACACACCTGCTTTTTGGTAGTCTGGCAGACTCTACAGGTCTGTCTCTTATCTTGGGAGAAAATGTTTAGTTGAAAAGACAAAAAGAAAACAAGATACATGAAGGATGATTTTTCTGTGTGAAGTTTAAATATTAGAATTCCAACACTCACAGCTGCATTTTTTTTATTTTTTTATTCTTTTCTACCCTCATGATTTTTTAATTAAGAGCTTGGTGCAAAACCCAGGAGAAATCTCACTTTACCACTCTTGCTTAGAAACTTGTTGCAAATATATTTGGTACCAGAGAATGGAATAATTTGGGAAAAGTAGGAAATGTCTTCTGTGCATTGTAAATCTTTAAGATGTTTCTGGATGCTTGGAGGAAACCTTGTGTTTCACAGAGATCTTCTGCCCATGTCTGATAGGGAAACTCTACCCATATATTAAGATTTTGAGCTTTACGAGTTCCAGTTCATTAAAGAATTCTTTCCTACCAGTCAGCATTTTTTTTCGTAACCTCAAACTAATAGTGCGTTGAGTGGAGCTCATACTATTCTCTTGAAATTGCCTTTCCCTGTGTACCTGCCAGATTGCCTGACACCAGTGCATGACTTTTACAGGTAATTATAGCTGGTAGCAAGTTGCCAAATATCTTTCAGTCAGTTTTTGTTATCTGTGTTTTAAATATCAGTTCTTCCTTCAGCTTGCCAGAAGAGAATATCGAGCATAATGATAAAGGAATCCTGTGAAATTTACGTTATTCCCAGGTGATGTAATTCCAAGACTTCTATTCTTGCCTTCTTTTAGGTATCTTAGTACATTTCAGGGAAGGTAACAACCACTGGTAAAGTAACATCAGACCAACACTATCCATCCAGGCTACTGGGCTGTTATGCCAGATTCTGACATGTGTCTCTCTAGTTGCTTAATATGAAACAGCCATGTTTCCATGACCATGAATGAAAAATGTGCAGTGTAACATGAATGTGTCTTGTTATCAAATACAGATGAACTTAACAGCTGTTAACTTCAGTTTAATTTCTAAAGCATTTACCTGAGAGTCCTTGAAATATTTTTAATTGGCTGTCATTTGGCTCACTGCCTGATAACATTTAACTTTGTTATTTTTTTATATGGAAGGGGCACTCATCCAAGTAGTCAAGTTATGGAAACCAGGTGAAGTGCTGTCTATTTCTGCTAAGATTGGATAGTGAGAACTGAGATTTTTCTGTTCATGTATAATTTCAACCAGTTCTGGCAATGAATGAATTGACTCTACTTGTGACTCTACTTGTGCTCTACTGTAAAGGTCTCTGGTACATACTCTTGATATGAGACTCTAACAAGAGCAGAGGTCTGTTTTAGTGTTTGATTCTAACCTTTAAGAGACTTTAAGATGTTGTCATTTGCTGCATATCATTTCTAAAAATTAAGGGTTGTTCTTTCCTCCATCGTAATATAGCTTATGTGCATTTCATTCAATTATCAGAAACACATAAACCCAATTAGTTTTAATTTCTCCAGATCCTTTAGATTAGGGAAAAATACATGTCTTTTTCATTTGAAAAAAGAATTCTGTGGTTTGAAAGCCGTAAACATAAGTGCAATTCTCAATTGTTTTTGTCAAGAGAAACGTTGCATGACTTTCTATTTAATTAGGATTAGAATCATAGAATAGTTCGGGTTGGAAAGGACCTTAAGATCATCTAGTTCCAACCCCCCTGCTGTGGGCAGGGACACCTCACACTAAACTATCTCATCCAAGGCTTCGTCCAGCCTGGCCTTGAACACTGCCAGGGATGGAGCATTCACAACCTCCCTGGGCAACCCATTCCAGTGCCTCACCACCTTAACAGGAAAGAATTTCCTCCTTATATCCAATCTAAACTTCCCCTGTTTATGTTTTAACCCGTTACCCCTTGTCCTGTCACTACAGTCCCTAATGGAGAGTCCCTTCCCAGCAACCCTATAGGCCCCCTTCAGATACTGGAAGGCTGCTGTGAGGTCTCCACGCAGCCTTCTCTTCTCCAGGCTGAGCAGCCCCAGCTTTCTCAGCCTATCTTCATACAGGAGGTGCTCCAGTCCCCTGATCATCCTCGTGGCCCTCCTCTGGACTTGTTCCAACAGTTCCATGTCCTTTTTATGTTGAGGACACCAGAACTGCACACAATACTCCAGGTGAGGTCTCACAAGAGCAGAGTAGAGGGGCAGGATCACCTCCTTTGACCTGCTGGTCACGCTCCTTTTGACGCAGCCCAGGATAGGGTGGTTTTCTGGGCTGCAAGCACACACTGAAGCCAGCTCATGTTCATTTTCTCATCGACCAACACCCCCAAGTCCTTCTCCCCAGGGCTGCTCTGAATCTCTTCTCTGCCCAACCTGTAGCTGTGCCTGGGATCAGCCCACCTCACAAGCGTGTTGTGGTCCCTCTGGATGGCATTCCTTCCCTCCAGCGTATCAACCGAACCACACAGCTTGGTGTCATCAGCAAACTTGCTGAGGGCACACTCAATCCCACTGTCCATGTCAGCGATGAAGATGTTAAACAAGACCGGTCCCAACACCAATCCCTGAGGGACGCCACTCGTTACTGGTCTCCAGTCGGACATTGAGCCATTGACCGCAACTCTTTTGTGTGCAGCCATCCAGCCAGCTCTTTATCCACTGAGTGGTCCATCCATCAAATTGATGTCTCTCCAATTTAGAGACAAGGATGTTGTGTGGGACAGTGTCGGATGCTTTACACAACTCCAGGTAGATGGCATCAACTGCTCTACCCCTGTCCATCAGTTCTGTAGCCCCATCACAGAAAGCTGCCAAATTGGTCAGGCAGGATTTCCCTTAGTGAAGCCATGCTGGCTTTCACCAAGCACCTTGTTGATTTTCATGTGCCTTAGCATGCCTTCCAGGAGAATCTGCTCCAAGATTTTGCCAGGCACAGAGGTGAGACTGACTGGTCTGTAATTCCCCGGGTCATCCATTTTCCCCTTCTTGAAAATGGGGGTTATATTTCCCTTTTTCCAGTCGTTGGGAACTTCACCTGACTGCCATGATTTCTCAACTATGATGGCCAGCGGCTTCGCAACTTCATTTGCCAGCTCCTTCAGGACCTGCAGATGGATTTCATCAGGTCCCATGGACTTGAGCACGTTCAGGTTTTTAAGATGGTCTCGAACCAGATCCTCTCCTACAGTGGGTGCAAGGTCTTCATTCTCACAGTCCCTGCATCTGCCTTCCAGTACTTGCGTAGTAGTAGTAGTAGGCTGGTCAGAGCCTTTGACAGAGAAGACTGAGGCAAAGAAGTCATTCAGAACCTCAGCCTTCTCCAAATCCTGTGTAGCCAGTTCTCCTGAGAGCTTCCAGAGGGGGTCTACATTCTCTCTTGTCTGTTTTTTATTTGCCATGTACCTGTAGAATCCCTTCCTGTTATCCTTAACATCCATAGCCAAGTTTAGTTCTAAGTGGGCTTTAGCATTCCTAACTCGGTCCCTAGCTTCCCGGGCAGCATCCCTGTATTCTTCTCAGGCTGCCAGTCCTTGCTTCCACTTATTATAAGCCTCTTTTTTCAATTGAATTTTCCTCAGGATCTCCTTATCCATCCAAGGAGGTCTCCTGGCCCTCCTGCTGCACTTCCTTCTGGTTGGGATGCAACACTCCTGAGCTTGTAGCAGGTGATCCTTGAATATCAACCCACAGTCTTGGGCCCCTCTGCCCTCTAGGGCTGTATCCCATGGAACCTTCCTAAGCAGGTTCCTGAAGAGGCCAAAGTCTGCTCTCTTGAAGTCCAGGGCAGTGAGCTTGCTGCACGCTCTTCTCACTGTCCTGAGGATCTCAAATTCGCCCATCTCGTGATCATTGCATCCACGGCTGCCCTGGAGCGTCACATTTCCAATGAGCCTTTCCCTGGTGGTGTGCACAAGGTCAAGCATGGCACCTCTCCTTGTCGGCTCCTCTGTTACTTGCAGAAGGAAGTTGTCTTCTACACAACTGAGGAACCTCCTGGATTGCTTGTGCCGGGCTGTACCGTCCTTCCAACAGATGTCAGGGTGGTTGAAGTCACCCATGAAAACAATGGCCTGCAAGTGTGAGGCTGTTCCTATCTGTCTATAGAGTGCTTCATCCACAGGTTCTCCTTGATCAGGCGGTCTGTAACAGACCCCCACAGTAACGTCTCCCATAGCTATATTCCCTTTAACCCTGACCCACAAACTCTCTGTGGACTGCTCACCTGTCCCCAGACAGAGTTCCATACTCTCCAGCCTATCCCTAACATAAAGGGCAACTCCCCCTCCCCGCCTGCTGCGCCTGTCTTTCCTAAAGAGCCTGTAACCTTCCATTCCAACGCTCCAGTCATAGGAGCCATCCCACCATGTTTCTGTGATGGCTATTATATCATACCCCTGTAGATGTGCACACATCTCTAATTCTAATAGATTGTTGAATATGCTTATGCTTCTTTTAAGGGAGGGATACATGATAATTTACTTTTTATTAATACTACAGATCAGTTAACAAGCACAAGAAATGGAAGCCTCAAAAAAACCCAAAACATTTCACATATACAGAGGAATGTAAGGGCTCTCAAAAAACCCTTGTTTTAATCTCAATAAAAGGAGGAATTTCAAATTAAGAAGCAGAGGTCAGGTTTTGGAGTCTGTATCAAAAGGTCATTTTAGGTTCACTTCTGAGTATTAGCTGGAAGGTGAAGGTGAAGGTGAAGGTGAAGTCTGCAGTGGCAAGTGTGAAACTTTGATCGTTAGAATTAGATTCTGTACACTAGTTTAACTAAAAAGTCTGGGGAAATAAAAATCCCCAACAAACCCAAGAAAACCCCCTCAGCAAATCCTTCAGGATTTGGCCAAATGTGTCCATACAACATCCCTGTGAACCTAATACAACAAGAACAATCTATTATTAATATGTTGAAAAGTACAAACAGAAACTGTATTTATTTGCTTTACACCTGTGCTCCCTGTAACTCTGCTCACACTTCCCACAGGAAGGTGAAATTACAAGGGAACAAGGGAACTAGACTGGACAGGTGTGTCTCAGAAACACGAGAGGCACTGTTGTAAAGGAGGCCAGGCCCACAGGTCTTGGAAGAAAATAGTTGCTGCATTTATGTCTGCCTCTGCCACTGTGAGCTGGAGAGGGTACAGGTTCACTGCTCAGGCTCAGGAAGCTCATCTGCAATGATGTCTAATCTTTTTGCAAATATGTGCCCATGGTGAAGTACACACAAACTGTTTCTACTAATGCTGTTTCTGCATGAGAACCCTGACAAAGCCTTTTTAATTTTTTTTTAATTGAATATTTGAATAATTTCTGCAGGTAAACCTGAAGAAAAGTTTATTAAATGTGGTTCTGTTTGAAAAATGTGAACACTTTTCTTTAATGTACTGTGAAATACCCTGAAAAGGTTATGCTCAGTTGCATCGTTTCTGCTTGGCTACTGTGGCTTGCTGAATACATGTATACTTTTTCCACTACTATGTTTCCTTTTCCTATTTACTGTATTCCATTAGAAGTACTATTAAATTATCAATTAGAGCCATCATGTGTTGCTAAAAACACATCTACTGTTCTTGGCATTATTTGCATTTAGCTGTTGAAGTGCTGTGAAAATAGCTTTTATGATTGCAATTGGAACACCAGCCACGGAACAGAAAGATTGAACATTTTTTAAAAAATCCCTGAAACTTTTGATTCAATGAGGTACCAAGAGAGGACCTCTTGAATTTCAGTCTTTAAACTTTCACAGGTTCTTTCTTTGTTGGCTAAACTGTTCTTATGCTCATTTTGGTTATGTTTTGGTTTGAGTTTTGCTTGCATCTATTCTTAGTATATGCACACAAATTGTGTATTTGTGATTGTGTGATTGTTAGCATTTGTAATTGGTGTAATTGTGATTGTCAGTGTATCTGTGTGCACAGCACTGGAAGATGCTAATCAAGGTTAAAGCCTTATTCTACCACACAGCATTCTTTGTAGGTGAGATGGCCTGTGCTTCAGAAAAGTTGGGCCTCAGAAACAAGCCAGTAATTATGAGAACAGTTTATAAAATAAGAAGAGCTATGGTGATAGACACAACTCCTCTCCTGCTCACACCCCATTCTGTTTTTAATTACCTTCTGATTTTTGTGTTTTTAAAGGTGGCTTTGAGAACCTGTGTCTCTTTAAAAGATGGCAAGTGGTTTTGTTGTGGGTTGTTTTTTTTTTGTTTATTTGTTTATGTTTGTGTGTTTTGGGTTTTTGGTTTTGTTTTTGTTTTTTTTTTTTAAGAAGGTCAAAACAGGACCAGAGATAAGGACTAATTAAGTTTTATTGCTAGTGAAAAGGAGAATATCCTGCTCCCTTTCAGCACAGATTATGCAAATGCCTTAATTTTGAATGATGAAATCTGAAGAACATCCAGGGACAACCTATCTGTTCTTAATAAAGTCTGTGGGAGTCTTGCCAGTGAAAAAGCACATAGTGTTCGTAGTCACATTTTTGCTTTTGCTGTTTAAATTACTGTAGAATCCATTTTGTATACTGTACTACATACTGCAGTATCTTTCTGCATCACTGTAATGGACTTCACTGCCTTCATTAGCTACCTCATGCTGGACTTCATCTGCTTTCACCCTAGTCTGTCAACCTAATGTACAGGATTGCTTGAAAAGAGGGGTTTGGCCTGTCAAGAGCAGTACCCCATGTACTGTTTAAGGGAAGTGCTCCTGGAATTAATTTCCAATTTCCAGTGTAGGAGACAGGTTTCAAGTTAATAAACTGCCTGAGAAAGCTAAGGAAGTAATTATAAAGAAAAAAAACTCTAGTACGCTGTGCCCAGTGTGAACTCATGACTGGCTTGACTTTTGCTGTAAACTAACCATTAAAACTTTCTTAGATTACCCAATTTTCACAAACCCCTGCCCCTCTTTTTTATTTAAATCTGTGATATGACTTCTAAAATAATTCCCCAGACATGCAAAATTTCACTGGCAGGTATTGTCATAGCAGGTGATAAGAATGACAGTCAAAAAGGTTTTACATTCTGCTGTTTGAATTTCTTGTGCTTATTTAGATTGCTTGCAAAAATTATGTGGACTGAAATAAAATCCTGATCTTGGTTGTGTGTAGACTAATGTTTCCCATGCAGGCGGCTGTAGTATTTAACAAGAGTTTGGTTATAAATTAGTATTTTCTCCTTGAGATATATCCAGGAGTGTGTAAACTAGACCTGGGCAGGAGCACTTCTAAATGATGTTCATGTGGCTCTGTTTCCTTCTCAAACTAACTTGATGTTGAATGCTTTGAAATTTCGTGCCTTGTATAGGTTTGAGATGGAAAGGGGAAAAAACCCAACATTTCCATTTTGATTGAGTACAGCATTAAACTTCAATGTAGATACCAAGCTAGCTAATTAGATTTTTCAGTTTTCAAGCTGGAAAGCTTCATAGCCAATATGGAAAGACAGTTGCTAAATGAAATAGATTGTAATTTGCTTGTTTTGTAGGAAATGCAACAGGGCTAGAGATAATAACCTGATTCATAGGGAATATTTTTGCTAGTTTACACTTTTAACAGAGGTATTGAAGCAACTGCAATAGATTAACTAGCAGTAATTTTAAGTAACATTAATAATTATGAATATTATTGTTGATGAGTCAGCTTTAATTTTACCTTGTTGGCAAGAACTTATTTTCACAGCAAGTTTCTGAAATTAGCAGTATGATTTGTATTTAAAGGGTGCTGGATATCATCCTGGTGTTTTACAAACTGCTGGAGGGAATAAGGAGATTAGTGTTTTGAGGAGTTTACATTTTAAAATGCTGTTCATCAAAAACCAATACAGAAATGTGTTATTTTCTTCTATATTGTGCATGGGAACATGAAGTATCTTTTCATAATTTAACAGAAATTCATAACTTACGGCACTTCAGAAGACAGTGTTTTATAGTTACATGAAATTTCATTTTGTAGTACAAATTGAAACTTGCTTAACTTTCTTAGATAAGCATCACCAAGTAACATTTCTTATGCTGCATGAGATGATGCATGTTCTGAAAGTCAAAATAGCTTTCTAGAGAATACTTTGCATGTTAATTTTCTACCTTAAATATATTTGGCAATGTAATTCCAGGAAAGTCGATGAGTTTGTTTATATAACTTGTTTATAGCACTTAAATATACTGATAATCTTAAACCATGTTCCTTCCACTTCCCTGAAGCATTTTATATGGAAACTGTAGAAGTTGGCAAGTTCAACTTCTACATTAATGTTTCTTGCATTTACGTTGTTTCTGCAGCATAAGGGTGTACAAACAAGAATGGTGTAGCATGTACTATGGACCATGTCTTATGGCAGAGCACTTAGGGAGTGTCACGTATGCTTAGAAAACCACAGCATGCAAACTATTTCACAACTGTGTTTTTTTTTTTTTTTTTTGTCTCATTTAGAGGACTTTGATCTGCCTGTGGGGTGTTTATCATTACTACTTTGCATAGCATCTACACTTACCAAGGTAGCTGAAGAATGATGAGTTTTTTTTCTGACAGTTTTTTAAACAAGATAGAATGCTTATTGCTCAACAAAAGCTTGTTTTAATTTAGGCAAATATCAGAAAAAGAAATAACTGTAGAGTGTTGTTTGTTGCGGATAACTTGCCCAGACAGCTGTATGCTCAGGTGTTGTCAAAATAAAAAAGATGTCTCAGAAACCAAAGCAGGCTAGGAAGCTATTCAACTTAAAACACACAACAAAAGTTATGGGCCACTCCAAGGGACTGGCAGTGTTAAGTAGTCTGCCAAGGCATAGGAATGTCACTGTCAGAGTAATGGAGTATTTCTTCTGCCTGGTGTTAAGGCTGTTACTGCTTTCTGCTGTGCGTTCTGGGCAGTGAGAAAACAGCTGAGTGCAATAATGCTTAGTAACAGTTCATCTAGTGAAGGAAGATAACTATGGCCTATTCAGGAAAACTCTGCTGGGAAGAGGAAGAGCTCCACTGGTACTGTGGTTTAACACCAGCAGGTAACTAAGTAACCTGGAAAACTTCTGAAGCCTTAATGGCAACTTCTTTGCATTCCTCCTCCAATGGAGATATCTTAATGATCTCTGAAAAGCCAAAGAGATGAGCAGATTTGTTCCTTTTCTCTTGGGAGCTCCCAGTTCTATCGCCACTGTTGTTGCCCATGCTACTTTGATGTGTGACTGTACTCTGAAAGTCTGTCAGTTTCCAAAAGGTTAACTAGCCTTAAGTTAATAAGGCCTTTTACAAATGTTTTATATTATCTTAGAATGTATTTGTTTGACTGTAAATAAGGAAAGGAAGGGAGCTAAGCCTTGTAAGGCCAGGCATGAACTTTTTTTTCATGAGAAAATATTTGATTTGTCAATTTTGAGTGACTGTCGAAAGCACATTATTGGATGATAGGATTTGAGTTCAAATGAGAAATTAAATATGGATATAGGTGTAAACTCAAGAAATGGAATAAACTGAGACACTTTTAGACATTTTTATGAAAGAAATAGCATAACAGAGTGGCATGTATGTTGCTGGCAGCACATGTTTTTTGTACGATAAGGCTGACCTGAACATGATTGCATCCTCTGACAGAGCTTTTGCGTTTCCAAGTTTTCTGCAGTTTCTGGCTGCAGCATTGTAGCTCATGTTGCAGAGCATGAGTTGTGTGGTTGGTGCCCACTTTGCCCATGGAGTGCTATGTGTCAGTGCCTGAGTCCAGGAATTCAACAAGTGCTAAATATCCTGATGTGTGCTGTTGCTATTTTTTCTTAATTAAAACCTGAGCATTATATCTCCTCCTTTGGCTGATACCTATTCTATATCTGACTCTTCATTTTCATTTAAATTCTGTTGTCTTATAATGTGAAAATCTCTCTGGGCTTCTAAAAGTCACTCATAAGTTATAAATCCGTGCAACAATTTTTCATGAATGACAACCAAGGATTTGCGCCTGTAAGTATCACTGCATGAAATGGGCTATTTAAAGCAAAATCTGTTTGCTTCGGAGAGAAGAAAAATGCTCTGATGCTCTGAATTTGAATGGTGTGTCAAAACGCCAACAGATCATCAGCCAAATATAGCAGCAGTTCCATTCTTAGGTTCATGTTATATAAAAGATAACTGAGGAATGTTGTAGCTGTTTGTTTTGTTTAGTGGAAGTGTATTTTAATACTTAATTTAGAAATGCCTTTTTCAGTAACCCTCTTTAAGAGTACAAAAACAAACATTTACCTAGATTTCTTAGTAAGCTGCTTGCTCCCAAAATCTGTGTGGTGCTAATCAAGATGCAGAATATTGCAAGGTAAAGCAAATAAACCATTATTGTGTAAGCATTCACAATTCCTTCTTCTTTTCCTTTATCCTTTGTTATAGAAAGCATCTACTGCTTGTTCCTGAAACTTTGCTTCTTGCCCTTAATCTCTCCTTTTCTTTCCCATTGTAGCTGGTAACGAACAAATAAGAGACCACCAGAAAAATACGTGGCTGATTGCACAGCAGAGTAGTTCTTTAAGGCTAAGTTTTCTGTTTTGGGCACTAGTTACAGAAATTTCTGGTCTCCAGGCCTGACATACCCAGGCTTCTTCCCCCACCCAACAACCCTCTCCACCCCAACCCTTGTTGCAGCCAAGGGAAGGTTCTCCTGATTTCTTTTTTCTCTTGATTTCCTACTGTTGTGCAGTAGGGATCTGTGTTCCTCAGCCATCTCTCTGGCTGCAGCCTTTGTTTTGTTCATCAGTATTCCTCTTTGGTAGGCAGCCCCTTCTACACACTTCATGTAGATCTCAGGTCAGGAAACCAATATAATTGATTGCAATTCTTGTGTTTGACAGTCAAGAAATAAAGCTGCCACAAAATGTGCACAACACAATTCTTTCGTACCGATTAAAACTTTGGAAGTTGTGTACATTTCTATCAAATAAGAATGATTTACTTATTATTAGAAATGTAGCATTCAGTAGACAAAGCCTTGTCAAAATCAGTTTGGATTCCAGGTTCTCTTGTAGAAGATGAGGGGAGTAGGGAAAAGAATGGTAGAGAGAAGGGCAGAGTAGGTTTAATTGTATGGACGTGTATAGTATGCATATATGACTGTGAAACTAAGGAGCTGTTTTGTGTTTTGTTTGTTTTCTGTTTGTTTTTTTTTGTTTTTTTTGTTTGTTTGTTTGTTTTTTTGTTTTTTTTGTTTTTTTTTTTTCCCACCGGGAAACTAGATTTAAAATTAAAAGATTATGTATTGCAAGAGCAGCGATGTATTTCTAGATGCTTAACCTTATGTTCATATGATTTCAGAGCATGTGTGTATAAAAGCAGTGTAAATGGCCTAATAAAGGCAAATGATTTGTATCAAGATTGCAAGATATACAGTAATTTTAGTATTGTGACTTCAGTCAGATTTCCTTGTGGTACCTACCTCACTTAACCCAGCCAGAAAGAGGGCCAACAAGCTACATTTTGTAGAAAAACAGATGCCACATCTGTAGTTGAGCTTTTCTAGGTAAATGATATTGCAAAATATGAGTTTTTCTGTAGGGTTTGAACTGAATCAACCTTTATAACACAGATTTATTCTCTTCAGCAATCCTCAGCTTTTGAAACAAATCGATAAATTGTGCAGTAACACTTCAGGAAGACCAGATGGTCTTCATCCAATACTTGTAAGGGAATTAAAATGTGAAATTACCAGGCTGCTGCTGTGGTATACCACTTAAATCTGGCTCAGTGCAGGAGGAATAGCAGGGAGTAACTATTATACCATCTTTTTTAGTGTTTAAGTGTGTAGCTAAATTCAAAGACAGGGAAGTCGAACTTATTAGTACCACATAAGAAAAAAGTAAGGTCGTCAGAGGCACACATAAACACATGTTGGAGAGTCATCACTGTAACTTTTATGAAGATAAACAGTACCTGGAAGTTTGTAGATCCTTGGAGAAGTTAACAAATATGTTAATGTGGGTAACATAATTTACATATTGTGTTTAGATTTTTACAAAAAGTTTCCTGAATTTTATAAAAAGCTTTTAGGAAGTTGAACGATTATTGGAGTAAAGAGCAGGCCTTTTATGCATTTGTAACTTATTTTGGGGAAAAAAAAAATGAATAAAATTGGAGGACAAGATTGTATGTTTTCATGTGAAGGACAATTACAAGGCCTCAGCTATTTAACAAATGTGGTCTGGAAAAGAAGGTAAATGGATGGCAATTTGCTGTTGATGCAAAAAGGCTTGGAATATTCTAATTCAAACTGACTGTGCAATCTTACAGAAATAATTGTATCATAGAGGAAATTGAATATTGATGAATGAATTACTGTCTGTTGGTGGGAAGGAACCTTAGTCAAAGTTGTGGATGAGGTTTGAATTTGCTAGTTGGGAAATAATGATCTACAGTTCCTTGAATGTTAGCTTGACTGGCAGTCAAACTGCCATGTATATAATTCTTTAGGTGGATGCTAGTTCTGCTATAGTTTTCAGTATATATTGGCATTGTTATGTAATGTTAGAAGAAAGATTCAAATTCCCTACCTGCTCTAGGGAAAAAATTCTCCATTAGAGGATCTAGAAGAAGCAGTCTTGTATCAGCAAGTCTAACCCTTATTTGCAGGCAGCACGTAATTTTGTTGGTTGGTTGGTTGGTTGGTTGGTTGGTTGGTTGGTTTTTTGCTGTTGATACCACGTTTGCCAGGTGCTTCTGGAACCTCACTGCTTTGAGTCAAGTTGGAACCTTCATCTTGCTTCTAGATTAACTTTGATTTTGTTTATTTTTTGGCCATCAGAAATTTATTTTTAAATAGCAGTTTTAGTTTGAATGTATCTATCTTCTCTCTCCATTAGTTTTTCTTTCAATTCATTGTATCTAATGCGAGGCAGCAATTAAAACCCAAAAGGCAGTACTTTACTAAATTAACCAAGGATAAGATACTCTTTTCCCCCCTTGGTCCTCCTAACAGCATGTGACTAATTCTTTTCATGATTATAGCTATGTTTGGTATGAAAGGTTTGTGAGATACATTGTTTATTAATGTAGCTAAATGGTTTAGAAGAGGTTTAATGCAGCTATCCACATGATGAAGTGAATGTCATTTGAGATTCCAGGCAGTCTGACTGTATAATGCTCATAAAATTGCTTATTTGTTGCTTAGATGTGAAATCTGGCATTTGGCAGAGGTAGAAGAAAATATTTGGATGCTTTTGATTAAAGGTGCTCATGGAAAATTATACTGCAAAGCATCAAGTGAGTGATAAGAATACATAATGGCACAATTTGAGAAAGAATGAAGCTATTATTAACAGAACTTTGAAAATTTGCAGGGAAATTTGCTGTATAGTTTCTTAATTTCTTATTCCTCCAATAAAGCTCAATGGTTACATTTAATATTCAGATTTAAGATGCTTTAAATAAATTTAAGACAGACACAACCCCCCCCATTAACCTAAATTGAAAAAAAAAAGGTGCAAAAGAGTAGTCATCTGTAGCATGTAACAAAGAACTTTCTGTCACTGAGTGGAAGTGAAATAATTTTCTCGCTATCCAGTGTTTATGCAAAGATAAATTTCTTTTTTTAGCAGTTCAGTAACTGGAAACACTCCTGTGTCCAAGCTAAAGGAGTGGTTTAGCTTGCATTACTTTTTGAAGGCTGTATTCTGTTGCAAAGCTAAGGCTATTCAACAAATAAGAATGAACTTGTGTATTTTTCAGGGATGTGATTTCTGTAATTTCCTAAGCAAACAGCAATTGAGAGAGCCTGTTTCCCCCATTGCACAGAGAACAGTTAATCTTGCGTTTGACAATTCTGTAATCCGATTTACATCCCATTTACTCCTGGCCACCTCTGAACAGTTTTTTTTAAAATCTTGAAAGCACTCATTTCTCTGAGGAGGATGATTGCCTTGGGCTGGCTCAGGATCTTGGCCCTGCCACAACAGCTGGGTGCATAATTCAGACATTTGGAGTTAGTTAATCTTGATTTTTTTTTTTTTTTTTTTTTTTTTTTTTTTTTTTAAATAGGGGTTTCTGTAGGCTTGTAGAATGAGTACTGCACTCTGGTTTAGAAAGAAAATTGCCTTTCATTGCTGTGGTATCTGCTACCGTGATCTCCTGTGAATGTCAAGTTATGTCCCATTGCATTCAAACCAAAAAGTAAAGTAACTGAACTGACTAATCTTCTAGACACTAAAATGAAACATCTTTCCTTAATTTTTGATAACTGTATTAATACAGTTTTCTTGATTTAATAATTTAGAGAAAATAATTTGATGGTTCTAGTCTTTTGGAGCGGGAGGTCAGGAGGAGGGCGGTTCTCTCCTGTAATGTGGTACGTGTCCCCTGATCTCAGCTCAAATACTTATGTTTTTGTAATTTTCTTTTTCAGTGACTATCCAAGTCCTTGGAGTAATGATGCTATCAGTATGCCTGTGATGCACTGCTCTGTCTTGCTTTTTCATCATATTCAAACTATTCAGCTATTTTTGCTTGCTCAGTGCTTGGCTAAGGTCAGCTGAAACTGTAAGGGCAGTGAATAGAGGGAGGCTATCTGAGATACTACAGACATTTCTCCTTCCTCTCTTGGTTGGATGGCTTATTATTCATTTGAATAGCTTGCTTTATCAGGTCCTCATTGGATTCAGAACTCTTCTGAACTTACCTGTTGCTGTGGTGGCCAAAAATATTCTTCATTTTTATGTACAGTTTTGGACTTCTTTCAGGACCAAACATACCTATCTGTAGATGACTTCAAAGAGTTTCAGATTGGCCTGTTGAGGAATGTGGTGCATGTGGTGTTTGCCTCTGAAAGCTGAGAAGATTCATATCCAATATGTAATATTAGATTCTGTGCAATGCGTTCTATGTGTCTAACATGATCATACATCACAAGTTTTCTTTTCACTATGTGACTGTTCATCTGCTTTCATGTGTAATATAAAGGGTGGATTTCAGAGGGCTTTTAGAGTGAGATTTTCAGGAGCATTTGAAACAGATGTCGCTTGGTAGTTGTCTTAGTCTAACACTTCTTGAGAGTGTCTCAATCCACATATTCAGATATGATAGCTGAAGTGTGAACTATCAGTGAACTGATACTGATATGTGTGAGAACCAGAACTATCGAGAAAATTAAACTTTGCAGGTGGCATTATACCCCATGCAATGTTGTCCTGTCTGTGATGTGGTTGATGTTGTTTATGTATGGGTAGCATATAAAGTAGAGGTTAAAATCTATGCGTGGACTTTACTGGAATGAAATTATTGGTTAGGAGTGCTTAGCTAAATATAGAGGGGGGATTTGTATATGTATTTTCTTTTAGGTCAGTGTTGCATATTCTGTAGTGTATTTTGAATGTTGAGATGGGACTTGAGAATCCAATTTGTGGAAAGAAAAGAAAATGAAATAAAGGAAGGAACATGAGCTGAATTAAATAATTCTATTCCTATCCTGAATGATTAAAAGAGCAGGAACTAGCTGAAATACTACTCTGACATAAAAATTCACCACAGTCGGAAAGTGAAACCTGAAAGCTCTGTTACCAAACAAATCCACCAAGATGATTTGCTTTGAGGGAAGATGAAATTATGCTGATGTCCAGAGGTGTGAGTATTTCAGTTGCCAAAAGTGTGATCAGCCCTTTACATGCATACACAGTCCAAACCCTCAAAATGAAGAGCAGAAGTAATCATGATAAGTGTAAAGCTCACTTTACATCAAAGACATTTCTTGTTGTATAATATGCTAAACTGCCATAAACAGACCTGGATGTGATGAATTTAAGAATTAGTGGTATAAAAAAGCTTGGTGAGACATCTGGGAGCACATTTTCCCCTTTTTATTTTACCATTGCTGCAGGATACTGCTTAAAAATAGTACATGATCTCTTTAGGCTGCAGCGAAGGATTAGGAGAGGAAGAAACCTAATAACTGACTCTTTATCAGTATGTGATGAACAGAACAAAATTAAAACAGTCAGAAAAGATAATGAAAGCTAAAGCAGTATACTTGTATGAGAGTTGAGCCACAGTGTAGGGGCCTTAAGGCAGCCCTACTATTTGATCAAAAAATCAAATACAAAGTTGCTGTTCTTCAGATACTGAAGTAGATGAAAAATCCACTGACAGCAACAATACGGTGTGATGTGTGATGGGCACCTAGTGCCACCAGTGCTTTAAAAACTTGAACACATCCACACCCATGTGCTTTTTGTACAAAGCATTCACTTGGACATTTGACTATATTAACTACAATACAGTACTTTATGAATACAGTGATGCAGCTGCACTGAGACCTATGGCTAGATGGATAGCACAGTGCTTTCAAATATGGGGGAAAAAAGATGTGCAGCGTCAGCAGATAGCTGTAGAAGGAGGAGCCATTTCATTCCTTTATCCAGGGCAGACACCTGCCACGTCACATCACTGACTCCAGAAGCTATCTATCTTTGCTGTCATAGGAAAAGCAGAGATGATGAAAACATGAGTCTAGATGAGAACCAACACTTTGGGTGAGCTGTAGACTTAGATTCCACAAAACCACAGGTATGCCCGACTTGATATTTTTTACTTATTTTATTTTTGCTTTCCATGTCTGAGAGAATTGTTGAAATTATGTCATGCAACAAACTTTGGGGGGCCTAGGGCAGCACTCAGATTTTTAATATTTTAGCTTCAGTATGTCTGTAATATGTAAAAGGTTTCTTTCCTTTCTAAACTGCAAATACTTTGTGCACTTGCTGGTACCAGAAATACTTCTGCTTCGTCTGTGCTACTTCCACTGATACTGGTGTTATTTGGTTTTCACTCACCCTAAGCTCCAGTCAGTTATTATTGCTTAAGGGCTTGAAAGAGATGATTACTTAAGTCAGGGAGCAATTTAACATAGGTGGAATGTGAGGAGCTTTCTAAGGAAGGAGCTAATAGAGTTAGTTTTAACTATTGCTGTACACAGCAAAAAATTCTTGCCTTCACAGGCAGTGTCTGTCAAAAATGTCTCTGCCTCTTGCTTATTTATTCCAGTCTTCTCCATTTCAGTTTCGGTACAGGGATAGAAACTAACCCTTATCTCTTGATGGTGTAACCATATAATTTCTTTGCATTTATCATTCGATTTAGAAAGGATCATCAGTGAGTTTCAATAAACACTTAAGTGTAAGGAGTAATAAAATAGTGTTTTATGGATAGTAACTCTTTTGTGACTATTTATATTATTCATAGACTCACAAAGAACTCTACAGAAGCTGTCTGCTGCCAGCCTGGAACTGTTGCAGTCCTAAGACTGGGATCAAGCATTAGAGTCCTTATGGTCTGCTCAGGTTAATGACAGTGGTTACTCTGTGTAAATACATGTCATCAGTACAATTTAGCAAATACAGATGTTGAGGAAAGGTACAAATTGAGGTAAAGTTAATTGAGAAAACTCTGAAAAATCCTTTTATCTTAAAGGAAAAGGAATAAGTTAAATGAATAAGGGTGAATAAAGGAAACTACAAGAGCCGTTTGTTGTGTTGCATTTAGATCCAAGTCCAGGTCTTTAAAAATTCAAATAAAATGAATCCTTTGCTTCTGATTATATCCAAATGTTGGACATGGGGGAGAAGAAACCTTACACGGTTATTCCCCTCTGGTTGTGGAACTGCTATTGACAAAAATGTAAAGTAACTTTCTTACATCCTGGATGCCTCTATTGAGTGCGGATGACAGATAAAGTCAATAAAACAGTAGATTCCTTGAACTGTTATATCTCCAGAATGTGGTCATTCCTCCTAACCCTTTTCATGAGATCCTGTGAGCCCATGTGAGATTTCTGTCATGCTAAGTGCAAGGTCGTACACCTGGGTTGGAGCAATCCCAGGCACAGCTACAGGTTGGGCAGAGAAGAGATTCAGAGCAGCCCTGCGGAGAAGGACTTGGGGGTGTTGGTCGATGAGAAAATGAACATGAGCTGGCTTCAGTGTGTGCTTGCAGCCCAGAAAGCCAACTGTATCCTGGGCTGCATCAAAAGGAGCGTGACCAGCAGGTCGAAGGAGGTGATCCTGCCCGTTTACTCTGCTCTTGTGAGACCTCACCTGGAGTATTGTGTGCAGTTCTGGTGCCCTCAACATAAAAAGGACATGGAACTGTTGGAACAAGTCCAGAGGAGGGCCACGAGGATGATCAGGGGACTGGAGCACCTCCTGTATGAAGACAGGCTGAGGAAGTTGGGGCTGTTTAGCCTGGAGAAGAGAAGGGTGTGTGGAGACCTCATAGCAGCCTTTCAGTATCTGAAGGGGGCTATAGGGATGCTGGGGATGGACTCTTCATTAGGGACTGTAGTGACAGGACAAGGGGTAATGGGTTCAGACTTAAACAAGGGAAGTTTAGATTGGATATAAGGAGGAAATTCTTTCATATTAAGGTGGTGAGGCACTGGAATAGGTTGCCCAGGGAGGTTGTGAATGCTCCATCCCTGGCAGGGTTCAAGGCCAGGCTGGATGAAGCCTTGGATGAGATGGTTTAGTGTGAGGTGTCCCTGCCCATGGCAGGGGGGTTGGAACTAGATGACCTTAAGGTCCTTTCCAACCTGAACTGTTCTATGATTCTAAGGTTACATATCACTAATGTCTTTTTATTTCTGAGTAGCAGAATCTGTTTGTATGATGGATATGGTAAAATGTTATCATTTAACACATTGTATCTTTTTCTTATAATCTCACCTGTTTAGTGTATGTTGTAATTCTTAAAAAGCAGGATTATTCTGGATGTTGTATTTTTTAACACAGAGTTTAGGGCTACCCTCAGTGCTGACCTTCCTCTCCAGGAAAATTATACTGTTTTTATAATATAATAATTGTAATTTTATATTCAGAAATGTAATGAAGGCTTTTTTTAATTGATTCAGGATTTTCTATCAAATCTTTCTTTAAGAGAGGCCTTTTCATAGAACCCTTGATGTTATACTGCTAACTCTTCATTAACTGTAATACCTGAAAATGTTAAAGCCCAACTGGGAAAAGAACAGAAAGAAGAAGAGGTTGTACTGCCAGATTTTTGTTGAAAAGGAAAGTGACAATAGTGCTTAAAGTGTCAGGTTTTAGTGTTCGAGAATGTGATATTAAATGAATTAGAGTACTGAAATGGCTTCTGATTTTGAAGATGTCGTCAACCTCAAAAGATGTGACATAACTTCTTAGAGCATTTAATTTTGAGTTATTAAAGGGGGCCTAGGGAAAAGAATATTTCTTCCTTCTGCAAAAAGCAGAAGCCAAGTCCTGAGTACATTTTTCAGGAGAAAATACATTGTACAACATCAATACAATGCAATACAAAATCAATAGAAGGTTCTGAAGATGTTTCTTTTTGTAAATTCAGCAGCGCTACAGGGGGAAAAAGTGCTGATACATTAAAAACTGTAAAAATTCTGCCTCTGAAGAAATGTTAGCAACATATATTCAGCAATTATAATAACCAACATTAGTTGGAAACTTGCAATTGGCATGGTTTTTTGACATGACTACCATGAAAACATTTATAAATTGGGTCCTAAGAGATTGACATATGGTATTCAAAAGCTTCCTTGTTGGATTTTAAACAATATGTTTATTGCATACATTCACAAGTGTGGTTATGCAGCACTTAAAAATTATTTCTAATCCAATTCCTTCCCAAGTCCCCTATTTTAAATACTTCTTTTTTCTGTAGGTGTCACTATAGTATAGCAGATAGGAAATGATTCCCTTAATGAAAATGTAGAATGCACACAGATGATAAGCAAGCTGTAATCTGGTTTACTGTGCCATGGTTGTCATATCAACAATGAGGTTTCTCAGCAACTAACAGAATAAATTATTTTATAGATTTATTTACTTATCCTTTCTAATAATGAAGCAGATGCAAGAGAAATTTTTACCCTTTATAATTATGTTGCAATTAAGAAAGGCCCCCAAATAGTTTACATTCTGTCATGTTAATGCTGACAGTTAAAATGAATCCTGTTAGTAAGATTAAAGCAGATGGAATTAATAAAGATTTTCCACTGGCACCAAAATGTAGCCATTTCATGTTGCAAAACTTCATAGTCTTACTTAACTGATTGCTGAGAGAATAAATTATTAGTATTCATGGATTTGATGGTGTTGCTTGTCATAGCTTTGTAAACCTTGCTTCATTTCCCTTTGTGTGTGCTACTTGCTCTTTCTGCTTAGACTATGCACTTACATTCTGAAAGAAGTGTTGAACAGGGCTTACTATTTTAAAGTATGTCTTAAGGAGATGCCTTGAACCTGCCTCTTATAGACAGAAATACATGCTTCAGCCTAAGTATATATTCACGTCTCTGAAAGACTGAATTGCAGGTATTTTGGTGGTAAAGGTATAACTGTGGAGAGTACGTCAGAAGCTGTAGCTTTAGTCCTATCTTTCAAAAAGAATTCTACATGCGAGTTATTTCTTCCTTAACCTAATGACTCTGCAGCTAAAATGTGTAAACCGGTAATGAGCGCAGACCTAGGGTCACTGTTTCAACTTAGGGCAGGTGTCATGATCAAGACTTGCAGCATCATGGTGAACTTTACACTCTTTCCTTGTGGCACATTAATTTAGCATGATTTTGCAAAAAGGGTTTGCCTTCATTCTTCCGCATAGCCTGCTCTACAGGATGCTCACTTGAGTATTGTCATCAGCAGTGGATGATGTGGTTTTGAATCCTCTTTGGATGAAGATTGTATTGACATGTTTACCACTGTGCTGGAGGGCTGTTCGAATTGTTTAAGCTATTATCTAATAATGTAGAAGTGATACTCTGGCAGTCATTTAAAGCCAGTACAGTTGCTCATGTCCATTAGCTGTGTTTGGAACATATATAATAGATTGTTGTCTCAAGGGTGTTCCGAGGCCCTCTGCTTAATTAGAGACATGGGATTTATGTGTCTGGCTCCTGAGGGCTGGATCCTGCAGATGCAACTTTAAAAGCTTTCAACCGAAAGGGGAGATTTTCTGAGTTTCTCACCTAGGCAACAAGCAAGAATGTGGGTTTTTTTGGATGGTAGTTTAGATTTAAGCTCTAAAAGTCTGTACAAAGCCTTTTGGAGCTTGTCATTGTGTGCATACCTAATGGATCAAATTGCTAGAGATGCTGAGGTATCACACTGCCATGTCTTAAATAAGAGCTGGAAACCAAGTTCTGGCCTTTTGCCTCTCAAGCAGTAGGGGCGTTAAAGATGTCTTGCACACAAACTGTCTTGGATTTCCACTCTGTTCAAATTACATAGTAATTTATACCACACCACCTCATAAACTCTCCCTCTGCTTCCTTGGAGAATACAGCACTTGAAGTTAATTAAATAGAGAAGCTATGTGAAGCTCAAGAAACTAGAACAGCTCTGATTGTCTGGCTGTAGGAGATCATCTCAAGTAGGCATTTGGGCACTTATTAGCAAACTGGGAAATTACATGTTAAGAACCAGGGATTTTATATGCTGTGCTAAATCTAAGGAAAGACCTTTGTCTACTTTTGTGGAGAGAAAAAAAAAAAGTGTTCAGTGAATGAGAGGGTAAAAAACCCCAAATATTCAGCAAACTATCAGAAGAACTTTAATCTGTTTAGTAGAAACAGATTTACTACCTCGGTTTGGCCATAAAAGTGGAGCTTTTATGTGCATGGGACAGAGTCTTCTATATGTATTAGCAGAGAGTTTACAGATTTGCTTGAGTTTGAAATGGAATATTTTCAGAAGATGGTGAGACATAGGCTGTCTTGGGAACAGAAGTGTCTCCACTTTCAGAGGAGCTGTCTGCCAGCCTTTCTGTAGATGTAATGATCTCCTGTTATTGAAGTAAGTGGAATATAATACTTCTGTAATTGTTTGGCTAGGATGGACAGATACCCTGATAAAGGCAGGCTTGTAAAACTATGGATGACTTTTCTGCAGTTTTGTGTGTTTCTGTGTGGCAAGCTGAGGGTATGACATGTTTTCACTACTTCAAGCTGGTCCATGTAGTAATACTGTGATTAACACCAACTTTTAAGGGAATTTACATGGTGACTTGCTCCAGATACTGGTACTCTGTGGGGCTGTATCTATGGTAGCCTAACAATCAATGAATCTACTCCTTATACATTTTGGTTTGATGAGCAGTTTGCTGTCATTATGTTCTAGTGGGGTTGTTTTTCATTGTCTTTGTACAGATTTTATCACTCCATTATTCTGTATGTGTCTAATACATAGTGTGTATGCTCTTTGGAGCTTCAGCTGCTAGTTTTCATCCTATGACCCATCCTTTGAGCTTCAAGCACTATTGTAATAAATTGATTTACAAGATTTTACACTTCTGTTGCTTCTCCTTTTTTGTCAATTCTGGAACCTGTCCAAGATGAATTCCCTGTTGGGTGGGTTTGTTGGTTTTTTTGACCTTTTCATTTGTAGATCTTAATTGCTGTGTAGTTTACTAGTAAAATTCTATGACCCTTCTTGATGTGTAGCCTTTATTCATTCTTCCTTCATGCTCAGAGACATGCTTCATGTCTCTAAAGAGACAAGCCATAGAACGTAAATTAGTATAAATCCCCAGAAAGAACAGGACACAATAATCTTTATGGTGGGAGAGAAGATGTTGAAGTCTAAGTACTAATTGTTAGCTTTCATAGAATCATAAAATGGTAGAATGGTTAGGGTTGAAAAGGACCTTAAGATCATCTAGTTCCAACCCCCTGTTATGGGCACACCTCACACTAAACTGTGTCACCCAAAGCTCTGTCCAAATTGGCCTTGAACACCACCAGGGTTGGAGCATCTGACCCAGTTGATTCTGTGATTCTATGATTATATTAGAGTTCTGTACTTGGAGCATTCACAGCTTCCTTGGGCAATCCATTCCACTGCCTCACCACCCTCCCAGTAAAGAACTTCTTCCTTATATCTAACCTGAACTTCCCCTATTTAAGTTTAAATCCATTCCCCTTGTCCTGTCGCTACACTCCCTAATGAAGAAATGAAGAGTCCCTCTCCAGCACCCTTGTAGGCCCCCTTCAGATACTGGAAGTCTGCTATGAGTTCTCCATGCAGCCTCCTCTTTTTCAGCCTGAACAGCCCCAACTTTCTCAGCCTGTCTTTATGCAGGAAGTGCTCCAACCCCCTTATCACCCTCATGGCCCTCCTCTGGACTTGTTCCAACAGCTCCATGTCTTTCTTATGTTGAGGACCCCAGAACTGCACACAGTACTTCAAGTGGGGTCTCACAAGAGCAGAGTGGCAGGATCACCTCCTTTGACTTGCTGGTCATGTTTAGCACCTTCTGATGATTTCTCGAGCTTTAGGCACCTTCTGATAATTTCAAGGAGCAAAGATAAGTTTTTGAGTAATTCAGCTTCGCATCTCCTTCTGGGAATTGTGTGATCACTTTCCTGTAAGGTATAACCTTTCCAATGTATTTTTGATAGATGTGAATGTTTCCAAAGGACTAATAAGTAGCATTAATATTTACCAGAATTGTTCAGCTGCTTATTTTTGTGTTAAAGATTCAGTATTTGTGGTTGTCTTTGTAAAAACTAGTATATGAAGAAAACATGTTTATGAGATTCTGTTCTACTTAGCCAAAAGCAATGGAGTAATTTATTGTAGACTAAGACTACTTCATCTCTGGTTGTCCCAGTAAGACTCTAAATCACTGGTGGGTTAAATTCATTTATCATGAATATAAGAAGAGAGTCTGCTGTTTCACTAGCTGGGATAAAATTACCAGACTATTACTTCTCATGCTTCAGGGTATAAATAGATCATTAGGTTCAGTGATTTTTCTTCCTATACTAGTCAGATCCTTTTTTGACAATGCTGGGTATTTTACTTGAAGCATGTGATATTAGCCAGACAAGTTCAAGCTACTAGGCATTTTGTGAACCTTCACACTCTCAAGGCTACTTCATCAGTCTGAGATTCCTCCCTTCCTTTTACTTTATTGACCCACCAGATAAAAAGAAAGAAATTAAAAAGGAGGACAGATGAAAAAGGATGAATTGTATACAATACATTGAAATTGCAGTCAGATTGCTGTATAGCACTCAATTTATTACACTTTTTTGGTGGAAAAGTCACATGTGGTAATATTGAAGTAAGGATTTTGTTGCAGAGGATATAAAATATTAATATAATATAGCAAGAAAAGAAGAAACGGAAAAATAGGGGAGGAAAGAGATGAATAATTTATAAGAAAACACTTTCTCCAACTCATTAAAGTGGCCTGACAGTCATGGAAACTTAAGATTTTTCTTGTTCAAGAAGAAAGTAGAACATATGCAAAAGAGCTTTTAAAAAACTAATCAAATGAAACTTTTCCCCCTCTTTAAATCTTTTACAAAGAGAAAAATGTTACTAAGGTAGTTCAGATTAAAGTTTTTACAACAATGGTATTTATAATTCTATTTAAATTTCCATGAACAGATCACTATGAGTAGCTAAAACTGATGTCTAAAAAAGTGACTTCACTCCTTCAGTTTCCAGTGACAGGTGAGAGGTGTTTTTTTTTGTTTTTTTTTTTTTAGCTTTTACCTCAAACAGATTTGAATAGATGATCTGCGAAGCAGAGGGAAGTGACAAGGGTTTGATTTATGCCACTCCTTTTTAGGCAGTCTTTCTGTAGATGATTCGAAGACCTAAGGGGGAATGCTGGGGCAACTGGTCTTTAGAGCAGTTTGTTTCAATGCCAAGAGTTTGGCCTTTTGTTGCCGCATGTTACTTTTTGGGTTTTGTTTTTTCTTTCCTCACTTTAAATTTAGGAAAATGTCATTCTAGACATTTTGTCTCGAATGTCATCTAGACATCTAGAAATTGTGATTCTTTTGGTATGGAAAACTCTTAAAAGATGGAGAGATGTAAAAGAGAGTATGTAATTTCCCTTCTTGCAATTCTAAGTAAATTGACTAAGGTTACCATCCCCAGTTTAGGATGGAATGAATATAATCAAATCAGTGTTAAAAAAAATCAGGTAACGTAGAGTTATGGCTGTTATTATTTTTGGATTTGTTTGTTTTTTTTTTTGGTTTTTTTTTCCTAAATAAGGCACCCCAATTATTTCAACATTAGTCCCTTGGAATAAAGACATTCCCCAAAAGAATGGATCAGTCTGAAATCAAAAAAATTCAGTGCATCACACCACCATCTAGTGTTAGCTGGGTGAAATCTTAGTGAAATCCTGAATAGTCTGTAGGCAAGTACAGATTAGGAAAAGTTCTAGAAAAGAGCAAAGAATGATGTAGTGAGGAAAAGTAATAACCATATCATCTGAGCTACTGTCTCAGATTTTGCAAACAAAGAAAACAAGTTAATGTGTTCTGTGAAGGAGCAAGGCCTGAAGGCCTTGAAGGAGCACAGTTAAGGCAGCTAAAAGTGGTGTTTCATTTTGCATCTCACAGTTTTCTGATGGGTGAGGTTTCAGATTTTTATCTATCTACCTATCTTGAAATTTTCCATTAATGCATTTTTGATGGTATGACCCATCAATTTTAACTTTCCCTTAGCAGATTTTTTTTTCACTTGCCATATAAAGTGCTGTGATGAAGCAGATTAATAAGGGCAGCCATCTTTCAGGAATGCCAAACTCTTGATCCTTTTCTCTTTTTTGACTGTTATTTCTAGTTTAAAAAATAGTGTGGGTATCTTTCCCTGTCTCAGTTGCTGTCAAAGTAAATGCAAAGGGAAATAAACCAAAAGACCCTTCCTATTTGGATAAGAAATTTTCCAGCTCATATTTGATCCATCTTTGCTATTGTAGCTTAAGTTTGCATTCAGCTTCTGTCCATCACTTGAACTGGTTTGTTTGTGTAACTGCTATTCCTGGTTTGGTTCTACCTTAGAAGTTGTTTTTGTTTTGTTGTTTTTTTTTTATTTATTTATTTATTTAATTTTGTTCTATTTTATTTTATTTTGTTTTATTTTATTCCTTTCTTCTGAATGTTATTCAAAAATGCCCTGAGGAATCGTTGTTGTTCAGATTGATCGTCTGGGGGTACTCTGTCTGCGTGTGGACATGAAGCAATCTCATACCTTGTAGCTGCTCTGCAGTAGCTCTAAGTGACCTCTTCAGCTCTAGAAATCTTCGATGTGTCTGCCGTGAATATACAGACTCTCAGAGCCATGGCAGTTCTGGCTGTTCAAGAAAGCAGGAGACTTAGAGTTAATTTGTGCGTGTACAGCAAATCCAGTGCCATCTCCAAAGTGCTGGATTTACTTCATGGTACAGAGCAGCTGTGCTCTCTTCTGCATATTTTTGTTCCTGGGAAATCTCAGATCAGAAGTATAACAACCAGTCTTGGAGCTGAAGCTGTTTCATTTACACAATGTCTTGTAGTGAAAGAAAATGCTTTAAAGCGTGTAATGGTTTGTAAGTGATTGCTTGAATTAAATATATTCATTTGACGTAACATCTTTCTAGTTTTGTGGCTTTGTGTTTCACTACAATATAACTGCTTGCAGAGCTAATCTCTTAACCCTAGCAGTCATTTGTTCTACTAGTTTGGAGAAAAATATATGACGGGAAGCGATGGTAATCTGAAATGGAGACAGGTTTTTGCCTTGTGAATTTTTGCCGAGAAAGCTGATGAATACTGGTGATTAAAAGAACAATTGGAACTGTGTTCATTTAGATTCTAAGAAAATCCTGTTTAAGAGTGGAGGAGGTCATACACAATTGACTTGGAACTATTCTTTGCACATTTAGCTGTGCACTGCCTGTTTCATCCTATTATTTTCAAAGATAGAGGAATGTTGAATTAGCACTTGCTGTTTAGATGGTGCCTTCAAAACAAGTAAAACAGCAACAGGAGTTTAATGTATAGCAATACATAATGCATTATCAGAGCACTATATTCCAGCCTTGAGACTGGCAGTCAATTCAGCTTTGCAAAGACGGGGGGGGGGGGATTATAACTGTTGTTCAATGGTGTGGACATCAAAAACCTGGTTTATGGATGTCTCTGATGATTATTGTGATTGTGATTCATTTTAGCCACATGCTTAGGCAAACCAGCTGTAATCTTGGCTCTGTCATGTGGCATACAATGAAACTGTGGCTTGCTGATTTCACACTTTTCATGTGTTACTAACAAGATACAACACGATTTTATGTACTGGTTTTTCTTAGCATGCACATCTTTAACTTGGAATAGAAAGACTCCTTTAAGATCAAAGATTTCTTTAGCTTCTTTACAAGCAGATGATAATTAATTGAAACCTAAATCCAAACCCACAGCTATTCCAAATAAGTTAAAACCAAAGAACAAACCCCCCCCCCCCCCAGTACTCTGTTTATCCATTAACACAGTCTGTGTTTATCTTTAACACTGTTGCTGATGTTCATCTTTTCTCCATTGAAAGTCTTTTGGATAATGCCTTACATCCAAACAAACATATGAGATGTTTTTTTCAGTGAAGACAGTGGGTTATGTTTTAAAATGTGCCATGCACCATAATCTCTTGTAGTTCTATGAGAAACTTATTTCCAAAATATATGTTTATAGAATATTTTTAAGGCTCAGTCCAAACTTGTTTTCATAAATGAAAGACACTAGATATCAGACTGATCAATGTGTGGGAATTTCTTTTATATGTACCTACAAATTTTTCAACTACAAATTTTGTGTCTTCTGTGCTGCTCTTTAAAATCTTTCATAGATCTTTTATATAAGAATAGTCAGCCAGATTTTCTGCTGATTGGTTTTCTAAGTCTAATTCTATTTTTTTATTCCTACCAAAAGAAATCTGTATCATTGTTACCAAGTGCTTTACAGTTTGTGAGAATGCACTTTTCCTACTTCACAGGCTTACTGTATTTGTCAGGGCTCTATGATGCATCAAAAATTTTCTTGACCAAAATGGATATAGGAGAAGAGTCACCTAGCTGGAAAAATTGAGAGTTTGGACAACACTGGTATTTTGGAAGAAAGACGGTAGTAACCTTCACTTTTTTAGTGTTGGTGGGCACAGAAGAAATCCTGGTTTGCAAATAGTGCAGAATTGAAAAATTTAGAGGTTTTGTGTTCTGTTGACAGAAATGGAGCAACTTGTCAGGGAAAGCAAAGCAGCCAGTTTAGAGAGGCACTGGTTGTGGTAATTCACATCCTTCCAAGGATCTCTTGACTCCATGCATTTAGGTGATTTGGTAGAGGGTCTATTACTGCTACAGTCCATGACATAAGCCATACTTTGGCCTCAAAGTGATACCACTTGCAACTTTCTTATAACATCATTACTAATATGGACTTGAAGCTCTAGAAAAAAATTGTGATTTACAATTTTACATAGGTTTCCTTCATCTTCTGTTGCCAGCAATAGCAGCAAGAGAGAGGTTAATCTTTATGGCTGCCTGCAGCTGTGAACTGACTCAGCTTTTGTGATTCTTGATGATATTCTGATAAAAATGGCACAAATCATTCTATTGAGAACTGTGTGTAAGTATATCTTGACAGACACTGGAGTTTTGGGAAGACTTAGAGACAGATATCCCAGACTTCCCTAGGGGTCCTACATCAATTCTCCAGTGTAACCGACTTCTATAAACTGTGGCTGGTTTTACCACTTATTTTAGCTTCTACTCTGATTTTGTATGCTTTTGGTGTCTTGAGCATGGGGTAATGTTGTATGTATGTAAAATATTAAAATGTCTCAAGTCAGACCTCCTCAGACAGAAGTTTATTACTTTTTTTCACATGGTGTTTTAAGCTCTGCTAAGCTCTAACTAGGCTAAGTCACATAGCAGTGGGACTTTTCGGCTGCTTCTCCTCACCTCCCTCAGATGAAAAGACGGTTACTCCTTTTATTCACAGACTCTGTATGTACTTGTACAGCACCTTGGCTAACTTTCCTTTTTTTTTGGCTACAGCTCAAGCCCTTGAACTTCTGACACTGTTTTATTAGGCTGGATCTGTTTCAAGATTAAACTGCAGAGTATGTCAGCTTTTCAATGGCAGTAAGCTTTAAGTTTTACTGGGAGAATAAGCTAGGAAGATGATTTGCATTCTGCCCTAACTATTTTGCTCCTCAAAATGTTTGTAATCTCAGCTATGGCAAAAATAACAAATTAGCAGCCACCAAATACAAATACCTGAAGCTGAACCGTCAAAACAAAGTTTTAGACTGAACTTTATTTGTCTTAGCATTTTAGCAAATACAAATAATGGTGTTAAATGTGAAGTTAGTAAATGTGGAACTGTGCCCAGTTTGTAAACACAAAGGAAGCCTTCTGTCCACTGCTCTGTTGTCAGACAGCATCTTCTGTGTGAAATTCTATGCTTTTCTTAGAGATACAGCAGGTGAAATGATGTAAAGCTGAGACAGGAAGTCTGAGAGCTTAACTCAGTTTTTGCCTTCTGCCTTGGGATTCCCTGTCCTCTGCCTGGTGTATGACCTTGGACCACTGTGCTCTTAACCTCACCTCCCATGGGTGCTGGCTGGCCAGCCATCTCTCTCTCCTCAGGAGGAGGCTGATTCATGCAGCAGATTTTTGTAAGGGCTGGAAAGGCTCTGCAGATAGTTTAGTCTTGAGAGCCTGCCTTCATTAACAAGTGTCTTTGTTAATATGGCTGCCTCGTTGGCCACATGCAGAGGTCTCCTATTTTTTATTTTAACTACAGTTTGTGAAAGGCTCTTAGGAAGCCTGTCTGCAGGGCTTGTGTCTTTCTTCTTAGTCAAAGACAGGCTTGGACTACATTTGTATAAACCAAGGCTTTTCATATGGCATAACAAGTTTGGAGTGGGATGAAAGTATGTTTTTTCCAAAAGTGATTTGCTGTACTAACTGCATTTCCAATTTGTTATGGGATTTGCAGGTCAGACCTTCTAAGGAAGGGCCCAGCTTATTTGAAGCAGTGATTTAAAAGTAGGTGTCTGAAAGGGACACTTGGAGCCCTTTGGAGTTCCATTTCTCCTATTTTTCTTTAAAGGTAGGTGTCTTTTTCTGCTTTACTCTGTGTGGGTCTCAGCGCTGTTTGTGTAAGTTAAATGTGGGTGTGACTGTGGGCATAACATCCATCTGTGTGTTAAGTGATCTTTGAACTTGGCCTTCCAACTTCCTTCAAGGACTTCTCCAAGTGAATCAGAGTTTCATTTCTCTCTGAACTGGGACAGAATTAATGGGGGAAGTAGGTGCTTAAGTGTTTGGCTTCTGAACATATAGAACAACCTATATGTAGATGCTAATGGAGAATTCTATTGCAAAAGATCCAGTTGGTTTTTATTGCTTCAAGACCATCCTTACTTTGGAGAACAGGTGGTCCTATTTGTTTTTGCTAACTGAGGCATAGAATGTTGGACATTATGTGAAATATAGGTATAGGTGGTTTGGATTTCAATGCGTCCAATGATGCTAGAAGTCAGCAATGATTATTCTTAATCATGTGCCAAATTAGAAATAGAGAATTTGAAAAAAATTTATGAAGAATGAACAAAATTGTCTGTAATAACAGCTGAGTTCATAGTGCTAAAGGATTTAGGTTAATAAGGTCTGCCTGCTGTGTTACCTAGTTTTAATCCAAATTGTTGTGTGTTTGGTGAATACACTGCTGGTTTTCATAGCCCCTTCTTCAGACAGCCAAACAGGTTAAGAAACCCCAATAATGTTCTGCTAAATGTATTAGGCCATTCTCATTGATATGCTCTTGCTACTTGGTGCTGCTCCGGTGATGCAAAGCAGCCATAAACCTGGATTAATGTAGTAGAGCAGTGGGAGAATTCAGTAAAGAAAGAGGGTGGCTGTAGTTTGCTGTGATATTTGTTCTTTGAGACTCATATTTAACATAAATTAATTGTCAAACTTAAATTATAATTTAATGCAGTTAAATTCTCCCAGGAGTCATGGATGTAATGAAATTATGTTTAATTTTTTTTTTTTGGGGGGGGGGATGGGGGATGGGCTGTATGTAGGGATAAATCTTAGTCTGTTTTAATTAGCTATTGTTCACAATCTCAGAGGACCTGATCTTAGCTGTGAAAGATGAAACTGTCATACTTGTGTCTTCATACTTTTGCCCAAACAAGGAAGATCAGAGAACTAGAATAAGGATGAGCATGGGCTACATATTGATGGAAAGGAGGAGTAAGGGTTTGGTTTTTTTTGATTGTGGTTTAAAAAGTTGTATTCATTTAGAGTCAAAGCATATAAAGAAAGAAGAGAGTTGGCTCTCAAAGTTCAAGGTCAACCTTAAGGTTTGTGTTCACTAGCTTTGACTAAACTAGGAAAGTAGTAGGAGTATCTTGTCTTGAAGTATTAGACTGTCACAATATCTACCATGAAATAGTGAGCAGCTGATGTTAAACAGGTAGTTAAATGGAAAGCTTTATTTCTAAACTCTTAAAATTATATATGAACCCATTCTAGGAAGAAAATGGAGCATGCATTGGAGAAGATAGATACATCTAGTCTTCTCAGTACAATACAATGTTTTATACCATCGTTTTTCCTTATTATATTGTATTTGCACTCTCAGCATAATGAATTAAAAATTCCAGAAATGACTAATAACCTTCTTCTCTTTTCGAAACAGCGTAAGTTAATTGTGCCAAAGTAGTTAATATTTTGTTTTCTCTATATGTGTAACTATCAGCCCTACTTTTATAGTGCTGCACTTTTTTTGTGTATTTAAAGAACAAAAAAATAATAGAAGACAGAACTTCATAACTTCAGCTACAGAGCAAATGCATGACCCCAATCTCTCTTGCTTCTGTTCTTTGATTGCTTTCTAGTGCAAAATTGATGGTATCTCCGATTAAACCTCTTAAGCGTTAGAATCAACCTCTCAGTGATGAATTTGGCATCTTCTCCCATATCACACTGGAGCACATGTAGTCTCATGTATGTGCCCTTCCCCTTTTTTACTAAGTTTTGGAGAAATACTGAGTTTTTGAATTTGCATAATTTAAAAGAAATCCATATAGAAACTAATTACGTTGTTTCTTATGCTATGTTTATTCTCCTTGGCTAACTACAGGGTCAGACTCAATGTTGAGCTCTTCAGAGCTGGGCTTTGAAAAGCTGAGATGTACGACCATTAAATTCTGGAGCTTTTTATATTCATTCCTTTTGTCTTTGTATTCAAAGCATTGCTGAGGGCTTGTTTATATGCATTACTATACCTCTTTAAATTAAGGTGTAATTTAAAATCAGTTTCATTAAACTAGTCCAATAGGCTCTGCAGCCACCCTTATTTCAGTATGATTTAAGTTTATTTCAGGTTAGTGTAAATCAGCTAGGACCATTGTTAACTTAGAATGTAATAATCCATTAAATTAGACTAATATTGAAGATGTCCTCACAGGAGTTTGTGCTGGTATATACTCAAATTAGTTAGAGCATTTATGTCTACACGAGGAATTAGAAATGAAATCAAGCACCTACTATCATAAATTCCATCACCTGGGTGAGTAATTTGGAGGAATCAGCATGCAGGGAAAGAAGAGTGAGAAACAGAGCTTTCCACTTTGCCTGAGCAATGCAAGTGGTCACGGTGTATATAAGGACTAAATCTTTGTAGGCTGTTTTAACCCTTGTTTCTTTAGGCTCGGTATAGTCAGTAACAGCAATGAGTTGTAACGCTGGTTAGGATTGCACCAGTCCAGAGAAAAGCCAGAGTAGGATGCCTCTTTCCTCTGGGTAAGCTGCCTCCTGCACCTGAACTTTTTCCTTCAATTCTACCTGCTGTTACTATTGCATGGCATTGCATTGAGTGGTGTCAACATTCCCAGAGATGTTCGGGGAGCTTCCAGCTTCCCAGAAGTTTCCTCAGGATTTTTCCCCCTGATACTCGGCCAGGCTCCTGTTGTGCCTGCCCCATCCTGAGCTGTCTGCCAGGCCAGTGGTGTGTATGCTGGGTTCCTGTGTCCTATCTTCAGACCGTGAACAAAGAAGAAAAGACATCTTCCTTTTGTGGTTCAGCTAGTAAATTTTGTGTTTGTTTTTTCACAGCTCAATGTGATTCTATTTGCAGATATCATGGGAGGGGTGGGTATAGAAGACAAATATAGGAGTGGGGGTTTTGCATGAGGAGCAAGCTGTGTTTTGTGGCTCTTCTGCCACAAAAGGATTTTTAGGAGGGAAATATGCAGGTGCAAAATGTTAAAAATAACCTGCACTCTATATCTGGAAAGTTTATAATACCATCTGTGCTTTGGCACAGCTTTCATCAGCAGAGAAATACTGGGCTGCTTCCCTACTACTAGTAATTTCTTCTACTGATTGCTACTTTAAAGAAATTAAAAATTGTGTGCTTAGTAATATTCACTGATTTTTTTTTTTTTAATTTGAAATGAATGTATGAAAGATGCATTTTTGGGACCTAATTTTAGTTCTTCTAATTTAAGAAGTTCTACCTAATTGAAGTTCAAATTATTCTTTTACTTTAGCTGAACGTATGCAAAGACTAAAAGAGAGGGACAGAGGAAGGGGCAGTGTCTTTTTTAAGAAATTGGAGTTTACTGCTAGAGTTGCTGTCAGTCTCTTGTTTCACTTACTTCTTTTGCTTTTAATTTTAAGATGTACATAGATCTTCTGTTAAGTGAACACAGAGGTTTTCAGAATCAGTGCCTACAAAGCAGAGCGCACTAAGATACCAGATTTTCTGTCTAGCAGCTCAAATTACATTGAAGGTGCCACAAAAATAATAAATAAAAATTCAAGAGCTATATACAACTTGACAGTAAAAGACAGTTTAGCTCAATAAGGCCTCCTTAAAAGAGCACAGGCCCCCCTGAAGGTATATAACACCTAAGTACATTCTCCTTGAGGAGCTGTAAACATACCTGGTTGTTGTCTTAATAGCTTGTCTGTGAGTATGTCGGCACTAGTTTGTGTACCCGCTACAAAGGACATGTCTTAAGGTAGAGAAAATATAAAATCATGTATATATACTTGGTATGCAGAGGTCTTGATTTTTACTTTTTACTTGATTAGAGAGTGCTCTTGAATTTGCTGTAGGTTGAATGTATGCATATATTTTGGTATGATGATTGCTAGCCATACAAAAAGCAAAATTTATTGTATTCAGCATTGTGATTACAATCTGATTGTGGCCTGTGAGTCACACTTAACATGGTTTATGTTTGTATGTAAAAAACAAAACATAATGGAGTGCAAGCTCAAGCTTCTGAATGCTGTGAAAGTGAGATGGGCTCTCTGCACTGTAATCCATGCTATCTTATTTGGGCCTGCAAGTGATGAACTTACTGCTTTTGTGTGTACATTCGTTTCTGAGAGAGGGAACGCCGACTCAGAATTTACAAGCACTGTGGACTGATTGCTGCTCTTGATGTGATATAATCTTGGGAACACCACAGACAAGTGCAACCAGAATTCTGATTCTTACTTCAAAGATAAAAAAGAAAGTTGTTTGTTAGTTTGTTTTTTTTTTTGTTGTTGTCGCTGTTGATTATGGGAGTTTTTGGGGTGGGGAGCTGGAGGGTTTTATTTATTTATTTTGTTTCCTGCTGAAGACAATAGGGAAATATGTGACAGCACAGATTATCCAGAGCAGTTTGGTTTTTTGTACTACTTTATTTCGTTTTTCTACAACATGCTGTAAAAAACAGAAAGTGCCATTCCTGCCTTGGAAGACAGAAGGCTATGAAACTAATGTCCTGAGGAAGCAATGAAGCTGGAGGCTGTAGTTCTCTGGAGGATTACAGAATGAGACCTGAACTTGAAATCCTCACATAAACAAGATGTGCTTCATAGCACATTTAAATTTCTGGTAGTTTAACCTGCTCCCTACCATGACACAAGAAATTCCTTGGCTACATAGTAAAGCAGCAAATAATACTTGGATGGTCTTGGCCCCAGTCAAATGTTTTGACTTGCTACTGATTTTTTTTTTTCTCATCTCATTTAGATTTTGGCACATTGAATTTAAATACCCTTTTTTTTGTTTGTTTTTAAACCACATGTTCTCATGACTATTTTGCTGCTAAAGTAATAAATGCTGGTTTAATTCTTGTGCACTTGTATCTGTAACTTACTCTTGCTTGACTTTGCAACGGTATTATGTAATGCTTTCTTAGTAATTGTGTTCTGTATCTATATTTGAAAATTTCTTATTGCCTGTCTCTTTTTTTTTCCATCGTGTATGAGAATTGTTTAGACCTGCCTGGTAGACTTTGTAGAGATATGGAGAAATAAATTTATGAGGGAAATGCGTTTATTTTTATGTAGGATTCCTCTCTTCTTACCTGGACCTCTCCAGAAGTACCATGAAAATTGGGAGTGAGTGTGACCCTTCAGTGAGGTTAAGTGGCCAGAACATCTCCAAGATCTCTTTTTATGACCTTTTTTTTTTTTTTTTCCTTTCAGTGCTCTGTGTTGTCTAAAAATCTTTGCAGGTTCGTAATGTTAATAAGGGAGCACCATGGATGATGGAATGAAAATATGTTCCATCTCTATTCAGTCAATCTCCTAATTATAATTGTCTTTTAGGACATCTGTGGCTAATTCTAAGTTGCCCTAGAAAGGTAATAGAAAACAGCAAACTTATGGAAATGCTGGTAAGGGTCATGGACTCCAAGCTGTAAAGTTTTCCTTTTTTTTTTTTTTTTATGCAATGTTTAGAGCCAGAGAAGTATATTAGAGATTTGGACTGCTTTATCACCTGGAGTTTATGACTTGGCTCTAAGCAATTTGTCTAGTCAAAAACTGTTCTTGGATTATATTTTCGTATTTCAGTTAGGCAATGTAAGGTTACAGCTTGGTAAGTGTTTATAGGTACATGCCAAGCACGGATTAAAGAAAAACCCCAGTTTCCACAAATGTAGGAATGGGAGAGATTTACTTTCTGCATGACATGTCTGGATAGATGGAGGGTTGGATTCTGACAGACTTGAGTGATGTCTCTCTGTCTGGATGCGTCACTGGTTAACCAGCTGGGAAAAACTGACTGTTGTATGATAGAGTCAGAAGATAATTATTGGACTTTTTTCCTTCTTTTACATGTTTTCTCAGAGGATGAATTACACTAAACGATTCATTTTTGACCTTAATGAAGAACCACCCAAATTCCTAGTATTTCAGTTTCTAAAGGACTCTTGTTCCCATCTCTTGATTAATATGTACTGGTGCAAACTCATTTCCACATTTGCACTTCAAGGCAATGTGGAGAAGCTGCTGTGCTGTAATTTGAAGTTATTGCCGGAAAATGGTAGGCTTTTACTATAGATCTCAACAGTTTTAAATTTTAGGTATTTGGAGATAAAAAGCCAATTTTATAATAACCTCGCTTTTCCTGAATGCCTCAGTCACTCCAGAAAATGGAACTGCTTAAGGAAGCCTTCGAATTTAGAATTCCATTATTAATATGGACTTGCATCTCCATTGTGATCAGCTGTGTCTTTTCCTGAATGTATGTAGTCATTTGTTTCATTTCTGTGCTTCATCAGGAATGAATGGAGGTGCATTCTCATTCAAAGAATGGTAGGTGTGACCACATCATGTAGTAACTTTTGCATGACGTAGGTGAAAACCCTTCTTATTTTTGTAGCTAAACTATTTTCAATTAGAAGTTGATTTTTCCTAGAAATGTTATGCCCATGTGGTTATTATGAATGCTTAATAGATACCATAGTTAGATAAGGCTATCATCAACCAGACCATTCCCATTTACCATGCAAGCCTCAGGATAAAATAATTAAGCTTATTTTGAAGCTGTTTTTAAGTCATAAGTAATTACATGATTCATAACTTCAGGTAGTTTGTTGTTTGTTTTGCAGAACAGCTATCTTCAGTTCTTTCTTGCCTGCTGTGTTTTTTGTTTTTTTTTTTTTCTTCTAATCAAGTATGCATTTTAAAGCTTCTACTTGTCAAGTTTTGTCTTCGTTACTATT
Source organism: Pezoporus wallicus (assembly GCF_028554395.1). Taxonomy (NCBI): domain Eukaryota; kingdom Metazoa; phylum Chordata; class Aves; order Psittaciformes; family Psittacidae; genus Pezoporus; species Pezoporus wallicus. The sequence continues at coordinate 3,857,773 of NW_026638613.1, forward strand.
CCAGTCAAGCTTTTTATTTTTGCAATATAGCTGATACCTGGTTGATTTATTAGATGTGCTGTCAGCTCAACTACTTACTCTATTAACTAGTCATGTCTTAAATTTATTTGACGGTGTTGATATAAGTGGGAAAATGGACGTGATTCTATCCGTTCATGTCAACTTCTACAGCAAGGAAAGCTGAATTTTGGCTAGCAGCTTAGTTTTTGTCCCCTTAATATGAAATTGTCATTCTATCATGTGGCTGAGTTTTAAGACTTTAGAGAACTCAGAGCAGTGCTGGGGTATGTGTGCATGTATCTCTTTTTGTATATATATGTAGTCTGTTTGAGCAGGTAGTAAATACGGGCAGGACTGTGGGTTGTTTGATCAAAGAGAGAACTGCATGAGGTACTAGCAGATATACCCAGTTGTGGGGATAATGTGAAAAAAAAAATTAGCGGAACATAGTCAAAACAAGGAATTCAGATTTTGGTCAGCCCTACAGGCAGCAATGAGGAGAAAAGCCTGGTGCTATGCTAGGTGTGAACTCTGAACTGGTTGCCAGATCCACAGTCTGGAAAGACCTATATGCCAAGCTGCTTATGCTGAACTGAAAAACCTCCAGTAGTTGCTTGGGGTCTCATAGCATGTGATTAAAACTCTCCTTATTAAGAAAATAGCAGGTGAACATGCAGTAGCAAATGCTAATTGGATACCATTATCATGGTTTGAGCTATAGAAAGATATTGATAAGATATGTCAAACCAAGTGAATGATATTATTAGACTCCACAGTTTAATCAGGACAATAGGCATCTTCTTTATTAGAAAATTTGGCTGAATCAATGAAACAGGCCGTTCAATCAACGGATTATGAATCTCAGTCTCCAGGGTATATGAAAATGCAGCTACTGCTTTAATGTATGCAGTCTGATCATGACAGTATAGAAACATTTATTGAACTAGTAAAGTATGTGCTTGAAAATGGAATGACTTCTGTCTTAAATGGTATCTTGTATCATGAAGATCAATAAAATCCCTATGCTGTATGAATCCTAAAGATGATTCTGTATCTCTGAGCTGTTTTCTAGCTGTTTTATGTTCTCAAGTTGGTGCAGACAACTGTATGGAAAAACTATCATTTAAGTAAATTTGTTTGCATCACAGCATGGTAAATAGAATCCTTTTTAAGATATTATGTACTTGAATGAATTTAAAAGGCAAAAAGGTCTTATCCTCTGTTTTGGAAGATTCAGGTTGGAAATATGAATTGATTTAATTCACATGTCATCTATATATTATTTTGCATATATATATTTAATTTGTAATGTGTATTTATTTTGTACATTGTACTAATTTTGGATTTAATTTTGTCAAGGAGCAAGGAAGACAAGTAACACAAACTTAGTTTTATACCTGTGTTAAGCAGCTGGGAGGCAGAATTTTCTGATGGGACCTGCGACTAGCAGTCTGAAGATATAGCTCTTCTCAGTTTGGTTGGTTACAGGATATTTTGTGAAAATCTCTGGGTAAGTTCATTCTCGCTTCTTTCTTCTTCTTCCTCTTCTTCTTCTTTTTTTTTTTTTCCCTAGTGTTTCTGGCCTTGGTTGCAGGGTTATTTTGCATGTGTGTGAGACATCCAGGAGGAATTGTAATATGAATAATTATTTATCAGTTAAATATGAGTTGTTATAAACAATTTATCAGTAACTGATTGTTCATTGTACTATCTAAAGCATCTTTCTTTCTCAGTAGTATCTGAAATGGTTTCTCTGTGGCATGTTACAGTACATTGACTGATCAGAAGAATTTTGAAATGACTAAAGCCTTCCCATACAATTTGTGCACAGTTATGCGTTATTAATCCATGTGACAAAATTGGTGAAATATTCAGTTTATTTTTCACAGCAGTTGAATGCAAATAATGGGATTTCTTCTCACTTCACAGTTTTTTACATGGCAAAGGTTTTTCTAGACTTCTTACACAGATAATTGTAGTGGAAAAAATACAGAATTAATCATGTGAAAAGATTCAATTTCTAAAGATATTTAATAATAACCACCAGTGTTCTTCATATTTTGTCTTGTTTCTGTACTTAAGCTGAAAACTGCAACTTTTAAATATGCATCTGAAGTTGTCCATTGCTAATTTTATTGTGTGTAGGATGGTCTGAGAAAATCAGCAAGCATTTGGGCTGTACAGTCTCTCTTTCTCTCCTTAATATGTTTGGCTTCTGGGATGAGGGTATCAAGATAAGTGTTGCAATATACTTGACAGGAAAACACTGTCATAAAATTACATATATATATATAAAAAATACATATATGTGAAAATAGTAAATGTATATTCTGGTTTGATTTAGTGATATATGGAAGGATTGGATGTATGTATATAAGGAGGGTATGCGTGTGTGTCTTGTAAATCTGTATTACTTCTGAAAAGCATCCTTTTACCTCTCATTCTTACCTCAGTTCCCAGTATGCCTCTTCCATCTCAGCGTCTTAATTTCTTTCCTGTTAACTTAGTTTTTTATGTCTCAGTCAGAGACTTCTGCATTCTAGCAAAATAGTAGGAAAAGCAATGAAATTCTGTAAACACCTCTCTTTCCTTTATCCTAGTGTATTATCAACAGACTCCCAAGTTGGGATTGGGGTCGATAATTATTATGTCAATAACAGCTTAAAAAACCTCACAAAAGTAACCATGAATAAACAATATTTTGAAAATAATGTGTATGTAAATTATTATTCCTCAACTTAATAAGTCCCTGCTCTGTTAGAAAAGCTATTTGCCTTACTATAATTTGCCACTTCCCAGGAATTCTACGGAATACACAAGAACAGATATATAGGAGGATTTTTACTGTCTTGTCCAACTGAGTTTCCAATTCAGATATGGATATTCAGATATGGTCTTGGTTGGAAGGGACCTTAAACATCATCCACTTCCACCCCCTTGCCATGGGCGGGGATATCTTTCACTAGACCAGGTTGCCCAAAGCCCTGTCCAGCCTGGGATTGAATGCTTCCAGGGGTGAGGCAGCCTCAACTTCTCTGGGCAACCTGTTCCAGTGCTTCATCACCCTCACAGTGAAGAATTTCTTCTTTATATCTAATCTGAATCTACTGTCTTTCAGTTTAAAGCCATTCCCCCTTGTCCTGTTAAGGGTCATGAATGGAATCATAGAATCATGGAATAGTTAGGGTTGGAAAGGTCCTTAAGATTATTCAGTTCCAACTTCCCTGCCATGGGCAGGGATGCCTCATGAATAACACTGTTTAACTGTCTCAGCAAAATGTTATCTTAATAGCATGGTTGTTAATGAATTATGGTTAATAAATTATGAGAATTGTGGGTTGTTTGTGTTTTTTTTTTTTTTTAAGTTGGAAAATCTTCATTTTGAATCAAATAAGAAAATGTTATGCAGTTTGGCTGAGGGTACTGTTTCTTACAAGCTGGTAATATTTACTGCTTTGAGACTGATACAGAGCTGTGGGATATTTTCACGAAGGTTTTGCAATGAAAATGGCAAAATATCTGTAGAAATTTAATCCTCTATTAATACTGGATTTTGAAAATGGCTCCAGAAATAGATTTAAAATTAAAGGTAATATGATTCTGAAATTTCAGATATTATGAGAGCTGCTCTTTAGATGTGGCTGTCAACTCAGTATTCAAATCAGAGTTTCATACTGTTATTGCTGTTTCTAAGTGAATGAATATAATAAGAAAAATAAGGAATTATTTATATCACTTTAAGTTTGCTTAATATTTAACCTAGAGACAAACTGGGCATTAAACTGGAAGCTAAACATTTTAAATGTGCTGTCAATATTGAAGTAAATGTTGAAGTGGTTGGTTTGCCCACTTTTGCTATCACCTGCTATTTTAGAATCATCTTCCTTTGTAAGAGTGAGTAAGAGTGGATATGAAGTTTAAAAAAAAATAAAAAATAGCTGCATAACCAAGACCCACAGTATTTTGCTGCCTTCTGTTCAGTGGCTTTGCTGCTTACCCTTGTGCAGATGGACTACACTTTTGGTTCAGGTAAATGCAATTTGTTAAAGTTAGTGATAATTGTCACTGGCATTAGAACTGGATTAAAATTCCTATGCTAAGGGTCTGCAAATTAAATATTACCTCTCAAGTCATCAGCTGAAGGAAGTTAGTTATTAAAAGCAGGAAGAGAACCATGTTCTTCAAGTCTATTTTAAGCAGTAGGAAACTGTGTTGAAATGTTTTTAAAGAACATTCTCACATTGCTATTTACCCTTCTCAATGCATGTTAGCAATACACATTTCTGTTAATTCGAATTATATTTTAATAGTCTTCTTAGTGAAACGAATTTGAAGGTGACAGTTACATTTTCAAAACCCGTTATATACTCTAATCTTTTACTGTTCTTTCCTTCCAAGAACCAGCAATAAATATTCTGTTTGGGAAGCATGATTTTCCAGCTGTTACTCTAATAGTTCATTCTACTCTCCTCCCTTTCACTCATTGCCTGTGTAGTTCTAAATCTTATCCACCCTTTAAAGTTCAGCTTGAGTTTCTGAGAACTTTTTCTGCTTCTGTAGATTTGTATGTTCAAAGAGCTGTCTGCCAGCCTCCTTCTCAGTTTTTCCTGCTTTACTTTCCTTTTTTCTGCTCTGTTCCTCCTCTTTTCCATTTTATTCTCCTACCTTTGAACTGAGCAGCAAATATCCTTATGATATTTACAGGAGAAATAGTATTTGGATAGCTCTTTGTTTGGTATTTCCATTGGAAATATCACAAGCAGTCATGTTTCCATGATATTTCCATTGACATTAACTTCAGAACGACTTCCTTTAATCGGGCTTAGGGGGGAAGAAGCTTCATATTCATTGCCAGTTTTGTGTGTTTACTTTCTCTCTTTTAAAATCATTTTGTAAATTAACTGGGAGGAAAAGATCACAATCAGTTGGCTTGTCTTTATTCTGATTGAAAACTAAAGCAAATGTAACTTTTGCGTTATGTAATGTTCATATGGAGGAAGAGTATATTGACGTGATTTTATATATTTATATATATAAAAGCTTAAGCTGCTGAAAGACTTAAAGGAAAGACATATTCTACTGTTTGAAAACATTAACAAATAATTAACAAATTATTTCATGCATTAAGAAATTTTAATCTTTGTCCAGGTATGAGAGGCCTTGTTTTAAGGCCTGACTTGTATAAGGTAATTATTCAGAGCTTTCTGAATGTTTGTGATTATTTATTTTGGAAAAAGCAAATAAAAATTAGTTCTAATTTAACATTCTATTCATAGATCCGTATTGTACTAGAAAGGCCTAGTAGGTGAGTAGAAATGAAAAAAAGATGCGGTGGAAATCTTCTTCCTACATAACGGCATGCCCCATGCTGTTATTGATTCCATTACAGAAAAATGCTTGTGTTGCTATCCAGCTGTGTGCTGATCAGTGTAGTTCTCCAAACATCAGTCTCCCTGAACATATGGTGCCTGATTTTTGCAGCTTTGTACTCGACATTTATTGGACTGGAACAGATAGCTTGGTATTTGTAGGCTTTTCTACCTGTGGTCCATAAATGTACTTCTGAGTCAAAAGCCATGGTCTATCCACAGATTGCCCATACCAGAAGCCTTTATAGTCAGGTAATTTCTTGACAGTAAGTAATGGGAAGAATAGGGATGAGAAATATCTGGGAAGCTGGTACAGCTGCTAATACTTCACTTTATTGACAATAATCAACATTTATGTGCCAGAAATTCAACTGATATAAGGTATATCACGGTATTCCAAATAAGAATTCTAATAACAGGAAAAAAACCCCAACCCCCAAAACACCCCACCTGAAATAAAATACTGAAGTTAACAATGAGAAAGTTCTTATATTAGGACAAATATTTTTTTCTGAAGAAAAATGAAATAGATTGTGTTGGACCAGAAATGACAGTAATTAACTTTTGCATTTAAAACATGCAGCTGCAGTGCACTATGCCTGGAAGCATGGTTTTGTGGAGTTAGTCAAGAGAACTGGGTTGTGTTATTGGCATTTTCACAAAATTACTAAATTTCTGTCAGCCAGTCACTTAATCTCTGTAGTTAAGTGAAATAACTTTTCTACTTCAAGAGAATATGAAATGATTGTGGGATGCCAGGAGTGATGCTGGCTCTACAAATGTTTAGCTAAATCAGTGCTTTAGGTTGCATGCTTGTGTAAAACCATACTAGAAAATTAGTTAGAACCAGCCATGCAGCCCATTTAAGGCTGTGGGTAGTTTTTTACCTTAATTTGCACCTTACAGGAGTTACTGACACCAATGGATTGGAAGCTAAGTGAAATAGCATCCAGTTTAAATGGAAGATTCATTTTATTGTAGCAGGGGCTCTGGCAAATACCAGTGAATCAAAATCCTGAGCCATACAGTCCATTTGAAGTTCCTCAGACTCATCCTGTTGACTTTGACAGGTTTTTGATTGCTTGTTTAGAAACACTAGTGTCCTATGAGGTATAGAGTCTAGTTAACAGTCCTGTTTTTACTCACAATGGCATAGAAAAAAAATTAGAAAGGGAGATTAAAATATCAGGCAGTATTGAAACTCTGAGGTCTTTTGCAGAACAGGAGTTCCACTTTTTTTTGGGTTTTTTTGTTTTTTTTTTTTTTTAGTGCAGCTTTGGAATTTTGCTTTGACTCCTGTTTCCTGGTATTTTTGAAGCTGTTTAAAACCCTCAGCATTACAACGGTTCATGTGAATACTTAGCCCTTGTGAGGAACATTTGAAGGAGGCTGCTAAAGAGTAGGGGCACTGTTTTTCCAGAACATAGTTAGGACAATGTCATTAGATAGTGAGAAGAGTCAGATCTTTTTGAAGCCTGGATACTAAAGAGTTGTGACAGCTTTGACTGAAAATCCTTCTGACTCTAAGATGCTTCAGCCTCTTTAGGAAACTTACTCTGCTTCCTTTTATTCAAAACATGGTGTCTTTACATTAACATTCTGCAGTGTTCTTATGTGCTTTTTAATCATTCTTTTAATGAGAAGATAATTATGTTCCTATATATTTAATCTGACAGATCTGACTGAAATTGGCTAACAGTTCCAGAAATTCCTTAGGAACCTGCATGCAACCCTCAAACTTTTTTCCCGAGAAAAGTCAGCTGTGTTATTAGCTCAGATTATTTATTTTTGCTTCTCGTTAATTCAGCCACCCTCAATGATGAAATAAACCCCCAGATTTGCTCTTTGAGATGTGTTGCAGTGGCTTACCGGCTTGTTTTCTGATGGCTGTTTTTCAGGCTTGTATTTTTAATGTTGCCGTTAGCCAGCATGTTGAATGGTGAGAAATTATAAATTCTGTGAATCCGTTTTTAGGTAAGCTATCCTAAGCACCTTATTGGCAGCATAATATGATTCAGAAGCAGAAAACGCCTGCTGAAGTCAAGGGTGACAGGGATTGTGTTTATTCATTAGAAATACAAATGTCAGCAGCAGGAGGACTATTTTAAACACTCCTCTTGACAAAGTTGTGACAGCTATGCCAGGTTCATGAAACCTGTAAACTCACAGGACAACTTAATTAAAGACCAAGAAGATGTGTATTTGAAAGGGAAAAAAAAAGTAGTAACAGACCCAAATGAAAATCAGAGGTGTGAATAATCTGAATAGAATGCTTTGGCAAGGTACTCTGAGTTTACTCTCTTTCTTAACCCTTTGGTTGATCACTTCCCTACCTTGTACTTCTAGAGCATGTCTGCACACTAGAGTGAGGTTTTCATGTAGTAACTCTCTCCTGTTTGACGTCTGTTTAAAACATCTGCAAACAGACAGTGTTGTGACAGGAGAGTACTTCTTGTGGGATTACCTCCAGTAGAAGTGATCAAAGTTGTCTAAAGAGCTCACGCTCTCTCTTTACCTTTACCTAACTGTTGGAAGGTATGTTGTCAACTACTATCATAAATTCTAAACTTCTGACTGGAAGGATGCCCAACAGAAATTGTTCAGTGATCAGATTAGTTTACATTAGAATTTCTTTTCATCAGAAAAGAGCACTGGAAGCTATAATTTAGGCATTTGTTTAATCAAAACAGGATTTCAATGAAAATATTTTTGTTTGAAAATTAAGAAATGACAAAAATAAAATCATAGAGGATGTAATTTAAGAATAATTAAAGAAAACAAACAACCCAAACCATCTAGCACTGCACTGTAACAGGATTTCCTTATCTACCACTTTCCAGATTCAGTAACTCATTTGGCCATGCCAGTGACTGGTCTCATGCCAACTTAATACAAGTTGGTTCCACTTGTCACCCTTTCAATTTCCCAGCTGGACTCAGTTTTAAAGGGCATATTAGCATTGTCAAAGTAATCTTTAGGATGTGTACTGGTTTTATTTTACATCCGTTTTGTTTCTAAATCTTATTAGTGAAAAAAATAATGAAATGCATGAAAGATAATATGACTATTATCTTTGCATGGTATCAGATGTTATGCTCGCAAACTAAATGCATTCTCTTCTTTCAAAAGAATGTGAAATATCTTTTCCAACACATGGCAGTAGAAAGCACTTGCTTAAAGAGTGCTGGAGAATCCCTATTGCAGTCAGATATGTAAGTAATATATATCTCTGGTTATTAAAAGAATATTAATTCCATTATCTGAAAAAATGTCATTGCTTATTAACTTTAGAAGATCCTATTTTTGTATTCAAAAATTTCCACTCAAAAATAGCAAAAAATAATGAAAATAATTGGAAAGCAATGGCTATCTTAAATACTCTTAAGAAAAGGAAATAAGTTTATATAGATACCTAAGTAAGGGAAGATCACAGAATCACAGAATCGTTAGGGTTGGAAAGGACCTTAAGATCATCTAGTTCCAACCCCCCTGCCATGGGCAGGGACACCTTACGCTAAACCATATCACTCAAGGCCTCGTCCAACCTGGTCTTGAAGACTGCCAGGGATGGACCATTCACAACCTCCCTGGGCAACCCATTCCAGTGCCTCACCACCCTAACAGGAAACAATTCTCTTCTCCAGGCTGAACAGCGCCAACTTTCTCAGCCGATCTTCATACAGGAGGTGCTCCAGTACCCTGATCATCCTCGTGGCCCTTCTCTGGACTTGTTCCAACAGTTCCATGTCCTTTTTATGTTGAGGACACCAGAACTGCACACAATACTCCAGGTGAGGTCTCACAAGAGCAGAGTAAAGGGGCAGGACCACCTCCTTCGACCTTCTGGTCATGCTCCTTTTGATGCAGCCCAGGATACCGTTGGCTTTCTGGGCTGCAAGGCACACTGAAGCCGGCTCATGTTCATTTTCTCATCAACCAACACCCCCAAGTCCTTCTCCACAGGGCTGCTCTGAATCTCTTCTTTGCCCAACCTGTAGCTGTGCCTGGGATTGCTCCGACCCAAGTGTAGGACCTTGCACTTGGCATGGTTAAACCTCATGAGGTTGTCATCAGCCCACCTCACAAGCGTGTTGAGGTCCCTCTGGATGGCATTCCTTCCCTCCAGGGTATCAACTGAACCACACAGCTTGGTGTCATCGGCAAACTTGCTGAGGGTGCACTCAATCCCACTGTCCATGTCAGCAACGAAGATGTTGAACAAGACCAGTCCCAACACCGATCCCTGAGGGACGCCACTCGTTACTGGTCTCCAGCCAGACATTGAGATATTATCTGCTTTTCCATCTCTTCTCTCTTTTATGAATTCTGTCTAAAATTAATTTTGTTAGGCTTTTTGTACAACCTTTTAGAACTTACAGTGTTGGAGAGGCCTTGTTGGTAGTGAGATTCTGTTCAGATAATACATTTGCTGCTCTTTTGTGAGTTCATACTGAGATAATTAATGGCAATCTTTTGGTTACCCAGAGGCATTAGTAGAGGTATTATTCACAAATATCAAGGCTTGAAGTTTAAAAGAGAAACTGAAAATAGCGCTGGAGACAGGAAGTGTCATTTAAAAAGAAACTATGAACAGTGTAGACTCCATGAAGCAACCATCAAGAAAATTTCTACTACCAGAGCAGTTCAGTGAAAGAATGTTCTGTGAACACATCTAGATGGGAGCGAGGTCCTCCATTTGTTCTTTCTTATAAGGTGAATGAGATTATGTTTAAGCTAAAGACTGCTGGAGGAGTGGATATAATGAGGTGGAGGTTACGTTGAGGTGTGAAATACAACTTTCAAATGTGGTAAAGTAGCCACATTAAAGTCAGTCTAAAAAAAAGATGAATTAATGCCTCCATTAAACGAATGCCAGTAAAAAGTAAACTTACTATAGTCTGTGCTCTGTGTGTTACTCTGAAATGCTGGAATGGAGATAAAATTGCAGTGGAAGGGGAATACCAGGGTCACCTGGTCCCGTGTGCCCCAGTCCCCATATGTTTGTACTCAGTTCACTCATCCTTGGCCTTTCATGCCCTTGTTAATGTAGAGGAAACAGTTCAATTCCACAGAAATAATTAGAAACTGTATTTAATGCTTATAATTATTTGAGGGTCTATATTTTAGTCCATTCTGTGTTGGAGTTAATGTTATAAATACAAGACTTTAATCTTTCCTCCCTTTTTTGTCATTTCCTCTTTTTATCTCTTGTATCCAAATGGTTTGTTTCCATCCTTTAGAAAAAACCCTCTTTTGCTAATTATTTTATAGCTGAATAGGCTCCCAGGCTAGCTGACTCTGCAGCCTGCACAGTGCAGGATGGTGAGAAAAGGTTGGGTGCTAACATCTTCAGCTGATGCAGGTAGTTTTGCAGCTGAATTTCTAGCCACAAGCTCCCCCTCCCACACTTTTCCTTCACATGTTCCCTTCTTCCCCTTCTCTGGGCATCAATCTCTGATTCTTTTTGAAAGCAGTAGTTTTCTTGGCAAGAAAACAAACAAATGCTTGCTTTTTTTTTAATCTTCCCTGCCACTTCCCAGATCATTTAACAATGTGAATTTTTATTTCATCTTTCTATCCACACATAAAATTATCTAGCTAAAGGGTTCTATTTTTTTTACTCTCTTGTATCATACTTTTGCATTACGTACCTTGAAATCAGTAGAATTTTGCCACTAAAATACGAGGGTTAGTGAATATCGGTGATATTTAATCTTACTTTTGCTGGGCTAGATCTAAAGGAATTGGATTCCTAGAAAACTGATAGGAAATCCACAGGGTACCTCTACGGTATTGATTTGCATCTAATAAAGATATTCAACTTCAATTACTAATACTTTTAAAAGTAATTTTTTTTTTACATTTTCAGTTTTTCTCTCCAAAAACTATGAGAAATTTGAAATTAAGGTGCCACAAGGCAATTAAAGATTAACAGAATTATATTTGATAAAAATATTACACATTCATTATTAAATGTAAACATGCAAATTCTGTTCCCACTGAATAGGTACTTCTGCTTAATTAATTTTAATTTATGGAGCATGCTGGATGACACTGCTTAAGTGGGCATGTATTGCTTAGCAGTATTACCTCTTAACACCACTCTGGAGGGTAGCAATCTGAGTGGTTTTACATTGTCACACACTTTTCCACACAATACTGGAAAAATTAATTTCAAAGCACTAGTCATATGAATCTGAAAACACTCTTGTGTTTTTAGAGCAACTGTCTTAATGTGCTTTAGAGAGAAAAATCAGTGTATTTGTCATATTTGAGCAATACATTATGAGTATGTGCCTGTAGTTTCCACTTAGTCAGTTTCGTATTGCCTTGATTGCATTTGAATACTGCTTGTTCTCCTGAGAGCCTGCTTGGATTAGTTTTATGATAATTCTCATATCTTATACCTATGGAAGGTGAAATTCACTGTTGCTGGGAAGGTTGATGCACCTTCTATTTGCCATTAGAGAGCTGTTTATTAAGTTGTGCACAAACCACTGCACTGGGAGAAAGCTTTTTTTCCTCAGCTCAGCCCTGCAGTACACGATCATAAATTTCATAAAATATCTTGCCAAAGTAACCTGTGTATCAAGCAGCAGAATCTAAACTTTTCTGCAGCTTTCATGTTGCTGATCCCTATCACATTACTCAGCCTGTAAACTTTTCTTTATGTTCCGGAGCCATAGGTGATCTCTCTCAATTTTTTTTTAGGTTTCAGAAGGATTTATTCTAGATATGGGTTAATACAAGATAAGACTGAACTGAGATATATTATAGACTGGGGAGCATTTGAGGGACATGCGGGTGGAGAAAGGAGACACTTCTGTGCTGATTCTAAACATTGCCACACTTCAGTGTATGATACGCTTGGCAGTGTTGCCTGTAGCAGATCATAGTATAGACTTTGGCTCGATAAAAGTGCCTGCTTTCTTGAGAAGTGTTAGGGATTGTTGCTTCACTGTCTTCAACTACAGTTTAAATGCAGTAGTGCTGCCTTCTGGGCAGAATTATGAAGGCTGTTGCAGTGATTTTGTGTTGAGGGTCAAAAAGAGAGGAATGGCTTGATCTCTTTCTGATATGCGGGTAGACTCCACAACTCGTTAAAGTTGTAAAGTAGGTATGCTTTATTCAGCGCTGAGGCGCATGGGGGATCGTTCCTCCAAAAGCATGAGCACCTCAGTGTTGTTCTTCATATTTATCCTCTAAACTATTACATATACATGAGGTTACACAACACACCTATACATATTCATGACCTATCCCTGCTTCATATTAAAATGAGGTAAAAGGTCCTTGCTTGCGTAGTGTCTCCTGGTGGTGGTGGGCGAGGGTCTCAAGATGAAGTAAATGACTCTTCCCTGAACTTTTCATCTCTAGTTGTTGCGCATGCTCCCTGGTGATTTAGTCACTGTCCAAACTGCAAAGCTGATTTCAGCCAGTTTAGGGGTCCAGAGAAGAGGAGTTACTGTTCCTTCCTCTTATCAATAGCTTTGGTTCTCCCACCCTGTTCCAGCAAGCACAGTAAGTGTTGACACATTTATTGAGTAAGCATGAATAAGCAGTAACATTGGTAAGCAAGCGGCTTAACCCTAACCCCCTATAAATCGGTTAGCCCTTCACATCATTTTGAGCTGTGCTTTTTTTATATGCATGCTCTATGAGTGATTTTCTTCTTATTGTTATTTTAATGTTTATGCTTCTGTTTGGTTTCTTATTGCATAAATAGCAGCATCGCTGAGTGGATGGAAGAGAAAAATGTCTGCCTGGAGTGACTGGCCTCATCAGGGTAGAAGGAAGGTCAATTTTCTATCCCTCTCTTGAGGGTTGTTTACATATGAGAATGCTGTGTTTGCCTCAGAATGGATCATGATCCACAGACAGCAGAGACAAGGAAAAGATTCTGAAGTTCAGTATCGCTCTGTGGTTGCCAGTGCTTATACTAACCATTTCGTCTTAGCCCCAGTTGCAGACAGGATAACAGGTTAAATGGATCTTAGGCTATACTGTCCTGGGTTCAGCAGTAGCAGTCATTTTTGTCCTCCTTGGTAGCTGGTGCAGTGCAGTGTTTTTGACTTTCGGCTTGGGAACAGAGCTGATAACAAGGATGTTTTGGTTTGGCCAAGGACTTTGTGAGCCTCATGCTCTGCCAGGGAGGAGGGGAAGCCGGGAGGAAGCAGAGACAGGACACCTGACCCAAACTGACCAAAGAGGTATTCCATACCACAGCACGTCATGCCCAGGAGGTAACTGGGAGTTAGCTGGAAGGGCTGGGAGACTGCGGAGTTGGAGGAAGTATGGGTCGGTGCTTGGTCGGGCTGAGGGGGGGCGAGTTATCGGTCAGCTGGTGGTGAGGTGTTGTATTCTCTTCCCTTGTTATTTCCTTTATCATTGTTATTATTGGTGGTAGCAGTAGTGATCTGTGTTATACCTTAGTTACTGGACTGCTATTATCTCAACCCGTGGGAGTTGCATTCTTTTCGATTCTCCTCTCCGTCCCTCTGGGATTAGGGGGAGGGCAAGGGGGGGGGAGTGAGTGAACGAGCTGCCTGACTGGGTTTAAACCACAACACATACCATTCTCATATTTCCTAGAATCCTTCCCGTATCATTAACATGTGTTTATGTGAATGTGTGTCTGTCTGTGTCCCAAGAGAAGGCAAGATTCTTCATCTTGTCATAGTGCCAGTCCCTCTCTGCCTTCAGCCTTCTTTTAGACTGGTCTCAGGCCATTGCGCTTGACTCTGTATTGTTTCAAGGTACACTGTCTAGGTAATGCTGGGAACTTTGGAGATTGAAGGAAAGGATTTTAAAAAAATATCAGAGCTTTCATACAAGTGCTAGTTACATAAGCAGGCAAGAATGACATTGGCTGTAAGATAGTGAAATAGTCCCCTGTCTGTTCAGAGCAGCAGAAAACAAAGGTTTGGATTTAGTAAGTGTCCTGTTCCAATGTATAGAATAAATCTGTACACAAAGTGGAGGGTAGAGTCAGGGACTAATTCTGGAGAGCAGGAAGAAACTAGGGAAAAGCACTGGGAGCTTGTCTTTAAGGAGCTACAGGAATAATTGCTGGAATGGGTAAATGGTACCAAATTCAGGGCAGTAGATGCTGGATCTGTTATCTGAGTATTTGTTGAAAATGTTTCTCTCTTGTAGTCAAGAAGTACACATCTGTCTCAGATCTTCGCATTTAGGCTTAGGGCATTTTCTTTATTGATCCAGCATTTTCCTGAGTGAAAAGATTGGCTACAGCAGCTCTACTTTGGTTTTAATACATTTAGGTTTAAACTGTATTTTATTATTTTTTTCTCAATAAGAAAAAAAAGAATGGATTAATAATAATGATACAGTAATGAGCAGTTATTAGTAATAATTTGCTTTGACACACTAGATGAAGTGACATTATCCAAACATAAGCATTATCTCAGCACAATCTCAGTTGAATTCATGAGTATTGCTTTTTGGCTTGAAGTTTTGTTGGGAGTAAGAAAATTCAGGTCTACTGATCCTCCCACCAGACATGACAGAAGCTTTAGCAGATGCTGAAGAGTGTTTTCCAAATATCTTCAGCTAGGAAGAGAATGACTTCCCCCTTTCATTCTTCCCTCAAGTCCTAAGTGAAGTCAGGAAGTCTAGAAAAGACCACAGAATACCTAGAGTATTCTGCAGTTTAAAGTGTAGCTGGAGACATATAGAAAAGCATCTGTTACCTGGGAGAAATTGAAAAAGGCTAGCATTTCTGTTCTTTTGTCCAAAGTTTATGATTAAAATTCTCTTCTGTGGTCCCATCTTGTAAAGGTTTTAAGATTATGTCAGTCCAGATTCTCCCCTACTTTTTGTCTGTCTGATTTGTCAGATATTTAGCTCATCAGTTACAAAAGTCAGAAATCCAGCTATGAAGGAGAACCTTGCTGTGCTTATCTCACTGGGCATTTTTATAACTCTGTTAGGCTCATGCTGTTGCAGTTGTTTGAGTAATAGCATCAGGATGGCTGAGTCGGTGCCCCAATTTCTGCCTTTTTCCACTCCAAAACTAATGAATGATACTAAGCTCACAACGGAGAGCATATCTAAGGGCCCAAAGGCAGTGAGTTCACTAGCTTAGGGGACTGTAATTGTTGCAGTTCAAAGTGCTATCATATATCATGCTCCTGGTAATTTGAGGTAGTGGATTTGATACTGGCCAGGACCAAACTACATTGGGTGTTGAATAGCAGCTTCTTATCTCCAGATTCACAGATGGGATTGTGGATGTCCCACTTCTGACAGTTAGCATTGAATAGGAAGTTTTGTAAATGATTCTTGGCAGGAGTACTCATTACATTTCTATTGAGATTTATCTCCACAGCTGAGTTTTCCTTTGCTTTTTTCTCTGTACCGTGCAATTAAATGGATGACCATCCTATGCAGAAGGAAATGCTTCTATTAAAGATAAAAAGAACTCAGAGTGAAGCCAGCCACGCGCAGCACTAGGGTTTAAGCCAGCTTTACTTCAGCTTTCAGAAGAAATTTAAAAAATTGCACATGTTACGTACTCCTGGCCTCTGAGATACTGCACACAGTATTTTCATAAAACACATGCTCATAAATGAATTGCATCCTTTAATCAACCTTCTGGACTGGGAAAATACTTTTTCGCTAACAGGAAAAAAATTCTCGGTTTCTAACATGAGGCAACGAATGCAAATCTGCTGCTTGGCTGACAGCAGTAAATGTTCCTGTAGTGTTCTTTATTGCCATCTTAATGGCAGAACTCCCAATGCTGACTAGACACTGCATTTTGATTTACAAGAAAATATTCTGAGAGATACTCATTGGAGAACCCTGCTGTATTTGACAAATTTATCATAGCATGTTTGTGAATCTGTATTTCTGTAAAATGTTTTGAAAATATAAATATTTGGAAATGAAGAAAGAAACCTGAATATCATTGAAGCTGTGCTTCTACTGGTAGATGGTGTGTTCATAAGTTTTTGCTAAGCAGAAATTTAAGAAATGAGAAACTTGACTTGCAGAATGTTTTCAAAATCCTGGAGGACTCACTGAGGAATTTCCTGGATTTTGTGGCAAATGGGGCAGTTTGCATGGTGGTTTGGAGCTCTGAATTTGTGGTTTTATTTTTTTCTGCCTTTTTCTTTTTTTTTTCCCCCTCCTTTTTTTTTTTCCACCACCCCCATTTTATTTTTTAAACTCTTCTGACCTGGAACAATTGAAGTTAAAAAAGTCACTCCAAAATGCATTGCTTAATTCTTAATTTTGGAAAATTTTCTAAATTAAGGAAGTCATCATGCTGCTTTTCCTTTGAGTTTGGCAGCAACATAAATTATCACTGCCTATCTCTCATATCTTTCTGCAATGAAAATAGGTTTGATGAGGTTCTATTAAGTTTGCTGCAACGTGTTGGTTAACAATATTGGGTTGAAGGAGATGTTACAGCTTTCTGTGAAACTACTAAATTCTTATTTCTACACAAGTCTTTCTGATAGGCTATGATATATTTAGCCAAAGGTTATATACTTTGCCCATGGAAATCAATTGCTGTAAGTAAAAGAAGATTTTTTTCTGACTGATTTTCTTTATTACTTATTATCTGTTACAAATATAAGACTCTGTAGTTAAATACTTAATCTGTGCTCATCAGAAGGCTAAACTCAGTTGTGACTCGTGTGTAATTTGCCAATAGGTGGCATGAGTGCATTACTAAGCCTTACAGGTATAAACTGCAAATAACCACTTATATTTAGCTTTCTAAAGATGCAGCTGAAGGCAGTGTCTCATGTTAGCAGTCACCAATTCCCATATAGTAAGAACAGCTGAAATCTGCAGTCCGAATGATGCATGCTGCAATGCTGAATGAAGTATTTTTGTTACTGAATTGAGAAAAAATAACAAAGTTAATAACTAATAGCTGTATGAAACAGGAATTAAGTTAATGTGTAATAGCTATGTGAAAAAGAAATGGCCAGAAATTAATAGCAGCAATCACACAGCAGTCTGACAAAAAAAAAAGTATTTTCTTCTTAATTAACAAATATTAATTTATAGCTTGTCTTAAACAACAAAAAAACAAACCAAAAAACCCAAAAACCAAAAAACCAAACAAGGCCAACAGAAAGCTCAAACTGCTTTAACAGAGGCCAGGTCCACAACCTGTTCAATGTAACTGAAATAATAAAAAGGTTTTATCTTAAATTATGTAACGGATTGAGAATAGATATCTCCTGACTTTAGGTAAGAGGAGTTTATTAAGAAGAGCTGTGTGACAGAAGAGTGATAGTTCAGGGGAGGAACAGTGGAACTGGTGTGATAGTTTACATAGAAGTGCAATCATTGCAATCCTACCTCAGTTGGCTGCAGGCTTTAACCCAGTCTGATACTTCTCCCATCTCCAGCCCTATCTGGTGGCCCTGAGCATACCTCACCCTGAAGATCCAGCAATCAGAGCAGTTCACTGTTGCTTTCTGCCTTAAGCACCAGTGCAACACTGATCTGGTCAGTTATTTCATATAGGCACAACTATTTCTAGGTTTGTATACAGAATAAAGAAAGTGCTCATGTATAACACTCATAAGCAGAGGAAAATAATTGCTTTTTCTGTGTGTGTTTTTTTGCTTTTTTTTTGTTTTGTGGGTTTTGTTTGTTTGTTTGTTTTTTGCTGTTGTTGTTGTTGTTTTGTTTTTTTTTTTTTTTTTCCAGAACTTTCCCAATTGTTCACTGCCTGCGATTTTTCCATATTGGATAACTTTCTACATACAATTTATGAGTTGAAGCGTAATAACAAGACTACAAAAATTCTCATTTGAAATTCTTCACCTCGTATTACAGAAGTATTCAATTAGATTATTATAACTGTCCATCTGCCTTTGAAGCCTAGGAATTTATTTGTGGTTTAAGAATGTGAACAAAGTCTTCAGGAAGTGCCTATGTAATGATTTTGATGTTTGCCCGGATGCTTCATTTCTTCACAGACCAGGCAATCATCCTGTATTTGTTGATTCCTAATGTGTGAGGGAAATTCTGTGAGTTAGAACAGATGTGGGTATATCTTAACCCGTTTTTGTCACATTTATGAACTGAAAACCTTCATAATAGCAACACCTACTCTCCTAAAGGTATGTGTTTTCTTTGGCCTTTCTGGAATAATTATCAGAATAAGATTCAACTCCTCATAAGAGTTTCACACAGTATGTCTTAGAGGACAGGGAGTTAGGCACTATGTAATATTTAGTATTTATTTAATCACACTTCTTTTGAAGCAGCAGGGTCTAGACTTCTGCTACTTTTCATGAAAGTCTTCCTGTCCTTTCTCTTTATTCAGAATTAGTATTACTAATTGAGTAAATACAAATTACTCTGTCCGTTGGGTACTTGCAGGTTGTTGCAGGGTGAGAGGACTTGGCATGGATGAAGCTGTTTAAGGGTAAGTTTTAGATCCAGATGCTGAATCTTTGTTTCTAACTGCATTTTCCTGTGCCTGTAGCAAGGGGCACAATATTGCAGAAGAAAGATGTTGCTTAGGTGTTTCCATTCCCTCCTCTCTTCTTGTTTTCTTCAAGTCATACAGATCCCAGACTCAAAATACCAAATAATTGGTGTCCATGAGTCTGAAGAAGTGAGTTAGGAATATACTATCAAGGCTTAACATTTGCCACTGCTCTGTATTGAGCTTCTCCTGCTAAATGGTGCAATAGTCTAGAAATACAGTGCCTGAAAATATTTCATCAAAGGTTGAATATGTGAGAGAAAAGACACTGAATGGATTAGCTATGCATGATAGGCTTTTGGCAGCAGCATGAATTTGAGTTGAGAGGTACATTTCAAAAACACTAATTCCTAGTCTTTGCATTTGTGAGACCAAGAGTTTTTCTACTTGGAGTCACAGGACAAAAATGTAACTTATATTCTCAATGCTGTCTTTCTAGATTGTCTTTGAGAAGGCACACTGTTTAAGCACAGATGGTAACAGGTGGGGTCTGTAGATAGTCTGTGTCTGATGTTGCTAACATTGAGTAGACTGATCTAGAAAAAATGCCCATAAGGAGTTTAGAAACATTTTGTTAATACAGACAAAATTTCGGTCTCCATGGGATAGAAATAACAACACTACAAGGAATATGAATTACTATCATTCATCCCAGTGGGTTGCTGATTTTTTAAGGCTAAGTACTGAGTTTTAATTTTTTTCCCGTTTCTTTTGTCAATTCAACATGAGGATTTTCAGAGATAGTTTTGAAAACAAGCTAAAGTTCATGTAATTTTTAACCAAAAAGTAATTACAACTGTAGTAAAAGTAAACTTGCTGAAGATCTTTATTCTGGGCTTGTGGTCAGAATTGTATGAAAGACTTGCAGCTTTTGTTCTCCTAGCCCTAAAAGCCTAGGAGCAGGGGAAGATATCAATGAACTAGATAGTTCTGTAGAGCGCTATGTTTTCTCTAATGTACCATGCAAAATGAAGATTAATGGACATGCGTTGGTTCAGCTAGCATTTTGATTTTTTGAGTTTTGTTTTTTATTTTTATTATTTTCTTTGTCTCGGATAACAGCTTCTTGTTAGCAGCGGCCCAGAGAAATGATGCTCTGTGCTGGGAAGAGAAAGATTGTGTCGGTCAGAGCTTCTGTGGGGCTGTAAGATCTGAAAGCAGATGCTTTTGTGCTGCCTAATAGAAGGCCATGCTCCGCTGGGATTTTAATGGCATGGAGAAGGTGTGGGCCATTGGTGAGGTATGTGCAGTGGGCATAGTAGATTCAGTTACCAGATGCTGAAGAATTTTGGAGGACTTCCTTCATACCTGCTTGGATGTCCCATCCAAGGGGCCATCTACTTTCAAAAGAGAATTCAGATCTTGGTGTTGATGATGTTTGGGATTATATCTGGCCTTTTGTAATGCATAGCACTAGTAAGCACTTAGACAGTAGATCTAGCATCTAATAGATAATGGTGAGCTGGTGTTCTGAATTATATCAGTAAATATTAATTTCATTTTTCCAACCTTTCTGTCAACTTTGAGATTTTTCATGATAAGAATTTCATAGAGAATAGAAGCCAATATGTTTGGGTTGGAAGCAACATTAAAGATCATCTCCTTCCAGCCTCCCTGCCACAGGCAGAGACACCTTCCCCTAGAGCAGGTTACTCAAAGCCCCGTCCAGCCTGGCCTTGGACACTTCAGGGATGGGGCAGCCACAGCTTCTCTGGGCAACCTCTGCAAGGTCCTCACCACCCTCACAATAAAGAACTTCTTCCTAATATCTAATCCAAATCTATCCTCTTTCAGTTTAAAGCCACTCCTCCTTATCCTGTGCCCTGTAAAAAGTCCTCTTAAGCTTTCTTGTCAGACCCTTGAGGTACTGGAAGGCTGCTCTAATGTGTCCCTGAACCTTTTCTTCTCCACGCTGAACAACCCCAACTCTCAGCCT
This sequence comes from Pezoporus wallicus, assembly GCF_028554395.1. Classification (NCBI taxonomy): domain Eukaryota; kingdom Metazoa; phylum Chordata; class Aves; order Psittaciformes; family Psittacidae; genus Pezoporus; species Pezoporus wallicus. Next base: position 3,878,561 of record NW_026638613.1, read on the forward strand.
CTCTCCATAGCAGGGGTGCTCCAGCCCTTGCAGCATTGTTGTTGCTTCCTCTGGACTCACTCGAGCAGCTCCATGTCCTTATTGTGTTGGGGGGGCCCAGAGCTGACCTCAGCACTGCAGGTGGGGTCTCATGAGAGTGGAGTAGAGGGGGAGAATCCCTTCCATCAACCTGCTGGTCTTGTTGCTGCCGATGCAGCCCAGCATATGATTACCTTTCTGGGCTGCAAGCACACACTGAGTGTCTCATCAGCCAACACCTTCAAATCCCTCTCCTCAGGGCTGCTCTCAGTCAGGTCTCTGCTTAGAATGTAGTTGTACTTGGGATTGCCCCGACTCACTTCCTTTTCTTAATGATACTGAAACTTTGTGCTGATGCATTTTACTGGACCTCTTGCAATGATTTCATTTCTGTTGTTACGTGTGAGCTTTACTTGTTGCTAGCTGATGTAGTGTGGGTGACTTCAACAGCTATGTCAGTTTATACCACCTGAATCCGTGGTGCATGGATCAGGCCCATTCATACACTGGAGAAACAACATCATGAGCTCTGCACTGTAGTTTTGGCTTAGACACAGTAAAGGCAATAGTAAGACACTCCCAGAAAAATCAATGCCTGCCACACAAAACTTGACATCCACAATCTGTCTTTGCCAGGCACCTTCCTCAGGAGGTGCAATGCAAGTTATTCCAGCACTTGCCACAGGGCACAGGTAGATCTATTACCGTGTAACACTGAGCATGCATCTCCAGGGAATGCTGGGACTGCACCCCAATGGGAAGTGGTTCCTTGCAAGAAAATGGTGCCATGGCATGACCTGGTGCTTGGAAAAACAAAGTGAAGCAGGGACTTTATTTGTCTAGGCCAAGCCTCCTGCTGCAAATTTACAGGCTTTTTTACTTGCTGTGCTGCTACCTGTCAGTCTCTGAACAGATGCACGGGCTTCAGGCTCTTGTAGCTTGCCAGTGACTGGCATCCTGCTGGGAACTATAGGAGGAATTTCAGTATGAAACAGGGCAGCCTAATAATAGTGCAAGAATACACTGAAATCAGTGCGTGCACAAAGAAGTAGAAAAGGGTAACGTAGTTCTGTTTTTTTTTCAACCAGCAAAAGGGCATGTAGGGAAAAACTGTAAGCCATCGAGTTGAGCACTTAATTGCAGCAGGATGCTGAATATCTTGGGCAGAATAACCAGATGTTGACATTTCCCCAGAAGCCGTAGATACGTAAAAATAAACTTTTCTAAGGAAGCATGCTTCTCAGGCTGTTAAAAATTTACTGGTTCTAATTTACTGTTTGAATAAAAGCAGAGGGATAGAAAAGTGTATCTGCATGAAATGTGTTTAATTTTCTTGGTATTATAACTGTAAGTTTCATAGTTCGTTACCTTAAAATTTCCTAAGGGTGCACTTCAGTTGCCCAGTTGTAAGCCACATGTTACTTGAATGAGGGACACTGCAGGGTGCTGATGGCTGTGACATGAGGCTGTTGACAGACCATTTCTTTCCAATACTTCACTGGGAGGCCTACATCTGTGAAGCTGTAGGTTATCTTATATGACAATAAAGGTGCATGTGTTGGCAACAAAACTAAGCCCTGGTATTCCATAATGAAAGTCTGGGAAGAGCATAGGAGACTGTGACGCTGGGCTGAGAAGCCTCCTTCTGATGTGATGTACTTGGCAGATGTAGTGACCAAATACGGGGTTTTTGTTCAGGACATGGCTGGGGGGTTATGACTGCTCTAGACTTTAATTTTCTGCCAGAAATTGCATCTTTTTTGGAAAAAAAAAAAAGTTGAGATTAGAATTGACAGTGGATGAGAAAAGAGAAATTATTAATATATGCATAGGACACTTTAATTTTGGTATTTTAAGGAATAATGGGAATTCTTGATCAGAAACACCATCTGCCATGGAAGAATTTCCCTCAGCTGGTTATGGTAAATCAAGCAATGGTAAAAAACTTCCTATTGCTGGAAAGAAACCCACACATTATTCATTTGTAAATCTTATTCATAAATCTCTCAAAGCCATGCTTGCTCCTTCTTACCTCCTAGCATCCTTTGTATTAGGAAAGGACTAGAGCAAATTTATTTTCCAGAACTGGGGGAGAAGTCCTGTCTCCCTTGAGGCAGTGTGGAAGTGGGAGTGAAAATACAGCTTTGGGCAGAGTAGCACTGAGGTAAAATGCCCAAATCCCCCACCATGCTGACTGATTTCCAGGAGAGCCACCTTTCAGTGGAGATAAACCCTTTAGGAAAACACCACTAACAGTGCTCAAAGCTAGTCTTGGACTGCAGCTTTCTCCTTTTGGGATTTTTGGTCAGGAATTGATGAAAATTTAGGGGGAAAATATCCTAAAAGGTCTATAATGTCAAGGGTGAGAAACATGCTTACATCGTTGTGCTTAAGTTTCCACACCTGCCCATTCCCAATTTCCTTGGTGGAAGCTAGGTCTTCCTAGAGCCTCAAACAGCAGTTTTGGGCTGCTGTTACAAAGAAAAGAGTGTAGTATTTTGTTTGTTTGTTTGTTTTTTGAAGTTACTAATGCTACTTCCTGAAGCTTTCTCTTAGAACTGGATTTTGTTAAAAATACACCCCCCCCCCCCTCCCCCATGCTTGGGTGTGGGGTGGATGCATAGTCTCTCCAGTATTTTCAAGGACAATTAATTTTTTAATTAACAGAAGTACACTTGAAAATGTAAAACATTAATTTGTGGAAGTTGGTCTGTTTCCAGTTATTGCTGGATTAGCTTGGCAAGTCATATTTTTTTAAGTAGGAAATGAAATTCTCGTGCAGAATGGTAATTTCTTTGGAAGTCTTTAATTATTTTAAGTTTAGGTTTTGTTGCCTTTTGCTGTGTTTAGATATGTACCATATCCACTGTTTTGATTAAAAAGTATAATTAATTTGAAATATGGTTTCATTATGGTTTTCAATGCTTGATTCAAACTATAATTTCCATCAATTTCTTCAGCATTTTTCTTAAATGGCTATTTATTTCCTAAGTGTCCTGCAAAATAATTAGACACAATATCCATAACAGGAATGTGCAAGCACGTGCTCATCATGTGAATTTGAAATAATCTAAAAGTATTTAGTGATGTTTTAGTTCATTTGTAAATTGGAAGAATACTGAAACCTTTTTGCAATTTGCAAAAGTTCATGTAGTATTTCTAGAGTTTGCTTTATATATATTGTTACTAGTGTAGAAAAAAGATGGTCTAACTTATGCTGCCAAAATTAATGTCAAAACTAATTGACCTTCATAGGCAAATAATTTTATGCTTGTTTGAACATGGTCTGTAGGATCACCCCTTGGATATTATATTAATTTTGCTTTTCAGAAATTACTTTTTTCTGTGAAAACTCTTACAGTGGCTTCACAGAGTAAGGAGGACAATAATGGTAGTCTAAAAATTGCCAACTTTTTTTTGGGTGTGGAATAATCAGCGAGCTTCTTGAAACAGCTCCTGTTGCAAGGAAAGACTGGAGGCTTCCACTTCAAATGGGTTTTGCAAAAAGTGAAGCTGTATTTAATATGAAGAGTGGTTTAGCTCTTTTTCGAGGGATTTTGATGAGTTGAACATCTGATGTACTTTCTCCAGTTTCTTTGCTTTATGTATTTAGACAAAGGGAAGGAGAAAAAGTAGCTTGTGTTTAAGTTAAAAAGTGGAAAGAAAAAAACCCAAACAAGTAGATCTTGAAACAAATGCATGGTCAATAAGATTAAAAAAAAACCCAAACAACCTGAAATTTTGAAAGATTTTACATTCTATTACTAATCCTTTAATTTATAGATTCCTCTGAAAAGGTCTCAGTGGCATTCTGTTGCTGCAAAATTACATCATCAAAATCTTATCAGCTTGTTTTCAGCCTGTTACCTCCATGTCACCATAAAAAGATGCAAAGTTATGACTTGTTTTGTCTGAGATCCAGGTGATGAAGGGCTCTGAGCGATGTGCTCTACCCTGTTTGACACAATGATTTGTGCTCTGCTCCAGTTAGTAATTTGAAAACAAGCAGTGATGATTCAGTATTAAAAAACAAAGAATGAACAAAAGCAAGCAACCAAAACCCAGAAGAGCAACTCTGTTGAGTTTAATGGAAGATGCCTAAATTATAGCAGTCATTCCTCTATTGCATTTGCAATGTCATATTTATTGCATCATCTTCATGATTTTGTAATTAAGGATCCATGGTGGTTTCCACTGTACATCAGGTTATTTAGGAGTTTGTCATTCAGCCTGCTTCATTTGTAACATGCTGAAACTTTGCAAATAAATCGTCACTCTGTATGCAAACTCTTATGGGCTTTTTTCAGGGCTTCAGTTGATTAAGCAATTTTAAGCTATAGTGAGGAAAAAATCCCATAAAGGGTCAGATCTAAAAAGTTCCTAGGTGACAGAAATCCCCAACTCTGACAATAATTTGTGAACACCAAGCAGTGGAGTTCAGAATCACAACCTGAGCCCCCAGCTGGGAAACTGCTTGTCTCCGCAAATGTTTGTTTGTGGATTCTTTGTTTTGCTTCATTTTTTTTGTGTGGTTGTTTTTCTGTTTGTTTGTTTGTTTGGTTTTTTTTGTGTTTTTTCTTTTTTTTCTCCCCTGATAGTTATCTTTACTCCAGAAACATAGAGGACTGTGTGTCTTCATGCAGTGGCAACCACGTCTCTGAAGGACTGGATCTGAGCACCCTGCCTTATGGGAGATAGGATTTCTCCCGTAGTTCTGGAAAATAAATTTGTTCTAGTCCTTTCCTAATACATATAATGTTAGGAAGTAAGTAGGATGTATCTGCATCAACAGGCCTAAGGAGGAAAGCTTTGTGAGTACTTTATAATAAAAAGATGCCTTTTCCAGTCAAAGGAAGATGTTTTGAATCTCTTTTTCAAGTCTGAGGGATATAAATTTCTATCTTGCTGTTTTAGAAGAGTCTTTAACTATTAGGCTATACATGATGCTGGTACAGAGGTAGGGAAGTTCCCTACCTGTCTAATAGTAAAACTGTGCACTGTGTATGGGAGTTCACTAGATCAGGAGGAGATGGGCAAATGGAGAGAGCCTGATTTGATAATCTAGTAGTTACAGGGACAGCATGCACCCTCGTGGGGAAGGCAAGGCTTTCACAATTGCCTGCAGTACACCACTGTATTTTTTTAAGGAATTAATATGTATAGATAGTCTAGATTTACATTTTTAATGTGACTGATGTGATTGCCAAATAGCTACCTGTGCAGCCAGGAGCCTTGATAAACTTTCTTTAACCTCTTGTCGAACAAAATATTTGGAGCACAGAGAAGAATATTGCATATCTCTGCCTGCCAAACAGATCCTTGGCAGGCTACACCTTGAACAATTCTGATTTGTTTCCATTTAATTAATGAACACTTTCCTGCTTTGTGATTATTGTCCTTGCCTGAAGTTGTTCCTTTATAGGGATGAATAAATAGTTCTTGACATTAGTTTCTACCTGTTTAGTGATTTTTTACACTATCAGGGACCTGTAACTCGTCTTTGCTGTTAGTCCTTACTAATTCTGCATCATCCTTTTTCTTTATTTTTGATTTTCTTTTCTATTTCTTTAAGATTTTTGTTTTGTCCTTCAGAGTTAAAAAATGGTTTTATTTTATTGCTGGTACAAATCTTTCATCTTTTTTCTTTTTCATGGATCATGTTTTCTTGAAGTAGAAGATTTCTTTCTCCTCATTCTAATACCTTTTTCAGGAGCTGCTTGTGACATAAATATGTGAAAGGAAGAGCGTAAATTATCACAGACATTTTCTGAATACAGGAGAGAAATGTCCTCATTCTCCCATTTCACTATGAATTTTATATCCACACCTCTGTTACTTTCTTTTGAATGTTTTCAGTGAAGTTAGATTTGTAAGGCCTTTGGCAAGTGGTCTTGAGTCTGGTGTGGAGGCTTTCAACCCAGCATGTGATTTACTTGACTCTTAAGTTTGACTAATAACAAAGAGAGTAGGGGGACTTCTGTGTTGGCTGGAGCAGTTTCTGGGGATTGCTCAGTGAGTGATTGCCAACAGCAGGCAGAACTCTGCAGTATTTTCCATTTGTAAATTATCAATAAATGACTACTACATTTAATAGGTAAGTTATTCCCAAAGAAAACAGCAAGTTCTAATCATCTCCACAGTAGATCTTCCTGGCATTTGGTGTACTGGCTAATACAAAATTATTGCCTTGGCATATGCCATGCTATCCTATGAATTTCATGAGTACAACGCTGTCTTGTAGTAACTGTTACCCACAAGAAAATACAAACAAGCCACCTTTTTGGTAGCTGGTACTTTAAACTCTGCATCATCATAGCTAACTTGCATAAAGGATAACACTCTGTCTGCATGCATTATTGTAAGGGTAATGTACCTTGGTTTGCCTCTCCAGTTCCACTACGTCGTCCTAAGCAAATTGTCAGCATGGCATTCACTGCTGCTCTCTGCGTGTTGCCATAAATGATAGATGAGTACAACATTCAATGTAGTTTTGAGTGCAATGCAAGTTCAGTATTTCTGGACTTGTTTGCACATCCCTTTGATAACTGTGGAGGTATTATTGAGGTGGTGAATTTGTTCAAATAAAAAAAAATAAAATAGCATTCCCAGCAGGAGCTTTCTTTTACACTAGATATGAATGTTTGAATGTGAGTATATTGGTATGTTTGATTTTGTTTATTCTGTGCACATAATTCATTTCTCTTTACTCTGAATGTAGTATTTTAAAGTAGCAGGGAAAGCAAAGGCAAAACTTGTTTGAATGAGTGTAGTTGCATTTTGTGGTACATGTGTGACCAGTTCAGTGCCAAAGAATGGCAGGGAGCAGACTCCTGGACATTTACAGCTTCAGTGAGACAAAAAGAGGCAATGTTAAATGAATGTGTGTACCCTGTATGCTTTCTGTTCAGGGCTGGTTGCAGTTTTCATGATACTGAAATACTGTGAAAAATTAATGGGAAAGAATAGTTGTGAATTCTCTGAAGCAACTTTTGTCTGAACATCTTCAAATCTTGCCGAGCTGATTCAAAATCTAAAGATCACCTCTCTTTTTCGAATGGAGTTTAAGTGCTTACTGGGTCTAGGAAATTTGCCGCTGAGGTCTGAATTGTCCATTTTGAGCCCATCTCCTTTTGGGAGTAAGCTTTTTGGTCCTCATATATACTAACAGATTGCAGAGCTACAGTGGCAGTTTGAAGTATAATTTATCTTTTTGAATAAAAGTGTCTTTAGAAGAGATACAGCAGTTGAGATTTGATGCAGCAATTTTGTCAGTGCAAACAATTTCAGTTCACTCAAATATTAAGGAGTGATTAGACAAGAATTCCTGTTTTGACAGAGACAAAAATTAATATACTTTGAAAAAAAAATTGATCATAATAGGGTAATAGAATATGGCTATTAATTAAGCAGTTTCTTTGAGGAGATGTTTTTTGGGGGCCTTCATGAGAGATTAGCCTTATCTCCCCAGAGTTTTCCTGGTAGATGCTTATCAGCGAGGAAGCCCTGGGTGCAGCTGCAGGAGTGTTCACCGTTCCATCAGGAGAGCACCTTTCAGGTGAATGTGCCTGTCACCCGTAGCAGGCTGTGATTAACGTTATGGTGTAGTCTTGGTGTACATGAAGTGGTATCAAAAATTCGACATGAAGATCCAGTGATTGCTCTGTCACTGTAGATCATCCTGCATTTTTCCATTGATTTATGGAATCTGTTTTGCCATGAAATACTACATTTTTTTTTTTTTTTGTGTCTAAAATGGTATTTCTGCTGTTTAGGGTGAGAGATTTGCAGACAAAGGAATGCAGTGTTCTTTTGAAGACTGAAATATATTTAGGTCTTTGTTAGGGAAGTTTTGTTGCCACTTCAAAATCTAAGGTTAGTAGTTGTTAACATCTTCAAAGTACATGGACGAGATCCTGTGCCTTTCAATAAAGTGTATTGCATGAGAAGAACAAAGCGTGGGAAGTAACTATTCCTAGTCTAATGCATGGTCTGGTCTGCAAAGAAAAAGAAAATGTCTTAACTATGGAATTGCAAGACAGAAAAAAATCAGTGTGATTTTTTTTTTAAAGTTTATTTACAAAGGCTTGTAATGGATTTTGAGTACAGTGTTTTTGATATAATTTCTTGCTTTGCTTTCATAATTATTAGAAATTTCTTTTTTCATTCCTAATTTTAATCACTAATTTTAGTTATTTAAGCCCCACTTTAGTAATTATCTGTGTAGAATCTAACCCCATTTTTTCTAAATGCTCCTGTAATCTTTTTGACAATATGTGGATTAAAATGTTTCCATAGTCATCTCAGCTGATGTCATGAGCTGTTGGAATTTGAAATGAAGCTGTGACAAATGAACTAAAACTTTAAGGAAACAGTTCTCTCACCTTAATGTTATTCCTTAGCATTTCTGTTGCAGAGCTATAGTGAAAACTCCAAGCATGTATATGCTCTGCTTGGAAAGTTGGGTTTTTTTAATCTGAACTTCATGATATCCTCTCAGTCTGTATTTTCAATAATTCTTTCCATTTTATTTCCGTTTAATTCTTATGAACTATTATTATTTTTTTTTAAGAATTTAATTTTTTTTTTCGTTGTTGTTAAAAAAGGTGGGGGTGGGGGGAGGGGAGGAGAGAGAGGCACCAAACTACTGTTTATGTGTATACAACGCAAAATGAACAGAAAACAGCTGAACTCTCCATTAATCTGTTCTTCCTTTAAATTTATTACTTCTCCCAAAATCAGGAGACTGAAGTCTGATAATTTTTTACCTTGCATAAGCATCATCGCATAAATCTAAGCATGATGAGACCTGAAGTTTGGTTTCATACTACTATTGTGATTAAAGCCAAAGTCTGCTTTGCTTTGACGATAGTTTCTGATCTGTGGCAGGGTAAGTGAGAAGACAGGATCAGTAGATCAAAAAGCTGAGTTTTTTACAGATCTGCTGGCTTGATAGTTAATTGCATAGTAAATGAAGCCCACCAAGCTTTATTGAGTGCTTCCTACATCAGTTCTCTATCTCACATATGAACTGGAGCCTTAGAAAGATATTGAGTCATACTTTAAAGATTTCAAAGTGAGAGATGGTTTACAGCAGCCATCATTCATTATTAGTTACCCTTGCTATCAAAAATTTATACTTCAGCTCACGTTTATCTACATATAAGTTTTAGTCTATGAGTTTTTCTGTTACTTTTCTTTTTTGGTTAGCTATAAGTAATCCACAATCAGAAATCTTAACCTTCATGGAAAATGAACTTTTGTGGTTCCTCAGAAATAAAACAATGTGCCAACTGTTTCTTTTAGGTTTTACTGCAGCCCAGGCTTTAAACCTCCAAAATAGGCACTGACGGGGAGAAATGGTAAGAGTTATACTAATAGCATATTTGTAGTTTGGTGTGAGTTGACTGCTTGTCACATGAAAAAAAAAAATTAATTGCCATTTTCATCATCCCAGGTCTTCATATTTTGAAGCAAACAAAATTCTGATGGGCACAGAGCAGAGCTGAATTTCATCAGAAGTCACCTGCAACATGTTAGTATATTCATACATAAATTCTCAGGTAAATTTTGTCTCAGTTTGATGCCTGGAGTCCCACTGACCCTGCAGTCAGAAAATGAGCTGAGTATTAGAAATCACATGTTGAACACACAATCAAAACTGTTCCTCAGCTGTTGATAATATTAATGAGGTAATTTTCAGATGATGGGTATTTAAAACGGGAGACAAGTGTTTTCTGGAGACATTTTGCTTTTTTCCTAAGATTTATGTTTCTTTCCATTGAGAAAAATTGACTGAAATCAGAAATAATATTAATTAGTGTTAGTTACAAAGAGTAGCAATTTAAGTTATGCCATTGATGTTTTAATCTTACTGTGCTATTGCATGAATATTTCATCACATGATGAATTTGATCTATAATTCAGTGGAAGGAAAAGTCACTTATAGTTCACCTATGCATTTTTTTTTTGCTAGAATCTGCCTCTTGCTCAGAATTTAAACAAATAAATTTGAGAGGCAGATAAAAAAGGGACACTGGTTACGAGCTGTTTCTCTTTGTCCAGGGTGAAGGTAAAAAGTCTCTCCTGCTCTCCACTGGTGGAAGGTGTGAGAAGTGGCTAAAGCCAAAGCCAGGGTTTGTTGTTCCTCTTCTAGGTGATCCAGAGCAAGTTCTGGAGCAACCAAGGAAATTGTGATGAGTAGACTGCTCAGTGCCTCAGTGCTTCTTTGTGGCAGAGTTAACCTGGTTTGGAGTACTTTATTGTGAGTGTGCAAGTAACACAACAGCCTTCTGAGGTCACTATCTGTAATCAGCAAGGCTTGCTTCAGTGGATATTCTTTAAAAACATTTGTGGAAATGACTGTTAAAAAGAAGCCAGTTAAATCCTCTGCCATGACTGACTGATCTAACTGATGCCTAGAACCAGAGCTTTCCAGTCTCTCTTATCAGTGAATAATTCATATGCTTTGAGTGAAAACCTTAACAAAACTAAGCCAAGATGTGCAAATATCTGTCTTAAGACTTTAACAGCTCATCTTTTGGATAAGACTATTATAAAGTCATTTGGAGGAAGAAACTCATACATAAAAATGAATGTTGCCATGCAACAAGTACTAAAGAAAGAACCACATGATTTAAGCCTTAACTAATTTTCCATAGCAGCAGGGGAATGTTCAGGAATAAGGAAATTCAGGAGCACCAGTGTTAATTAAGTCTCATTTGCTAGAAATCTGTGGCTTGTATTTGATGACTTTGATGTCTCAAGGGGGGTATAAAGTCCAACTGATGACTTTTTCATGATTGTAAAATGTAAGGGCATGCTCTCCTATGAAACTTCCTTAGCATCTGATAAATACATGTATAGGGTAAGTTGAACTCATGCACTTATTATTGCATACGTGCTTATTTTCTCTAACTTTGTCGGACTTTAGACATACATGAGATCTTCAACACCTCTGATCAGTTTGTGTCATTATCTTGTAATAAGACCCACAAAAGCAGATAACCTGAAGTCATGTGCAGAGTTTGGGCTCCATATGGTTAAAGAAAAGCCAGCATAATGGCTGGTGTTTGCAAGAGGGCGTAGTTGAATGGAGATTTGTAAATGCTGGTGTAATATCAACCAAAAATAATGCCTGGGATGTTTACCACTTTGGTGGCATAATCCTCTGCTTCTCTAATTCATTAGAACTAATTTGCCAGGCTGTGGTGCATTAGATGGAGATTGGCACTGTAGAGAAATTGAAGAGATTTCAAAACAGAGAAATTAAACCTGTTACTTTATTAAGTAATAAATAGTTAAACCAGTTACTGTACTGTGATTCAGTTCCCTGTAGATAAAACTCGAAGTATCCATTTGTTGGAAGGAAAGCAAAACGGAGCCTGTTGGTGGAAGTCTCAAATATTTTGGTGAGTTGATGGCCATAAAAGCGTGTAAGTATAAACATAAATACCTTTCTTTCAGCTATACATACATTCTCAGCTTTTTTTAAACTCCCACAGTGAGTTGCTGAAGCCTGCATGACCATTATGGTCCTATTGTTTCCCCATGAAATTGATTTAGTATATGTAAATGAGATTCTGGATATTGGTGGCATTCAGTAGGAAATATTATTTCAATTAGATCTTCCTGTGGCATGTTGTTTTTGCCATTGAAGGCATTAATCTTTGCTTCACAGAATAGAAATGATTAAGAAGGGCTGAGTTCTTTCCAAGCTGCTGAAATGATTGCTAATTTTTTGAGTACTTTTCAAATGATCCATGAAAAAGATGAACATAAAGGTTAGCAAGCTACGCTCCATGGCTGTAATGCAAAGGGCAGGTTCCTAGTCTAGCAAGTACTGATGCAAGTAGAGACATCCTATTTCAGAAGCTGACATAATTATGGATTAGGTAGGATTAGAGAACATTCAGTTCATTTCTCTATTTCTCACTCCTGTCCCACCCCAATCACCTTTGCCAGTTGTTACAAAAACTCACTGTTTTTGAGTGAGTGGTAAAAGAACCTTTGAATTCAGATGGCAGTGGATAGAGGCTGACTGAGTCACTGTTGCTTTTGACCTTCACTACAAGTTTAAGCCCTGAAAGTAGTTTATATCTTTAAAGGATTTTTATGTTTGCTGTCACCAAACATGATGTTCAGTTGCTGAAAAAGGATAGAAACTGTGCTTCCTTATCTTACACACCAGGAAACAATATTAGCCCTGATAACTGTTGTGGTTTAAACCCAGGACAATAACACACCCACTTACGTTGCTATCTTTTTTGGTATCAAATTTTGCCCATCATAGTTACAGTAAAAGAAATGTATTGCATACTGCTGTGTTGGCTGTGACCTTAAAGAAAGTTTCAACAGTAATAGCCAGGGGTAGAATTTGCTTGGGTATGTTTCAAAACATACAGTTCAGAGATTAATAGATAACATAAAATAAAATTATAGATTGATGTGGCAAAGCATCATTCTGCTGTGTTTGTAATCATTTTCTCACCCATTGGCTGTGCTATCTCCTTTACATACTGGCAGGTCTGCTTGATAGTGCAGCAACTCTCTGAATGTTTTAGCACCTCCTTTAAAAGTAGAGTCAATTACAACTCTAGATTAAAACAGTGATGTATTTCAGGGGGTAAAAATGATATCCTGTTATGTGGTTTTTTGAAATTGCTGGTATGTCTTAGCTGATGAATTGTAATTCAAAACTTAATGAAATAATAGAATAGCTGTGGTGTCAAGCTTATCTTGGGGTGGGGGAGGATGCAGCTTCCTCCTGTACTGGGAACCTGTGGCAGCAGTAATCAGTGACTTCACTTGCAAGAAAAGGAGGGTCTGTGGTGTTTGTATACATATATATATTTGAGAGAGACTGAGATACCTGTGTAATAATACAAAAGAAGAAATCACAGTAATAGAGAATGCAGGTTTTTTCCCTTTGTAGAAAAGACCTACATACACCTCTTGGAGTTTAGGTTCATTTGTTTTTTTCCTTCTTGCCAGTCCTTCTGTGTTGCTTTGCTGGCTTAACAAAGCAAGCTCTAACTAGTCTTGTTGTGCTTCGTGTGCAAAAAGTCCTCAGTTAAGCATGATCACTGATGACATGGACAGGACCTAAAATCAAGGACAAAGAGGATGAATCTACTGAATGTCATATTGAGCCTATATATTAAACGAAAATTGTGAGGAGAATGAGAAGAGCTAGTCGTCTTACTCTGCAAGCCAATTACTCTCATTAAAACAGAATATGTTATTGCATATTACACAAATATGACTGTTCTACAAAGGGAAGACAAAGCTTGTTAATGACCTTCAAATACATAGAAGGCTATTACTGACAGGAGACGAATCTTCTGGGTTTCATTTCAAGGTAGACTGGACAAAAGGCACTGAACTGTGGCTGCTGTAGAGACATTTTAGATGGTAAGACTTTTCTAGCAGTCAAAGAACATATCTAGAGCGATAGTTTGACTTGGGAATGCTCCTTTTTAATTTGCTGCATGTCCTTTTGCATATCTCTGTGATATACTAAGTAGTTATCCTACAGCTAGGCACTTCAGCTATTTCACAAAACTCTCTTCTGTGTTTAAAGATGGATGTGCTGAGACATCTTTATGTCCCAGTGCAAGCTGATTAAGAAAGAAGTTTCTTGACATCAGGTAATATGTAGAAGAGGAGAAAAGGCAGTTGATTAGGGTCTTTTCAAAATACAAAATTCTAAATGTTTTGTTTTAAAAGTCAGGCTTCTCAATACTTTACTGCAAAGTTCTTGATAAACTCTTATCCTTCCTTACCTACACAAGGAAGAAAGACATCTGTGCCTTTTTAATTATATGAAGATTCGTCTGCTTTTTTTTTCCCCATCTGAATCTTGGTTCTTACCCCTTAGGATTTTTTTTTTTTCTCCAGCAGTGATTCCAGTTCAATCCACATTCAAGTTACATGGCAGCAACTGAAGTTATTGGTCTTATCTTAACATAAAGATAAAAAAGTGTTTTCTTGCAAAGGAGGTCAGAGATGATAAAAGGTGAAATTGAACTGTGAATGCTATTAGTTTTAGTAAAAAGAGGACCGTGTGGGATTGAGATGGAAAAGCAAAGCATCAATGCAAAATGCAGTTTCACAGCCCTTTAAAATGCCACCTGAGGTTAGAGGTTGGACATGTAACTTATCACTGTAACAGACTTTCAAATACAAGAGTTATATAACACGATATATTCTAAGGCTTTTCAATGAAGTGTGAGTTCATTTTTAGATCTTGCCAGATTATTCAGATTTCACTTAGTATGACAGTCTATGAACTAAGATTACCTCCATTTGATCTGTACGACTCAGAAAGAACACATGTAACAATAGAATTCTACATTTTCAGAACCAAGCTAAATTCTGATTAAATTAAGCAGAGGAATGCTGCCTGAAGAGCCCATTTTGGAATAATGAGGGTGAAGTAGTTTTGCAGAGGCTGTGACATTATAGATTTCAGTAGTTAGCAATGTACATTCTCTGTTACATTTTTAAAAAAGTAAGGTTATAAATACCACAGACTAGTGCAGGTGTCTAAGTGAATATATCCAAGTTGTACTTAAGTCGAAAAGCAAACAAATGGAATAAAAAAAAAAAGAAATTGGTTAAGAATCTTCTTGGTAAACAGCGTACCACCTACATCAGGAAAAATATAAGTACCTTCAGCGATGTGTGATTTCTTTAAATCTAAGTTAAATTGTGTTTACCTGAATTATTCATTTCTGATGTACCCATTTTCTCCTTGATGAGTTTATCGTAAATGAGTGGTTTTCTTCAGGGTAAATTTTTGGGAAATATACACAGGCACTACTTGTGTCATTTCCAGAATGGGATTAAGAACAGATTTAATCATGATGCTCATAGGTAAACTTAAATAAACTTAAAAAAAAAAAAATCTAATACCCATTTTGTTGGCAGTTCTAGCAAAATTTTGGTAAAGGACTTTGTAGCTTGGAACTGAGGAGAACATTTGCCTGAATTTGGTTTGAGATTATTAAATCTAAATCAGCTAAATCCCTGAAGGTGAGAATGTCCCACTTGGATAAAGAAGATATCTCAGCAGAGCTTTGCCTGTGAAAGTGGTGTCCAGCTGAGATTAAATTGTCAGGCTCAGAGAGGAAGAGCGACAAACCCAACTCTCATGTGAAAATTGCTGCCTCTGTGCCTTCTGCTGGCTCTTGGCAGCCAGGGCAGGGAGCTGCCAAATTCAAAACACAGACAAAGGCATGAAGACTGGGATATATCAAGGCATGAGATGGGAATTGGTGTTCAATGAAACGGGTTGACTTGTACAAGGAGACCCAAACTAGAAACAGGCTTGGGTGGGCAGAATATTGAGATAAGATAAAAAAAATGGGAAGAAGAGGGAAGGAGAGGACTGGCTTAGCCACATTTGTATCTAAATTTTTCAGTGTAACATGGCAGAAACATGCTCATTTTGAGCTAATTCACTGCTATCCAAAAGTGCTAAGTCAGTTCTGAAGGCAATGTATGTTTGAGGCAAAGTGCACTGATTGAGTACTTAAATCATGGGGCTGCTTCCTGTTTTTTAGACATGACAGCTTTTGCTGGACTGAGCACTTGCCATTTTGTTTTATTGAACAGTATAGATGTAAATTTAGTTGCATCTCTGTTGTGTGTTAAGGACCCTGTTTTGTGGTTGGTATTGTTTTGTTGTTGTTGTTTTGGTGTTTTGTTGTTTTTGGTTGCTTGGTTTTTTTTTATTGTTCTCCCCTTCCTCCTTCTCTCCACCCCCCCCACCCCCCCCTCCCCCAAGGAAATAATGCAAACCAATTTTTGGCATTTGGCTTTCATCAATATTTCAATGTCATGAGTATTTCAGTGGAGCTTGAAAAGCCAACATGATCATATATGGTGCAGGGAAATGAGTTGGCATACTCTCAAGGTAATTAGGAAGCAGTGCAGAACCCAGTTTTTCCCTCTAAACTGTTGACTGCTATGGATCTGAGAAAGGGGACTGTTATCTTTGCAATTTATCAAAGAAGCTGTGGCAAACTAATTATCAGGCAGCTATTGGCTGCTGCTTGTGCCATAGCAGGTGTAGGGCAGACGATAAGACTAAATGGGCTACAGAGCTTTGGCTTCATTCTAGGCTTAGTTTTCCTCCCACAGAATTCAGCAAGAGCTTTGACATTGATGTGAAAGGAAGACATGGCCCTTTTGTGCACAGTGGGCTCAGTACCAGATGTGGAGTACCATTACTTCTTTTGTTTATCTCTGTGTTGTATCTGCTGAGTGAACTTGTATTCACAGCTTTGGAGAAGGATAAGGAATCAAGCTTCTTTCTCAGTGATGAAGAAGTACTATGCAATTGTTCAGACGAAATTTCAGAAGTCTGCCTTCTTAGTGTCACTTACATACAATGGTCAATTACCAGTTTTCCTGTTTTATTTTATGACCCATTTTGCTTTCATTACAGTGCGATTAACATGCGTCAGCTCAGTACTTCATCATCCTTATCTTGTATCTAGCTCCAGCCCAACTTACGTCTTGCAGTTTGTGCCAGACATCACTGCAGATCGGTACAAATTCAGACATCTGAATGCTGTTGGGTTGCAGGATCTCACATCCTGTTTCCTTTATAAGCTGAGTTCTGACTTTAAAATTCTACTGATAAAAAGAACGTAAGTCTTACGGCAGTTGAGTACATGGGGTGTTTGAGTATACTTTTATTGAGTTTGTCTAATTGCTCTGTCTTGTTGGCAACTCTTAGGTTTGATATGTGGCAGTAGGATGAACTTTCAGTACACTGCATGGATCTTATCCAGTAGGTTTGTTTGGAGTAAATAAATCTTTCTGCCATTTGTTGTGATAAATTTAGAATCTCCCTCAGAGTCAGACTGCAGTTTTAGAACTTTTCTATTCTATTACACCTCTGATGGTGAAAAAAGTTAGCTTCTGCCATGCCATTCTATGGAAATATGTACCCAGATCCCACCTGAGCTTTGATTTATATCTTTACACATAGAAAAATCACCTTGCACCATTTTTTTTCCCCTTCTATGGCTTAGAGTTATTGGTATTTATCAAATAATGAATTTCCGTTTGTGCTTCTCAAAGTTCAGGAAAATAAATTCAGGAAAACTGAGTTCCAGAGCATTTCAAAACTGCTTGAGACAGTCTTAAGATCATTCAAGCATCAAGTTTGCATTCTTGGTGGAAATAAGAGCTTTGTAATCTGTCCAGCTCAGCACAGTAAGAACACTTGAGCTAGCCTTTATGTGCCCTGCTTTCTTCTAGGTAATATATAAGAGAAATATGAAGATCTGAGGGTGTTCAGATGTATATACTGTGTGTAGACTGAACTGGGACTGTGACTGGAGCCACAGAGATGACTCAAGACCTAAGGAGTTTCCAGTTTTTCTGAGCACAGCTGAGTAAAGCTGGCATGGCAGCTGAGTTGTCAGGCTTTCTGAGCACAGTGGATACCTACATACAGGAATGCACAGATGGTGCATCAGTGGTGCATGGATGCTTTTTCCAGTTATGCACTAGGACCTGGAGTCGGATGTGTGTTTTGTCCATGAGATCCCTAAACAGGCATCATATGATGAATTAATTCAGGGAAATCCTGTGGCCTGTGCTCTGCTGGAGGCTAGTTGGCCACAGTTGTTGCTTTTACCTCGTAGACTATGCATGGATGATGTCTCTGAGAGTACAAACAAGACAGAAATACGGATGAATAACTCCAGTGTACAAGATCTATCCATTTTACCCTGAAACATTCCATTTGAAGAACCTCTGAATGGCATCACAGAGAGCACAAAGCCTCTTGCATATGACCCAGCTGCTGCTTTTTTTAATTCCTTTTCCATGAAATGAATAAACTATACCCATGAGTTTCATATAACATTATCGTTTCTTTCCTCCCTATAAAGCTTTTGATAAGTACTTTAATACAGTGGCACTGTGGAGTTAGTTTTTTTTTCTTTAAATTTTTTTTTTAATACTAGCCTCTATCACAAAGGAAAGAATTTATAAAGCCCAATAATCTCACTTTAGTACAATGTTTAATTAATTTTTATTTCAGTTGCTCAATTTCAGGAACTCTAAAGTGTTTTTCAGGAAGAAATAGAAAATGGGAACATTGTGAATTCACTTGAAAAAAAAAATAATCATGAAAACAAGCCTCATGGGAGAGCACTGCCTCCCTGTCTCCATGCAGAACAATCTTTTTATCCAAGTTTCTTTTAATGAAAACTGTTCAGCTTGCTTGTGGTTTTGTTACTCTGATAGCTACATAGTTGAATGTTTTGCAGGACTATTGGACTTTATAGAGCAAGTTAGCACAGTACACTTAGGCTGCAGGAACCTGAATTTTGTCATTAGTGGATGTCATTATTCATAGCATTTGCCTGAACCAGAGAAGTAGAGGGCAAAATCAAACTAGCAACACCCAATTTCTTTATGTATAATCACTTAACGTGGCCACAGATGTTTCTTCTGTAGATCATAATTCTTAAATAATAAGAAATTTACTTACCATTACTTGCCATCTGGGCACAGAATAAGGACTATTCACCTTCACCTCACTAAGGGTAAACTGAATTAGTCCCTGTTCCTACGGCTTTGTATGTGAACAAGTGTCTTGGATTATAAAAGATGCTCTTTTGCGAATGCCTCTTTTTAACCTTTTGTGAATTTAGTTTAGTGCATGTGTTGAAGATAATGACTTCATCTATGTTGAACACATATAATGAAAATAGAAAATCCCTAGTTACCATTTGTTTTTAAGCAATGGAAATGAGACAACCCTTCATTTATCTTGGCTGGTTTTGTGCTGCTATAAGCGCACCAATGGAGTGTTCCATGTCAGAGCAAACTGGTGAAAAAGCTGCATTAACCATTTAAGACATTATGACTGCAACTTTTACTGCCATTTCAGGACCTTCTGAAAAGAATGTGGTAAATCTATCAATGAACACTACAAAATACTTAACCCTTTTAATATGCTTTTAAGCACAAAGAAAGATTGATAATTCTTCTTGCGTTTTGTACGTCAGAGTATCTGAAACCAAAACATAGTGCTCAGAGGAAATATCTGACAAGCTGAGCAACAAACTCAGGACAATACTACCTGCAGAAGCGTTATTTTACGTTATTTAGTTGAAAGTATGGCTAAATGCCTTACAGGGAAATGCAGTTTAGACATGCATAGCTACTGCTTACTGTGAATAGCTTGCTTACAAACTCTCATCCTACCCAGCCTGAGGGAATTCAGTCTTGTGTGGTAATGATCATTCAAATCTGAGTAGAAGCTGCTCTGAAAACTGTTACTTTCTTTTTCCTTTTTTGTCCATAGGTGCTTTCTACCTGTACCCTTGCAGTTGACAGCGATTTGATCCAGCCTTTAATGGGACAAGGGATGCGCTAATGATGGACAGCTCTAGTCTTTTGAATGGTCTTGTATCTCTTTTTTAAGTACTTCAGGGATACCAGGCAGATTTTTCATCCTTGCAGGGCTGTGTCAAAATATTTTTATAGTAAAAGCAGAGACACCTGCTGGGAATACCCTCGATGTCCCCTAGTTTCATAATCAGAGCTGAGAATTTTTTTAACTGGTCTGAGGTACCCTAACTTGAGGAATACAAGCAGGACGTCAGGGAAGAAATCTGAAGCTTTCTTGCACTTTGTGCAAGGCTATTCCAACCTTTTCTAGTATTCCTTGTTTCGTTTCTGTCTCTTTCTGTTTGTCATGGTTTAGCCCCAGCTGGCAACTAAGCCCCACGCAGCTGCTCTTTTACACACCCCAGTGGGAAGGAGGAGAGAATTGGAAGAATAAGAATGAGAAAACTCATGGGTTGAGATAAAGGAGGTTTAATAGAAAAAGCAAAAACAGCACACACAAGCAAAGCAAACCAAGGGATTCATTCACCGCTTTCCACGGTCAGGTAGATACTCACCATCTCCAGTACAGCAGGGCTCCACTGCACCTAATGGTTACTTGGGAACACAAATGCCATCACTCTGAATGTCCCCTCCTTCCTCCTTTTTCCCCTAGCCTTACATGCTGAGCATGATACTTTATGATACGGGGATATCCCTTGGAACAGCTGGTGTCAGCTGCCCTGACTGTGTCCCTTCCCAACACCATGTGCACCCACAGGCTGCTTGCTGGTAAGGGGTTGTGGGGAGCACAAAAGGCCTTGACTCTGTGCAGTCACTGCCCAGCAGTAACTAAAACATTCCTGAATTATCAACACTGTTTCCAGCACAAATCCAAACTATAGCCCCATACCAACTACTGTGAAGAAAATTAACTCTATACCAGCCAGAAACAGCACACTGTTCTATCTTTGCTTCTTGATTGCGGCTTCCTTTTCTGTGGGGACTCATTCCACAATACTAAATGATTTATGCATTCAAAGTGGTTTATTCACTGATTACACTGGAAAATCCAATCGGCAGAATTATGAACTGTGGATGAGCATATATAGAGGTTGGACCCAGCAATCCATCAGTTAAACGTTTCCTAATCCCTAGTGCCAGGAGGCCTGGCATTACGCAGCTAATAAGATGAGACAGACAAGGATATGAGAGATGTGGATTTGACTGATGGGCTGCTTGGTGGATAAGGAATTGGCTGGATGGTCACGCTCAAACTGTTGTGGTCCATGGTTTGATGTCCAAGTGTCCAAATGGCTATTAGTGAGGAATGGTGTTCCTCAGGGGTCAATAATGGGACCTGGAGAAAAGAAGGTTCTGGGGAGAACCTGGAAGAGCCTCCCAGTACCTAAAGAGGGCCTACAAGAAGACCAGAGATGGACTTTTTACAAGGGCATATATGGATAGGACAAAAAGGAATGGCTTTAAAGCAAAAGAAGGGAGGTTGAGATTAGATATTAGGAAGAAGTTCTTTACTGTGAGGGTGGTGAGGCACTTGCAGAAGTTGCCCAGAGAAATTGTGGCTGCTCCATCCCTGGCACTGTTCAGGGCCAGGATGGATGGGGCTTTGAGCAACCTGGTTTAGAGGAAGGTGTCCCTGCCCATGGCAGGAGGGTTGGAAGGGACCTTAAAGGTCATCTCCAAACCATTCTATGATTTTATGTGAATACTTTGCAAAGAATACTGTGTGTGCATGTAATTAATGATGCTTGTGAATTTTGGAATGATGACAAACATCATCACTATCACAGAGGAGGCCAGGGGGTTCATTCTGGGCAGATAAAATAAATTATGTATTTGTACTCCTTAGATCTCTTAGCCAGTGCCTCAGGGACTTAAATGAGCCAGAAACTGAGCTTTCCACAAGCATTTGGGTAGCAACTGTTCACATGCATGCACAGTCAATTGTTTGATGTTGAAATAAGAAAAGGAAATTTAATATAAAATCTGTTGGGTAGGGAATAAAACTGTACTTCAGTTTCCTGGTCAGCCAGGAACTTTGCTAAGCACAATTCCAGGGTTCAGATAAAAAGCTGAGTTTGAAAAATAAACTGAAATTTAAGATATTTTCTATATATTTGATTATGTTGTGGCACAGTAGAAGCATTAGTCTGCGTATATGCACACCTGCCTATATTAAATATTGTGTGTTTCAAAATTAGAAGACCCATTAAATGACTATCTGTAACTAATTATCTGTAAGAGACCCAGCAATGTTAAGCAGACCAATGCTTTAAGAAACCTAGAATTACTGTATTTTGGTTTCTGTGTGCACTGGATATGTAGGCAGGCATACAAGTGAATGATGGCATAATCGGATGAATCACTCAATAATTTGAATAGTAAAAAGCTGCAAGGCACATACTTAACCGAGGCATTTTCTAAATATAAAAATGGGCTCCATTTCTTAAACAAATAATTTTGAATACCTGAGACAACTTTAATGGTATAACTGTGAATAGTTTTTAATTTCTTACTGGAGTTTGGTAGAAATGCAGACTTTTAAAAGATCACTGCAAACTTAATATTTAAAAAAAAAAAATCAATTTTTAAATTTCCAATCAGTTGCTTCTGATTCCTTCATTTTTTTCTACAGTGCTAGAGTCTAGCACATGTGAAATCAAAATTCATTAGCAGGAAGAAACTATGAGAGTTATAATTTTAGTTTGTCAAGTTAAGTAGGTTCAGAATATTAAATATGTTGAGGTACTACAAATCTAAAGGGCGGATTTATGGTGATGGTTACAGTTCCACTCCTTCCAGAGCTACAACTTCTAAATACCTGTAAAGATTTGGATCTTTAAATGGAAACTGTTAATCTCAAGTTGCTCACCTTGAGATTTTTTTTTATTTTTCAAAATGTCCTTAAATACCTCATGAGAATTTCAAATGGAAATTAGATTCCACTAAGTTCCAGAAAGTTTAAATATCGAAATAGGTTCTTATCTGTACTGAAAGGTCTTCAAAAGCTGGTTCTAGTGAAGGGTGGACTAATGTTTCAACAAGGAACAGTCTGTTTTATTATTTTTCTTATTTTTTTTAAAATTTTGATTTTATTGTGGTTTTTTTTTGTGCAAGCTGAGTAAATGACATTGGCATCTGGGGAACCACAGTGCTATGGGATGACAAAATCCTTCCCCATTGGTAATAGTGCACCCAGGGCTGTCTGCACGCATTTGTTGCTATTGAGAGCGCAGCTGAGCTTTGGACTGGGTGTACTGAGAGCAAATTGAAAGGCAACTCATGCCTTTGATGTAAAAGGCAGCTCTTTCTCATGGATTGAGGAAAGCTGCATGGAGATTCTTCTTTTGTGAAATCCCAGCAAGACTATGAGAAATTCAGGGAATGTCAGTAGGTTATAATGCAAAGTAAGATTTTTTAGAAGTTTGCTAAAAATTCACTGCTTTGTTAAGTGGCTCCTTTATTCTCACTGCTTTGTTTTGTTTTTTTCCTTAATTGTATTGTGAAAGGTATCTAAATAAATTCAAATCTGGAGCATACTGGATCAGTGCAAACTGTCCCAATTAACTCATTAATATCCATTTGCAATTATTTCTGTGAGTTTGTTGGTAGCATAGTGGGTTCCAAACAGGCACATGCACACACCATTCTTTCCTTTGCATTTTAGTTTTGGTTTTCATCTTGCTGTTTTTTTCTTCATCTAAAATAATTGACTATGAACAGAAAGTGGATATTTTCTTTATATATATAGATAAAATATGAAAGCTTTTTTTAATCAGAGTTTTCTAATGTGCTGTGGTAAGATTTCCAGCTGTTAAAAGCAAAATACCTTTTAAGCTGGTTTTTAAAAGAAAAAGAAATGAATTATGATCTATAAACTTACAGACTTTGAACAGACGCATAACATGGCAGGTTCTTATTGTGTTTTAAACTTGTGCATTTAGCTGTACTGAAGCCAGTGTCTACAGTACTGTTGATTTTTACAATGTCACGACACCACTGTAAGAGATGTGCTACAAGAGTGTTAAATAAACTTTTATTCTCAGGACATTTTAATTCAGTGGTAACATTTTTTATGGGGTCCAAATGAAAGTCAATCAACAGTATTCTGTGTGCATAGTGCTGACTTTCAGAAATGTAGATAAATAGATGGCATATTTTAGTTTGTTAACACTTGAGCATCTTCAGTTGGAATAGCTACCTTGACTTGCTGACTACAGAATCACTATGTTAAACTCGTATTTCAGAATGTGCAAATCACTAGAAAGCTTGCTTTTAAACATCTTATTTTCAGAGCTATCCTACTCCAAGAACCTGTAGTTGTGTATTGAGGTTTTTCTATCTGATGCTGTGTTATTGAAAGATTGTGTTTTTTATGAAGGTAGGTATCTTGGGGAAGATATAGGTGATTTGTGTGTGCATCGAATCACTCTGAATAGCAGTAAGTAAAGACATTTAAAATACGAATGAAAATAATGAAAGATAATCATGGATAATGCATCAGTTACTTCTCTTGTCTACTTCTCTTCCATGATAAAAATAATTTCTGAGAGAGTGGAATTTAACAGGTGTTTCCCAAGAAAATTGTTAATATGTGCTGATCTGACAGCCTGTTTATTCTGTCTTGTTTCTCCAGTCAGCCATCTTGAAAAAAAAATTTCATGCAGTTGACAGATTTGACTTTTTTTTTTAAAAATATACAAGTTCTTGTGTTGAAGAAGCTAAAGTGAATCAAATTCCTGTCTGTAAAATTGAAGTTTGACTTAAATGCCATCAATTTTTGAAAAGGAATATTAAAATTATTTCAAAGTGTGGTGGGTTTGGTTTATCAGTTTTTTGTTTTGGTTGTTTTTTTTTTTTCTGCCTTCAGATTTAGGGCAGATTTTGTGCAGTCAATTTTAATCTTAATATTTGTAACATTCCAGAGTCTGCAGGTTGGTAAGGTATTTCACATTCATTTTCACTGTGGGCTGGCATTGTGCTTCTCAGTTAGTAATTTATTGCTAACAAGATAAAATTTATGATTAAAGATGTGTCTGTCTTTTGTATTTGAATAAAAATACCTAAGAAATTCTCAGGGAAGTCAGAAGTGCCAAGATCTAGATTGTGATTGGTATCATATATCTGTGAGTGCTTAAATAAGTTGCTTAAGAATCTCAGGGTTGCAGGAGGGTTGTTGCTAAAGTCTTGTAGACCTGAAACTTTGTCTAATAAAAGAAAGAATCAATAAGGTTCGTTAAAATGAGAGGGAATATTAAAACAGAGATTACACAACGAGCTTGAATATTTTCTTTCCCTTATGTTATGGCCTTGAAGAGTTTCCTTGTGTACATGGCTGTGACTGCACTGCAACTCGATATTGGCATGTTTACCTTTTAATAGTTTTACTTTTCGATGCTAATTTAAATAGAGCTGCAGCTGTCTTTAAAAAAATCACTAAATGTACTAAGATGTACTTAGAGTGAGGGTCTCCCTCACTTGTGCACCCTTCCAGGAATGTATAATGTTCTCAAGATAAAATTTAGAGCAATATTTGCATCCAGAATGTTCCCTTTCAGTGACATTAAACAATCTAAAACAGTGATTTCGGCCATGACAGAATTTAGTGTGCTCTGCTCCTGGGGAGAAACATCATGTCCATTGAGCGCAGCAATATAAAAAACAGCACACAGGTACACTCATGATAATATAGAGAGTTTCCGCATGTTATTACTTCTATTTTCCTGCCACAAAAATAACGGGCAAGCCTTAAATCTGGCTGTACTATAATGTAAAACCTGAACAACTGTCATTTTTGTTTTGGCTGGCTTCCATGTAGAATTTCTAAGATGTGAAGCAAACAGAAGGGATAGTATGTGGGAAGTGTGCAGAGCTGCAGAGTCCGAGGGCTCCCTTTATCCCTACTGCAGTTGAAATCAAAATGCACAAAAAATCCATTCAGTTGCCTTCACTGTAAAGCTACTTTTGAACTACCATGCATATGCATGGTGTGCTGCTCAGCCTGACCCTACAAAGGTCAAGAGCTTCAGGAGCTGTATGGTGAAAGGAGAATAAAGATCCTGCAGATGAAGTGGTGTTAACTTTTTAATTGTTGGTTTTTTGTTTGTTTTTTTTTATTTATTTATTTCAGCAGCTTTTGTTTTTCTTACCTTTTTAATTTTTAACTCATCTGGGAGGAGCGCTTCCTTGTGTTGTTATGATCAAAGGGAGAAGGAAGATGTCTGACAGTATGAGGACGTTCAGTGTGCCAGTGTTAGTAAAGAAACAGAGGAGGAAGAAGGCAAAGTGAGTTTTGAAAGTATTTTATTTCTGATAAATACGGTTTGTTTCAAGAAAGCTTTAGTACACATTTAGTACACATTTGAGAAGCCAAACACTCTGAAATCACGCTGCTGTGCTTTTATGCTGTGAGAAGGTGTGTTTTTTTTTCACAGCCTTTTTTTTTTTTTGTTTTTTGTTTTTAACCAAATGTTTGTCAGAGTAGTTTCCCTGGTTTCCATTGCTTTTTGGCAATGAATTCAATAGTATAAAGCATAGAAAAAAAAATGGGGAAGAGAATTCCCTAGAAAATAATAACTGATTAAAGATGGCAAATCTTATCCTTGAGAGTGGGAGGTGTTAATGAGACACAGAAGTAGTTTTGTTTCTCCCTACCAATGAAGGACTCATCTCAGCAGAGGAAGCTGAAGTTGTAAGATTTATCCCATCTGCCTTGGACTGGGACTTACCACTGTCACTTCCAGGATGGCAGCAGCTAACAGATTTTACACAGTTTTCAGTAACTCAGACAGGATACAGAGCTGGACTTTGCAGCTCACGCTTCTCTTAAAAAATAAATTGTAAATCAAAACCTTGAGTATTTTCCAACAGTGCAAAGAGAGAGCAAGGCACTCCTTGGCCACATATTAATTTAGACACATAGCAAAGACTTTTTATAAAAAGTTTATTTCTCACCATCTTATCTTTGAAAGGCCGAGGAAATTGGGAGTTAGCATATTTTCTTTTTATTGTTATAATCTTTTTATAAAGATAAAAGTATTCCTTTTTGACATGGAGCACAACATTAGGGATTTTAGATTTGCTTTTTAGCTTTCTTTTATCAAAAATAGTGAATGTCTTGCTCTAATTTTTTTCTCATGCACAGCAGAGCTTGTAAATGCCTAAGGCTCTTGGGGAAACAACAGTATTTGAAGAGTAGAAAAGTAGATGAAAATTTGTTAAATATTTACTTATATGTATCATTTTTAATTTTTTTATCTTTGGTGAAAACGTAGCACATCGTGTGGGTTGCATTCGTAGCAGTCTTCTCCAGAATTCCTACAAGTTGTATTTATTATGGTCTGCACCATGTTCTCAAACTCTGTTAGGTTGTTGATAACTTCTAAGGATGGGTCTTTCCACATGACTACAATCAAGCTCCTGCTTCTGTACAGAGTAAGAGAATTCCTCTCTTGATACACAGAGATTACAGCTGTTGGATATGAAATGATATCTAATTTAGGTGATGCTAAGCTCCTATTATAAGTGAGTTTCACAAGTAGAGAAATTACAACATATACAACATTAACAGTCTGAATTCTAAGTTTTTTTCTCTTTGGATGTGGCTTCCTTGAAGACTGTGAGGTCTGCAGTTGTGTCTCTGTGACCAGGGGAAATGGAGAAGGGACTGTTTAGAGGGTGATTTGTATTAACTTGCCTGACAACCATCTCACAACAGGTTTGGTTTCATTCTGCTTCAATGCACTGACCTCTGCTCGCTCAGTGGTGTGCCAACCTGTTGTTATTTTTCTGCTATATCGAAGAAGTGTGGAATTATTTGAGCTTTTCTTTAAAGCAACATAAACATCTTCCACTGAAGTGTGTTTGAATAAAGCAACCTGATTAACAGGTGGGAAATTTGTGAGGAAAAAAGTGCTGGAATTGGTGGTGCTGTCTGAAACTAACGGCATCCCTGCCTCTGCTCTGGTTCTGATTGCAAGTGGGGGAAATCACAGTATTCATTTGCAGAAGTGTTTTAAAAGCATGCTTATGCTTGCAAAACCCAATGATTCCTCAGCAACCTCCTCCTCCTCTTCAGCCTTTGTCCCAGTGCTCGTTACTCTACATTCTCTCATGTTAAATTACATTAACTACTCGTTAGAGTTGGCACTTCACTGCCCAGGTCTATTTACATGGTATTTTTAGTTTGCAGGAACAGCTTGCAGGCCTGTATGTCCTAGATTTGGATCAGAGTTCAGTATCTTCCTGCCTATTGAGCCATCTTGAATTTTCATCTGGTTCAAGAGTTATTGACTGGACTTTGAGGCTGCTCCAAATGTAAATAATAATGCGCTATGTGTAACACATTGTGATAATTTGTATTTAAAAAAAAATGCCAATATATGCAGAGCATTGGGCTGAAATATATGCTCAAACATAACTACTTAAAACAATATTTTGAAACCCATACATTGACTCCTATGTACACTACCCAGTTTCCTCTCTCTGTTGTGCATGGTCTTGCTTTGAGTAACTTAAACTAGAAGAAAATAAACTGTGTTTGAGTAATTTAAACTAGAAATATGAAAAGCTGGTCCTTAATAATTTTAAACTATTTTAATACAAAATGTGAAAGAGAAGAAAAAAAATGTCTTTTTTTTTCCCTTGTGTACCTGCTGTCCCCCAGATCTAAGTGTATGAAAATGTACCTCATAAGAAAGAATAGGTGTCTAAATTAAGAGCAAAGTTATTTACCTGGTTTCAAGTTGTAGTAAATATCATGATCTAAGCTGAGGTGTTATGGGTCACTTGCTTAGTTCAGAAAAGCATGGTATCTAAGACATCTTCTGCATTGGTGGTTCAGTGGTAGAATTCTCGCCTGCCACGCGGGTGGCCCGGGTTCGTTTCCCGGCCAATGAAAAGAACTGTCGTGGTTTAAACCCAGTCAGGTAATTCGTTCACTCACTCTCCCACTTCTTGCCCTCCCCCTGCTCCCGGAGGGACAGAGAGGAGAATCGAAAAGAATGCAACTCCCACGGGTTGAGATAAGAACAGTTTAGTAACTAAGGTATAACACAAATCACTACTGCTACCACCAGTGATAATAATGATAAAGGAAATAACAAGGGAATACAACACCTCACCACCAGCCGACCGATAACTTGCCCTCCTCAGCCCGACCAAGCACCGACCGATACCTCCTCCAACCCTGAAGTCCCCCAGCCCTTCCGGCTAACTCCCAGTTGCATCCTGGGCATGACGTGCTGTGGTATGGAATACCTCTTTGGTCAGTTTGGGTCAGGTGTCCTGTCTCTGCTTCCTCCTGGCTTCCCCTCCTCCCTGGCAGAGCATGAGGCTCACAAAGTCCTTGGCCAAACCAAAACATCCTTGTTATCAGCTCTGTTCCCGAGCTGAAAGGCAAAACACTGCACTGCACCAGCTACCAAGAAGGAGAAACATGACTGCTACTGCTGAACCCAGGACAATATGTCACGTAGTGTGCAGTAAATGTCGCTTCTTGCCATGGCGGGGCTGAGAAGAGGGATGTATTGTTCAAGACTTATTAGCCCTAACTTGAGAGAGAAGGGATGTTTGTGGTGGTATATGGTGTTCTTCTTTATTATCTCTATGCAAGTTACATGACAGTCAAATGATTAAGTAAAACAGGGTATTTCTGAGGTAGTGCTTTTTGGTGAATCATACCATAGTATTGTTCCTGATGCAGCATAACAAAAATAAAAACAGAATGAAAAGGGAGCACATAGACGCTGGGAGTAGAGGTGATCAATCTCTACATGGTCAATGCTAGGCGTTTAGTGTAGGTGGCTAGTCGCACTGGGATTTCCTCTGTAGAAATGGGGTGAAACCAGGTGTCTCCAGAAGCAGCCCACATCACCTAGGACAGGCTGTTATTCAGAATAACCTTTTCAAGGGTTAACCTAGTTGCTCTCCATTCTCTGTAAGGAAGCCCATGGAGATCAACAGGAGAGCTAAGTTAGGTGCCTAGAGTTAGATTGAGTGAGTCTCCATAAAGCTATAATGGTGCAACTCTGGAAATGTGAATGAGATGTCCTTGAGGAGGCCACGTGCCCAGGAGACTAACAAGATGTGAAACAGGCTGTATTTAAGGTTTTTTTTTGGCTGCATATCAAAGATCAGGCAGATGTAGTGAGACAGACTGCTTCAAGGACCTCAGACTCTGTGTCCTGCATTGCTGTTTGTTCCATGCATAATAGCAGAATCATGGGCTCTAGCTAAATTTTATGCTCTCCTTTTCAAATGTAACTGAAATTCAGATGCATCCTAGTTTCTCTTAGAGTTTTGAAATACACTGTTGCTTTAATCCTTTATACTTAAAAGGCAGTTGTATATTCCTAAAGACAGGAGTATTTTGGAAGAAAATTAAAACTTCTTTAGTATCAGCGTGCAGAGTTCTTTTGGGATGACAGGTAGTACTTAAAGATTTTTGTTTTGTTTTGTTTTTTGAATTTGAACGGGGGAGGGTTTGTTTGTTTTGTTTTCAGTTGTCACCTGACACCAGTGCAATGAAAAATTAGAATTACACTCACATTCTAAAGCAACTGAAATGAAATATTATGAAAGCTGAAACATGACCAACAGACAAAACAAAACCTGTTTAATAAAAGACCTGCAAATGTGAGTCATGGTTTCAGCTATGCGATGAAGTCGTGTTGCTTTACGGGAAGAAGTGACTATTCCACTCCAGTGGTAAGAAACAACAGACTTACATAGGATATCTTTTTCTTTTTTTTTTTTTGTAGGGTATAACACGTTTTTGGAAAATGTACCGAAAGTGTAGATGTAAAGAGAGGAAGGGAAACTTCCCAAGCATGCCATAAACTAAAAAATGCTGCCAATCTAATAAGCTGCAGCAGTTTTGCTGTTCGTTTTTGTTAAATGCACTTTATTAGGTTCTTCATGCTTCAGAGATATGTAAAACACAACATATTTGTAGTTTCAGTCTTCTAATTGACTCTGATATTTTTCTTTCCTCGAGGAGTCTTCATTAAAGGGAAATGATTTTGCAGTCGATACCTTATGATTTGTTATAATGCAAATAACATTTAGCACATCTTGTAGACTGTCTGAAGAATTCCCACAAGCTTCCTAGCAAATGTCATCTTCTGAATTGAGAGAAGCACTGCCTTCCTTTTGCTTTCCTGCAATTTGTCATGCTTCATACTTGGCTAAATCTGCCAATTTTCATTGTCCTCACTGACAACAGCTGTCAGCATTCCATTTATGTCTTCAAAACTCTTGGTGGCAGCATCCTCTGAGTTACAGGATTGAAATGCAACCTGAACAACTTGGAGATTTGGGTTATGTGACTTCTTGCTGTATCATCTTCAGAATCAGCACCATAAAATCCCTTAATTGCCCTAGAAAGGAAGAACACAGCTGGATGTCACAAAGTGGCCAACAGGTCCAATAAAGTCATCATTAACTCTGGCACTGCTTTGAAGAACTCATGTTGACAATGATGGAATTAAAATCAGTTGGAGAAACATACATGTAATGAATCTAATAGCTGTGAAAAGTTAGGGTGGAAGCCAGCTAAGTAAGCTTCTTTTGAAAGCAGAGTTGAGCAGATGCTTTTCTTTGTACATTCTCATTTACTGCAAACTTGTGACTGCTTTTGAATTCTTCCCTAACCTAAGAGAAGTTCCACTCTTTTGTAGTTATTAGGTTGTTTTGCAACCTTTTTTCTCTTTTTTTTTTTCTTAATTTTGAGGAAATTAAGGAATTCCTTCTGAATCACAACCTCTCTGGCTTAGATACAAGTATATTGTAATTCAGTCACTGTTTGTCCAAACTCACAGCCATTGTTGTAAGGAGTTATTACCATCTTCCTCATCTGTTTTGATTTACATTTTTCAGTTCTAAGTGAAAAGAATGAATTCAGAAGACACACAAAAATTATTTTTGCGTATTTTAAAATGGAAAAGTTTCTAAACTTTATAATATTCAATTTTTCAAGTAAGAAAACATAGAGCCATGAAATCTATTGAAGGTAAAAAAAAAAATTACATTTAGGAATAATTTCAAATAATTCTTATTATTTCAAATAATTTGAAACTAACTGCTCCTTGAGGTTCCTTCCGACCTGGTATTCTATGATTCTGTGACTCTGTGCTGTTTTTCCCTGCCTAAACGTGAACATTCGGCTTCAAGGAAGTTAACATAATGGTTCAAGTGCTGCACTGGATATTTGGGATGCTTTTAGCTCATGCAGAAAACCCAACAGACTCTGTGAATGCATTTATCTGACAGCTGTTAAGGAGCTGGTGAGGGTGCAGTGACAGTAGAAAATGTTTACTGGCAGTATTTCTTCTCACACAGGTGCTTTGGGTCTTCTCTGCTAAGAAAAATGTGGGTATCTCTTGGTAGCTTTGTGGGAAGTGATTAATAGCCTGTGTTCCTTTCGACCTGTATTTCCAGGGGTGTTTTTAAGGAAGGAAAGGAGGGGGATGTGTATTGAGGTGAATTACTAGGTTTACAACTGGATGCTCTGGTCCTCCACAGTTGATTGTGATTAGTCGTTAAATGCTTTGTGCAGAATGATTTTGTTATTTCTGATGGTTATGATGATACGCTAAGCTAGTATTTAAGAACTTCAAATTATAATAAAGGGACTGTAGTGTGAATCAATAAGCACCACGTTAGTTATGGGTGTCTGGAGATAGCAGCCCCGGAGCTGTTAGCTTAGCCTACCAGTGAATTTGCTGCAGGGTAGTTTTTTAGCATTACTTTTCCTGGATGAAGAGTTTATAGCGCTGTTGGGCTCAAGTTGCTTTGGGCTGCAGGTGCAATTCCACCCTTAGGCAATCTAGTTTGTTGTTCAAACTTTCTTTTCTACTGAAAGATATTTCGAAGACTGTTTCTTTGCCAGTGTAGCTGTGAAGGGTGGAATGCTCACCAGAAGCAGTCAGGCGTGGTGGGAGAATGGGAATGGTTTGCCCTAGTGAGCAGTGTTGTACCCTATTAGTAGATTATGATTTTGCACTGAGCAGGGAAGGTAATTTTGCTCAGATAGGTACAGAATTTTTCATAATAGACTGCATGTAACCTTTTACATTGTCAATCTGAAAGTTTCCTACTAATTTTGGGTACAGTCTCCAACTTGGCAAATCTGTTGTTATAGGGTAGTTTAAGAGTGGGTCGTACTTTGATTAGGTCTTAGCAACAGAACAGATCTACAATAGCACTCTCTACTGTTATTTTTTTTTGCAGTGCTTTCTGGCTGGTATGTCTTTATGAACACCCTGTAACACTCCCTTACATGTCCATATAGACACTGCCAGCGATTACCACAAACTAGCATTTAATTCTTTACCTAGATTCAGGTTTGCTCAAAAAGTTCTGTAAGAGCTGCTGACCAGTTGCTCATTTGCTTTGCTTTGAGGCAGGTTTCAAGCTCTGCTGTTGAAACCTGAAACAGCAAACTCAGCAGCGCTCAGGTGCTTCTACCCAGGCTGAGGTCTCTGTATTGTAGTAGCTGAACCCTAAAGTGCTGGTGATCGGAGAGACGCACCTGGTAATAAATTGAATTGTTCTGTGGGTAAGAGCAGAACCACATCATCCCTGGAAATGGTCTTTAATTATTCTTTTTTTTTTCTTTCCAATTCACCAGTGCAGCCATGACAGCAAAGTGTTTTGTCTGTAAGCAATGTCTGTTATGTATGGATGATGAGGTTTTCTTGTGCCTCAGAAAAATATCATTAGCTCATGCTACAGCAGCTTGCACTTTTGTTTTTTTTTTTGATACTGCCAGTTTATGAGCCAGAAATGAGAATTAGCATGCATAATCTAGTGGAGCACGTGAAGACCAAACACAAAGTTACCCAAAATCACAATTTATCCTATGCAGCCTTCCCCACTGCTGCTAAAAGGGGAGGTAATAGCTTCCTCACCTCAGGAACTGAGCTAACAGAGGCCTGTCACCTTGGGATCTTTGTCCTGCTGTGCATCCTGGAGTATACTAATCTCTGTATTTAGCTCTTTTTTTTTTGTATGCATTTATGAAAGAACTTTGCACAGATGGGTAAGTTTTTTATCCACATTTCTTAGCAATTTAGTATAGTTACAGCAGGAGTAATTATTTCTATCAGCAAGATTGTGACAGCCACCACATATTATGGAAATTTTCTTCATTGAAACTTTAATTTTTTTTCCCTTTTGTTTGATTCTCATAGCAACACAAAGAATAGCTTAGAAATATAATTGCAATCTGTAGAAGAAGTATAACCAGACTGGTTATATGAAGCTGAATTGCATTAGAGCACTGGGAATAGAGCCCCCTCTAAAAGAAAATGAACAGAAAGAGAATCACAGCTGGAGCAGTTGTCATTTGTCAAAAAAGGGGAATCTGTACTGAACCACCAGCAGCCAGCCACCCAGGAGAAAAGTCATTCTGACAGCGATGGCTTGTAGCCTGCCAGTGTTGGAAAATGCACAAGGTAGTTCTCTAACAGCAATGATTACTCTCTTATTGAGCAGTTGGTGTATAGTTCTGCTTCTGCTGCTTAACTACACTAACACATTTTATCTTGTATGAGATTGGGTTAACCAGTTGCCTAGAGTGCTAATGCAGGTAAACTCACAGTGAAGAGCAACCAGCATAGCCTTTCCTAAACTCGAAGATTGGACTTGTAAAACATCCGTGCTTTCCTGGCAAACAGTAAACCTGTCTGCTTGTGAGAAATTACAAATGAGATATTGATACAGATATAACATTCTCAAGAAAATCTTTGTAAAAGTTCAAGTTACTTTATTTAATGAATGCATTAATTCATGACACAAATCTTTTACGGCCTTGCCCTTTCTCAACATTGTGCTCACTTTTTCATAGTTACGCATTTACACTTTCAGATATTTTTATATTCTCCTTTCTTGGCTTTGCAATAACATATAATAACTGCTTGCAGAAAGTGGAAAGTGTTAATATTTTGTATTTCTAGTAATAATAGAATGTTCTAAAATTTTTTGTTAGCTGAACCTCATAAAAATCTTGTGGGAAATCCTAATTGGAGAAGAGATTCAGAGCAGCCCTGCAGAGAAGGACCTGGGGGTGCTGGTCGATGAGAAAATGAACATGAGCCGGCAGTGTGCACTTGCAGCCCAGAAAGCCAACCATATCCTGCTCTGAATCAAAAGAAGCCTGACCACCCTGTCAAAGGAGGTGATCCTGGCTCTATACTCTGCTCTTGTGAGACCCCACTTGAAGCACTGTCAGCAGTTCTGGTGTCTTCAATGTAAGTAGGACATGGAGCTGTTGGAGCAAGTTCAGAGGAGGGCCATGAGGATGATAAGAGGACTCTAATGCCTGCTGTATGAAGACAGGATGAGAAAGTTGGGGCTGTCCAGCCTGGAGACCTCATAGCAACTTTCCAGTATTTGAAGGGGGCCTGCAAGGATGCTGGAGAGGGACTCTTTATTAGGGACTGTAGTGACAGGACAAGGGGTAACGGGTTCAGACTTAAACAGAGGAGTTCAGTTAGATATAAAGAAGAAGTTCTTTACTGTGAGGGTGGTGAGGCACTGGAAAGGGTTGCCCAAAGAAGTGGCAAATGCTCCGTCCCTGGCGGTGTTCAAGGCCAAGCTGGACAAAGCCTTGGGTGACATGGTTTAGTGTGAGTTGTCCCTGCCCATGGCAGGGGGGTTGGAACTAGATGATCTTAAAGTCCTTTCCAACCCAAACCATTCTATGATTCTAGTTAAGAGTTTTACTGGATTGAGGTACACACAAGTTCAGTTTTGAATGCTGTTCTTCACATAAGCTGTACAAAAATATTGGTCCAAGATGCCCCAGAAATAAGTAGATTATCTTAACTGGAATTGAGAACTTTACATTTACAAACAATGCATAGCATATTTGAGGTTGGAAAAGAGAAATGTAACCTTCTGGCATTCAATACTAGGATAATTACCTTTTATTATTATTTAATTGTAGTGCAGTAGCATAGAGATATTACCTAGAAATAATTACTGGTTAAAAACAGAGGTATAATTTTTTGAACGCTTCTATATCTGCAAATTCAAAATAATGGGGTTATCTATGAAAATATGCATTCATCTGTGGAGAATAGAATTTAAGTGTTTACTTAATTTTACCAAGCTAGTCTGAACATTGTCTAAACATTGTTGGATATTTTCTGGTAAAATTTTGAGTACATTGTCAAATCCTTAATACGGAAAAGGCTATGCTGAAAGGCTCTGTGTTTATGTTCATGTAAGGAATGACAGGAAGGTTTTCAAATTAATAAATTCCTTACTGATTTTGATAATCCTGGAATCATTTAGGCCATGAAATACAGCTGGTGAGGAGCACTTTTATTGTATTTCACATTTTTACCACTCTGTTTACGAACTCTATAATGCCAAGATGTAAGGAATGAAATTTTTCCCCTCTAGACACAGAGTTGATGTTTCAATCCTGAGAATTGATGGAGATCTTCATACAAAAGGACATTTCATGTAGTGCTGTCCCATGCTAATCCCAGATGCTACTATTTCTGCTGGTATTAGTTCATCCTCATAATTTTGTGATTGCTACAGGGATGTTGTGTCTGTAAGTGGGAAAGTGAGATTTATTGTGAGAGGTGGGTAAGCAATCTCACAGCAACTCAGACTGGTGAGTCATGCTGTGGGAGTTTGGGACCATTGGGAAGAGATGGTATTACAAGGTTAGAACATACATGTATGGTAATCATATGTGTTATGTACCCCAAGGTGCAAGACCAGAGATGCTGGGTTTGTAGGGAGAAGTAGTAATTTTTAATTAGAACAGCTGACATGATTGAAAAAATCATGAACTTTTGAGCTTCACATTCTTTTATCTGGTCCTGAGAGGGGACTGGCTGTTTTCTATCAATGTAAGTTTTCCTAAAAAAAGAAACCAAACCAAAAAAAAAAACCAAACAAAACAACACCAACTGCCTCTTCTGATAATTTTACACATTATTTTTATTTTTTATTTACATAAAACTCAGAGTGCTTTGTTTTGTGAGACCTAAATGGGAACAATAGAAAAATGTATTTTTACCTGTTATGATAGAGCTTTATTTATTTAAAATGAATTGTAAGAATCTTGAAATTCTGTACTGATCTGGAATGGTATTATGGTATATTTTATCTAATTTTCAGACTGTAAATTAACAGTTAAATTAATCACTGCATCCTGTAATTACTTTAGGTGTAGTCATCTTATCTCCATGAAGTATTGAGATCTTGCCTTACACAAGTTTGATGATACTTCCTGTTGCAATCATACTTTGTCTGACTCTAAACTGAAAGTGTAGAAGCAGGGAATAGCAGGAGGAGCATAGTTGGAAAGAGTTGATTGTGACATGTATCTCTGAAACAGTCACCATTTGTGTCAGACACATAGATCTATGTGTTCAAGCTGCAGTCATCTCTGACCTCTCTGTTTGCTGTGTCAAAAGTCAAACATGAGCTGCTCCAAACAGTATCTAGAGAATAAGTAGGTAACGTTTGGAAGATCTTAACTGCTCTCAACTTCAGTATGTGAGGTTGAAGCAGAACTTGACTGAATTGAGCTGACAGTAAACAAGAGAAGTGATATGA
Organism: Pezoporus wallicus; assembly: GCF_028554395.1. Classification (NCBI taxonomy): domain Eukaryota; kingdom Metazoa; phylum Chordata; class Aves; order Psittaciformes; family Psittacidae; genus Pezoporus; species Pezoporus wallicus. The sequence continues at coordinate 3,915,539 of NW_026638613.1, forward strand.
TGCCCAGAAAGCCATGGGGCTGACCAAGAAAATGAATTTCTGCAAGCAGGTGACTGGGGGGAAATGAGTTTCAATAAATAAATTTCCTAAACTGATTTGAAATACTGATTTGAAAGACACCTTTAAAGATGCCTACTTGACCGTAAACCAAAGCAGCATTTTACTGTGAAGTTCCTGAAGTCCTCTGAAAGAGAATCTGCCTGAAAAATGTATAGAAATTGGCAGGATGTAACCAGAAATAAAATGCATCAATTTGATATTGCACTGTAAATGACACTGATTTTCAGCATTCTTGCATCAATAAAAGACAAAAATGACAAGGAAAAAGGAAAAATTACTCTTAAAGAACTAAGTTTTCTCATATGTGTGATTACTTGTGACAAAGGAAATAAGTGTTTTCATTTCTAGAAGTTATTCTAGACAGATAAAATAGTGGAGAATGTGTGTTCAAGCGTGGTATCGTGCTTTTACTACTGCCACTTTTTATTTCAGCCACTCATTACAGGCCAATAAACTAACGGAAATTTAAGCAGAAAGGAATGGCAATTCAGTAACAGGTAGCGCTTATTGTTCAAATGGTTTAACACAAACCCCTCTCTTATGGAGTATATAATGGGCAGACCTTGGTATCTTGCATCACAGAGATGGTATTTTAAACAGCAGAGCTACTATGCTACCATTCAGAAAGTAGAAAATTACTATTGTGCAAAAGTGGAAAATACCTGCTATTGTACTGATGGAGCTGTCGTGACTCTTGCTGGAAAAAGTAGGTATGAGATTGGTCCAGTTGAAACTGAAGAAGTTGTGCTGACATAAACTTGAGAAAAAAAAGTTGTGAATTAGGTCTCAGATACTTCATAGAAAATCTTAGGGGTTGAGAGAAAGGTGTGTTTTCAGGTAAGCATTTAATATCTTCTACAGTGACTTCTAGTATTGGTGTCACCACTAATAAAATTATCACAAAAGTTACATAGAGAATTCTGCTTGTGTCTGCTTTCTTACCTTAACCTGTTGAACATTTAATTATTTCTTGTAGCATTGCTTAGCTTTGACAGCTACTCTTCAGTTGATGGTTCTTAGGACTAAGGAGAGGTTAAGACTGTCAAAAGGTAAGTGATATAGACTTGAACCTCTTTTGCGTAAGAAAGGAATTGAATGTAGACACTCTTGTGCCTCTGACTAACCTAACTAGTAAGCAGCCAAATAAATGGAAGATGATACTTTCTTCTCCAGCTTTTTGGTTTTTTTTTTTCCTTTTTTTTTTTTGCCAGCTGAGGAGAAATCCTAATTGATTAGGATGTGATGAGATCTTCATGCTACTGTCCTCAGAGGATATGGCAAGTTGGGGACCATGATGGATAGGAAAAGGGAATTGTGGTATTTATTTTTGGTTGTGTTTGATTTTATTTTGTTGCCTGTATCCTTTCATGAATTTATCCAAGTGACACCAGAAATTCAATATATATAAAATCTAGCCTTCTGAAATGTAAACATCATTAAAAGTAAATTTTAAAATTAAGGCAAAAAATTTGCCCTGGGACAAGTGTCAGGAAAAATTAAACTTTGCAGGCAAAGTGTGCTAAGATGGATGGTCATTTTGTGAAACACTTTTGTTTGGTAGTACAGAAAATGCAGACACAAAGATAACAGCTGGTTGTTTTTCACTGCAGAATAAAGTTTAGTTTTTCAAATTCCTTGGTAGTTGCTAGCTTCATTAAATATTTTTCGTGAGCAAATACAGCTAAAAGTGCTTTGTTTCTTAGTTAAATGGAAGTTATTAAAACAGTTGTCTTGAAGTCTTTGTAAAAAACAAAGGATATAAATAATTAAAGCTTTATGTAAGTTAGGAGTAGTAAGTGTAGGAAAATATTCTATCTTAATAATAGGCTTAACAATGGAAAGCAATAAATCATTTCTAATTACTAGTCCGGTCGATTATATGTTTCCTTATTCTAATCTTCTAAATTGCATCCTAGACTCAGATTTCTTAGTAAACGAGATTGCTTTACTTCTTCCGTTTTGTAAGAAGAGTCAGATTGCAGAAAGACATGCATGTCCATCAAAATCACTTTCCTGCCTTTTGGATCATGATTAACATTTTGTTGAAAAAGATGAAGGACTTTCTACAGCCATCTGGAATATTACTATTGTTCAGCTGGCTTCAGTTCTTTTACGGGAAAAACACAGACAAAATGGATTCTTGGTGTGGTGATCTACCAAACTAAATGTTGATTACTTTTGTGTCTCTCTTTGGTTTCAAGTCTGTCATTCAGTTTTCATATTTAAAAAGAGATTATTGGAAAGTTAAATCTTTGAGGATGGTGTTGGAAAGCCTGAGGTAGAGTTGCTGAAATGTTCATCTCCTTCCATCATTTTAGGAAAGTGCCTAGTACACAAAAATAACTAAATAATGGTAACTTTCTTTTCCTGAAAATTAAATTGGGTCTTTTAATTTTATCTAGCCCTAGAGGCTAACAAATAACTAGTGCAAGAGAGCTTAAGAGCTCTGTCTTATTTCTTCCAGGATGTGCTGTACAATACTTACCTTGCTAGCATAGCTGAACACATTGGGTAGGAGGGATAAAAATACCCACTGATAGAGCATATTGGCTAAGAAGTAGGGCACATAGCCAAAACCAAGTGGTCTCATGATTTTGCTTCTTGTCTAGCTGCTATGTTGTCAGTTAAGCACAGCATAGTGATTAAAAACAAAAAAAACCCCAAACCGCTCAAGGCAGTGCTGTGCTGAGGAGCAATATTTCTCAGTCACTCTGCTTTCTTAGTGCTTCTATGAGGGCTACAGATTATATACTTACACCCAGGAGTTTACATAAAAACATACTTTAGTTTTAAGTGTATGCAATGTGATACCTTTACATTTCTCAAAGTTTACTGCTAAGTTGTCAGAAGAGTTGGCCTAGCAGTATGTATAATGACAAGAAACAAAGGCCCTGTTTTTGCAAGCTGGCCCCTGCAGGCAGTCACTTGCTGACAGAAGTAGTCATTTCAGTAATTTCTTAAGTAGTCGTTTCGGTACAGTAATTTCTTAAAAAAATTATTTGAAGTGATTTTAGCTCCAGTGTGAGCAGCAAAGCAAGAACAGTTAGGTGAGAGTTTTCTTCCCGCAGTCGCAGGCTGTCAGTGCTAATGCCTACACATGGAGCTCGAGCTGCCTGTCCCCCAGCCTGCAGAGGCTATGCATGGGATTGCAGGGCTCTGGCTCCTGCCCAGACCTTCACGATCCTGACAGGAGTTGCAGGACTGCTGGTGCTTAGGAACTGAGCTTGGACTGTAAGCTGATTTCACATGAGTCATTGTACAGCCATCAGACTGGTAATGACTCCTGGTTTTAATTATGTGTTTTAAAATTGCAGGGTTGTTCTCTGCAGCTGCTAGCACTTGCTGTCGTTTGACAGTTGTAGTTTACACAGTCCACTGGTAGTCTCTTCTCCCAACTTGGGGACTTTACTGATGACTACAGGAGGTGGCGGTTGGCAATTTTGCTGACTGGGTGGTGGTTTAACGTTAAAAGAACTGAATTGCCGTCAGTTTTCCACTGAACTTAATTTTTCTCTTTCATCTGTTATTGTTTATGAAATTCATGTCTACGTGTAGCTCAAGAAAATGAGTCTGGGAACTCATTTGCATTATGCTGCCCTGTAACTATACTGTTTATAGGAACCATGTATATATTTGAGACAGTACCATGCCATCTATATTCCTTTAAAAGATGGGGTTAATGCAGTGGCCAGGCTCCAGTGTCTTGTCCAACCATATGGGTGTTGGGGATTAAGTGTGATGGTTGGTCTCTGTTGCTTTCAGCTGGCAGGAGATGGAAGCACCAGAGAGGCAGCGCACTAGACACCAGGGGAAAGAGGAACTTGCTTGCAGTTGATGGCACCCAGTGCTCAGAATGGCAGAATGGTACTGCCAAGATTTGCAAGAGCTGTTGCTAACCTTCCCCAGCTGTGGAGATGATTGTTTTGTCTGGCCTTAATTGGAGGAAAAAGTAAAAAGTGGAAAATTAGAATTTCATGCAGGATAATTGGTCCTGAACTAGTTTTTTTTTTTTCTTTTTTTAATGAAGGGTTTCAGGTAGCACAAGAAGACGACAGTAAGCAAATAACGGTGCCATGACTTGCGGGTGATTAGGGAACATAACTGGTAAACTGAAATTATAGGTAGAGTACAGATTGATTTATTTGGTTTTGTGCAATAGATTGAGTGTATCTATGTATTTGGGGGATGGTTATTTATTGATTTAATCTAATTTGTGTTTGAATCAGAAATGGGATCAAGTTTCTGGGGAAAAAAATGATATTGAGGAGGTTCTTCTAGAGATTTCAAGCAGCTAGAGATATAATGGGAAAAGCTGGGAACCATAGCATATGGTGTGTTAGGGTAATCAGAAACATTTGAGTGAAGTTTGGACAGCTTTTTAAAAATCTCTTTGCTTTTCATATTTAAGAGAACTGTTATGCACTTCTTCAGCTCTGACTTTGTTCACACAACTGGCTTAACCCAGCTCATAATAGTGCTGAAAGACAGCATTTGCAGCAACATTTCTGAAGTATTTTGTCATTGATATGATGCAAGTGTCCAGCCCTACCAATAAACCCAAATATAATCAGTTGAAATATTGCCATTTCCCCTCTAAGCTACTATAACTAAACATTTTTTAACAACCTAGCATAAACAAAACAGATAAAACCTATAGTATGGGCAGGTATAGGTGGTATGAGGATACTGAGGACTTAACGTTGTCTTTGTCTATCCTATTCTATGCTCAATATTCAAAACATTGGCTTAGAAGGAGTTTTAGCCTTTGGATTAGACGTGATGCCATCAGATTGTATCACTTGACTGGGAATAATCAGAAGCAGCAATATTTATTTTCTTTTTAAGATATCTCACCCATAGCTCTCAGTCTCAATATCTTGTAACCAAATAATGCATTGTAAAGAGCAGAAGTGTGTTCTTAAGAACATAGGCCCACAAAGTAGTTACTATAAGGCAAGGAAAGGTAGAAATTTACTGACTGAGCTGCTTTATTTTAACAGCCTCTGGGCAGAATCCTACCCCTTGTACTGTAGGAACAGTAAGCTACACTTCTTTCAGTGTATTGAGGGTACATAGGAGCATGAGCGTAGTAAAGTGGAATAATTGGGATTAATTATCACTGTGGCTTATTTTCAGGAAACTCTTGCTTTTTGCTTGTTCTTGGTGGCAGTTTCTCTTCCACAAAGTTTTGGGAGGGTCTGAACTAAAACACATGTGGGCAACAGTCCAAAAATAAGTAACAAATTTTCCTAAAACAGCAGCAATGTGGAGTAGGTAGTTAAGGGAGATAACTTTGGGCAGCCTTTCTAATGACTATGTAAGTTTGCATTTCTTTAACTCACATGAGTGTCTGTCACTGGAGTTCATGTTGCTTTAGGGAATGGAGGAGAAAGTGGCTTGTGCAAAGTAGGTGCCCCTGGCACAACTTGAGGTGAAAACTGAGGGGCAATGGAAGTTTGTTGGACTGTGTATGCAAACGGTTTTCCCACCACAAGAAATCTTCGGGTAAACTATGTTGAAAGAAAATTCTCAAGGTAACTGTTGTCTGGAGTCAGGGACTCTTTCTTCTTAGACTGAAAACAGTTAAAATTTCTTGAGTATGGATGTACAACGGTGCAAAGAAATGCATCTCATTTTACAAACATTTTTTGGCTGAACAGCTGGAGTTATCTTCTTCCCACGTGCATAGACTCAGGCATAACAATTTATATGCTCCCGTCTTTGCTATGAAGCTCCACACAGAATTCCTCAAGCACTCCCCTGGGGCACTCAGTCTCCATGTGGTGCCCAAATGGCCCATAAATTATTTGCTCACCTATTTTTTGATATTTATAGCTTCAGGAAATGAGATCCTGTATAAAGCTGATGACATTGAGGTATTTCATATGCCCTAATAGATTAATGCTTTAATTGTCTCAACATTTTGAATTCAAATAGTCTTAACTATAATTTAAAAGTTTTCTTAGTGTGGGAAAATGAGAAACAACATCCTTGCAGAAACTCATACATAAAATTCCCACTAAAAGACTGATCAGAGCACAATTTGAGAAATTAAAACTAGGTTTTGGGGGAGGGTTCTTTTCCTTTTCTAATCAGAGCAATTTATGTGCTAGGACTCGCAACCCTAAAATCAAATTAAGCAAATCACAGGAGTAAGAAAGTGTAATGTAAAATTGCTGTTAGCACAAAATGTGTGTTATTCACATAAATCTCTAACACTCCTTTCAGTGCTCAGCTAAAAAAAGAAAGGTTCTAATAAGAATTTAATAACCAACTAAGGTGGTTTATAATACACCAGATATTATATTTTTTTTTTTTGTTTCAAATGGTATTTAGTACTAATCAGAATAACACAGATAGATAGAACTTAACATAACAACTAGATCTCTTCTGTTTAGTGTCCTGGACTCTTATATTTCGCTGAACAATTTCACCACAAATGGTATTTTAACTCTGTCTGATTCACATTTTAACTGAAGTCTAAATTTTCTAAATAAGATATCATTATAGAAAGTTAACTGGAGTGCATTTCCATTATGTGATTTGCAGCATTCTGGGAGTGCCTAGCTCACCCATTTTCAATGGAGATTGATAAAGTTTATGTGAAAAATCCTTGGTTTATTACCTTGAGGATGGAGAAGGATTCAGAAATGAAGTAAATTTAATAACATGAACTAGATAATATAATAATTTCATGAAAAAAGGAGAGGAAAGATGATTCCTCAGGACTGATTTCTTGGCCTTTTATGTAAAACTGGATAGAGAAGGAGTTAGAAAAGTGATACAAGTTGACGTAACTGGCCCTTGTAACAGAGTCTACAACAGATTTAAGATCTCTGAGCTGTCAGCTGTTTCATGACATTTTTGGAAGGTATCCAATTATTTATCCAAATTAATCCTAATGCCTTCATCTACTATTAGTGAATATTGTATTGAGATGGGGACTTTTTTCTCTTGTATCCAAGTCTACTTCATTTATGACTTAATTTTTTGATAGTTAATATCCACACAGGTGTCTCCTTAATAGCCCAGATACTTGATTTGAGAATTTGGGTAATACGCAATTTAAAAGTATCCTGAGTATGGAGAGAGACAAGCTGTTCTTTTTAACACCTTGGCTTTTTATCTGCCCTTTTCTGTGTTTCCTGCTAACTGTTTTACTTCTAATGGTATAAAGTTGTAGATCTCAGACCAAAATATCCTCAGCTAGCTAGTGTTCCCTGCCCACCATTTCTACCGATCTCTTCTTTAAAAGAGGAAAGGAAACACCATTTGATACTGCATTTTAATGCAGACTTTGATCTACAGCTCAGGAGAAGCAAGGATGCTTATCTGCCTGAGTAAAGAGCTGCTATCATCAGAGAGTGAAATAAATTTACATTTGTTACTGCTTATTCTTTCCCTCTTTACTTTTACCTATATGTAAGCTGGTATCATTAATGTGGAAGAGATGTTTCCATAATTTCATTTTTCCTTTAGGGAACACACAGGAGGATTTTTCAAGAATTTGGATTGTGTTATTGCAAGGGATTATAGCATCCAGTTGCAGATGTGATGATGATACAGAGGTACAGACAATGTTGTCATATCTCTACAGGCTGAACTAGGTAGTTCTGCAAACACTTTTCTTGTGCTATAAATGCTTGACAAAAAATGCTGACGGCTTTGTTACAATGTGTCGCACGTAACCCGTCAGTTGTGTAACACTGGTTATGGTCTTGTTTAGGGTGTGTACTCGCTTCCTGGAGGGAATTCAATTCTGAAATTGTTAGCAGTTAAACAATTCATTCCTCCTTAAATACTTGAAGATCTTTTACTGATCTCTCATGCTGTGCGTGTGTCTGGTGACACTTTTGAGCTTGCCTGTGTGACGCTATCGGTAGGGTTACTTATGCAGGCATACGTGAACCTTTGGGAGAAGAAAGTCCCAAGTTTTAGACTAAGCTTGTTACAACAACAAAATCCCAACAGTGACTTAAAATAATTGCATCTTTTAACTCAAATGTCTGTTTTTCTTGTATGTGGCTGCTAGTTATGTACTTTAAATCTTGCATGTAAGTTGCATGCGTGTCCATCTATGTAGCAGTTATAGGTAACTGTGAAGTGTCTTGTGTTACCCGTGTGCCCAGATTAGCCTTTATAGTAAGGTTACTGTCTTGCAATTTAAAATAACTGCAGAGTTTTAAACACTGTAATTTCATTTTCACCATTAGTCTAATGAAGTATAACTTCAAATCATACTTTTGGCAAATGAGAACTTTCACTTCCAGTGGCACTCACCTCTCCTTCCTAACCAAAGCAATTGCACTGAGTTATACCTTATATGTATAGCTACTCAATTACTTCCAGAAAACAGCTGCAAAAATCATTGTCTTATGCCAAAGTAATCTGTATAATGCAGCTCTACTGTATATATTAGCACTTGCTCTTTTCTGTAACAATACCAGCTCTATCAGCCTCTTTACTTTGGGTTTCTCTGCCTAAAGCTTCTCAAAATTGTAAAGATTAGAGAAGTGCTCACTAATTGGGTGTATTGTGAATGGAGAAAAATATTGATATTGGGGGGTTAGTTGTGCAGAAAGAAAATAAGCCTTTGTAGCTGGAGTTCCTTGCATCATTATTTTAATTTATATGTGGCTTGGACCCCCATACAAAAGGCAATGAGGATCACACCAACAGGAATTTAATGGTAGCTGTTGCTGTTTAATCAAGAAAGAAGATGTGCTAATGCTGGACATACATACACACATATATTTTTCCTATGATAGATAGCTGCTTACAAGATCCAGGATTCCCCAAGGGTCTTAGCATAGATTTTTTTTTGAATACACAAATGAAGTTGGGCAGTTTAAGGTAATTTTTTATTACTGAAGTATCACAGGCATCCAGACTGTGTTTAGAAAAACTTATTAGCAGATGCGTGTGTTGGAGCCCAAGGAAGGTAAGGATGGAAATAACTCCAGACCAAGTATTTTTCAATACCTTTGTTCTACCATTCTGTGACCTTATAGTTTGAGAGTAAATACTTTCATACAAAGGATGAAGATCAAATATGAATAAAGGTTCAATAAGACATTAGGTAGGTTTAAAAAAAATAAAATATCAGAGAATGAGAGAGGAAATAATAGGAAAATAATTATGAATCTGTCATAAATCTTTGTATTATAATGCTCTTAGATTTCTTTATCTTTCTCTGCAGGTCTCTTGGATACCCATTCCCTTATTCTCATACAAAAATAGTGTTTAGAGTTATACTTAATAGGTGAGTACTCAAAAAGACCTTCCTGTGGTGGGTCCTGGCAGAAGTTAAGTGTGAAAATTAGCTGTATCACAAAGAACTCGCAGGAGAGCAGAAATTTTTTCCAAAACAAAATCGTATCAGTTTGAAGTATGGAAGGAGGTTGCTTTTGACACCATGAGGATTCAGGGAGGAAACATTTTTCAAGAGGTAAGTGTTCATTTAATGTGTGCCTTCAGGGTTTCTTGAGATTCTGTTTTAAAAATGAAAATCCCGACAAGTGCAACATGATTCTGTATTTTCCCTCTGTACTCCATTTTCAGGGTGTGCCCAGCAACTTGCAACAAGCATGGCGATAATTTTGTTAGCAAGTCATTTCATGTCTGGGAGACATAGATATGGTTCGAGGATGTGATCTTCACAGATAGGAAATGATAGACTTGGTTCTGTTCTAAGAAAACTCATTGGATGAATTAGGGCAGTTCATGAGATTACATGGAGGTTGCCCTAGTTATTTTCCTTTAATTTTATTCGAGTTTGGGGGTTTTGGTTGGTTGGTTGATTTTGGCTTTATTTTTTCCCAAATGGGAATGCAATTCTTTTGGTAGAAAATATTGCACTAATATCTACATATATTTCTTTGGAAAATAAATACCAAAATAAAATTCAGAATTAACTAGCTCTTCTTAGTATTGAAATTAGTTCACATTATATCCTATATAGTTTTTCTACCGCTAAAATAGAGACTGTAGTTAACTAAATCATGCCAATTAAACATATATTAAAGGAAGAAGCCTCTACCAGACAAACTTTTAAATTATTTTTTCCATAATTAAATACATAAGGAAGTATATTTGTTTGATAGGATTGGTTCTGTTATCCTTGCATTAAGAAAAATTTATTCCAGTCTGCAGAATAACAAGATGCAAAGAAATTACTATTTTCAGAGTTTGAGGACAAAACTCTTCTCTCCATTTAATTAGAATTTCTCTAAAGTAGAACTTCTCTAGAAAGGTTTTACCCCTCTACAGATAACTGAAGGGTTTCTTAAAAAAAAATAGAAAAAATAAAACGGTGTTGCTTACAGCCCACTATAACCCTAGAATGGCCTGGCCTTGGTTTTTCTTTTTTGACTAATGGTAAAGAGTGATCATAAGTTCTTCAGTCTTGATTTGAAGAGCATTGAAGTCAATTATAAGGTCCTGATCCAGGATCTTAAAAACAATGTTTAGAGCATCTATCAATAAATTGTTCAATGCTACTGTTTATGATATTAATACTGCATTGTTACCTGTTGCTTACATGGCCATATATTACTTTTCCAAAGAGCAATAAAAAATACTGCTCAGCGAAGTTTCATATCATTGAAAACTCATGTAATGTTGTTCTGTTCTTATCTTTTCACCACCCACCTTTAGCCAAAAAACGGAACTATATTCATCCAGTGTATCTGTGTACAGCTCCAGAGATTTTAAGAATATCTTGTCTAACAAAAGTCTAGGAGAGAGAAAACTCATTTTGTTTGCATTGTTTAAGGCCAGAAGAGAGTATGTAGCCTGACCTTCTGTAAATGTCAGAATTCAAAAGCTCCTGAATTGTTCTTTTCTTCTAATAGAAAACATGCAGTCATTCCTCTTACTGTTAGAATTGTTGTGACTTCTGATGGGTTGTCCTGGTAGTTCATTAACTTATATTCAATTCCAGGCTAATTTGCCTTGCTCAGCCTCCATCTAATTTTTTCTATTGGATGGCAAAATTATTTTGTTCTCAAAATACATGTGGCATTCTATGCTGATGCCATTGTAGAGAATAGTGGAAGTTTGTGAATGAAATGGTAGACCTTCACGTACTGCAACCTTTTCAGAACCCTGAAAATGGATACCCGTGGTTCACGTCCATTAAACAATTACATTATTCTGATAAAAAGGATTTGTGATCATAGAGGCCAGAATATAAAGCTATTAGGTAGGTAAATATAGTTAATCCTTCAAGTAACTTTTGGTAAGTAGATTAAGAAATTTTCAGTCTGACTGTATTATGTCTTTTCATTTAGTCATTGCTGTAAAATTCATAGCACCTGTAGCGTTAGTGGTACCCACTGATCAGATAGCGTGCACAAGCATGTTCTGTAATGCCTGTGTGATCCATTGTGTTTCCAGACTCGCCAAGGTGGTGTACTCGTGATGCAATTATATGCTGAGTAGTTTGTAACTCTGAAAATAGGGCATGCTTCTGAAAGACAGAGTAACAAAGAATGATATTGAAAATGTAGATGAATTGTTCTTTCTGAGGGCAGTCTTGAAATACTTAGTAATACTCAACCAGTCAGACTGCACCACTGATTTAACTATCCATAAGCTGTAATTAAGCAACACAAGCTGACAGGCAGTGCATTTCTATAAGCTTATGGCACATCTCAGATGCCTTTGGGATAATTAGGTTTTCAGACTGCTCTCTCCTTTTACTCTGGGCCTGTAGACCCAGAATCGATTCAACTTTCAGCAGTTCCTTACCTCTGCCAGGTGCAATTATTTTTCCATTCTTTGCAAACAAAAGAAAATCCCAATGTATGTAGTGGCTTGTTTGTTTTTTGTATTTTTTCTTTTTTTTTTTTTTTTTTTTTTGTGTCAGAATCAAACTGGTTTATGGGACAACAAAAAAACAGCCTTGAAAGACACTGCGTGAATCTGTGACACCCAAAGGGTTAAGAGGAAAGGAAACTAAAAGGAAGTTAAAATACATCTGGTGTTACACATTTCCCAGTCCTTCAATATAAAGATGTGTTTCCAAGGAGGAATATTGCTGACATACAATTCAACTCATGCATTTCTTCTTTTTTCTTATATATATATATATATATATATATATATACAGAGAGAGAGAGAGAGAGAGAGAGAGAGAGAGCCCTTCATTCGAAAACATTATAGGATGCTTTATAGCAAGTGTGAATTGCAAGCTGTGGCTAGTAGCTTGAGTGCTGCATTGTAAGAGACCTGAAGTTGAGACCTGGAATTTAGAGAGAACATAAAAAAGGGGGAGAGAGCAGCAGTTTAACAGCTCAGGCATGGGTAAAAGCCTTCCCCAGTAGGTCAAGTTGAGATCTGTGCTGGCGATATTCCGCTTGTGATGGAAGATCGGGGAGAGAAAGAAGAATCTGGAGGTATGAAGATCCCCCCCTTTTTTGCCAACTAAGTGTGGAGGAAATGGGAGGATCTGGGAGCAGGAGCAGAGCAAAGTGTCATAACTCTGAGGAGGGTTTCAAAGCACTTTGATGCTGTTGCATTATGGGACCTAAGCATTGCATGGCAGAAATTATGGGAAATTCAACGGTGATGGGGAATTATCTTTGCAAGCACTGGAAAATTGGAATGGGATATGGGTAGATTTTGGAAAAAGCTAACCACTGAAAAGAAAAAACCAAACCAAAATAATTCTAGGGCTTTTAAAAGACTTTGAAGTCCCTTGCAAGTTACTTCTGAGTTATGGAAAAGGTTTCTTTAAGTTTGCCTCTTCTTCAGATAAAGAACACATTACGTGCATACTGATTTTAAGACTACTCTGAAAACAATCATAGGACATTTTGTCTTCCCCAAAATTTTGTAAGGGACTAAGACTTATTTTAACTTATTAATTCCTGTGGCTTGTATGCAAGACCAAATATGCAGCTGGTTTAAGTAGGATTGTGGTCTTTTTTTGTTGGGGTTAACCAATCCAATTTCTAAGAGACCAAACGCAATCATGCTGAAACTAAAAATGTGGATGCACAAAAACAAGCTCTAGATGAAATTTTTGCTTTTATAGGGTACTGAGACTGATGTTATTACTATCACAGATAGGTGGCTTTTTCAATACCAAGAGGAGCAAATATTTTGGTCTGCCTTCTTTTTTCTTATATAATTATTTTGCTTTGAAGATTAAGAATTAATATTCTTAATAGAAAACGTCACCTAGTAACACTTTGCTTTCCTAGTTAAATGAATTTTCAGAAAGCACAAACTTTGAAGTTGAATAGTATAATTACTTAAAATTTGAACAGCTAACAAGCGTAAGAGAGCATTTAGACAATTATTTGGGGTTATATTCATCAGAAGGAAAGAAGTTTACCATTTAGTATTTTGATAGAGGTAGTAAGCAGACCAAAGGTCAACAAATACAGGTCTTATTGATGTCTGCAACGTAAATGCTAGAAGGGACTATCTGTTTTAGTTATGCTTTTGAGCACACTTTAAATCTAATTTTAGTGCACAATAAAAATGAATGCCCTGTTTTCCAAATGCATCTGCTGAGCTTCAGTTTCCATACCAGATGGCTTTGTGTTATGTTAAAACTCAACATACAGTATGCTAGTGTTCACTGGATCTGCTGAAAGTGACCTTGCATTTTTTTCTGCATGAGCACAAAATATGATATTTATTAATTTTGACATCCCAAAATGTTGGTCTTTCTAGCTCGTTTTCATATTCTGTTCTACCTGGTTTTAAAGGATTAGTTGGTTTTTATGGTCAGAAGTGTGTGGTGTTTCTACTTTCAAGATTGACTCAGGTACAAGCCATAACAAAATTTCATATAAATCTTGTACAATATGTACAATGTATATATGGTTAAATACTGTGCAAAAATCACATCTAGGCCTCTAGTTCTGTCTCTGAATTTTGAATTTTTGAATTTGCTTCTGGCTGATGTCCATGATTTATCTTTCACTCATTCCTGAACTTCCTCTGCCCTTGCACTGTCACTGCATCCATGTAAGCTCTGGCCGATGGGTGTTGCCACAGAGATATAAACCAGCACAGCAGTGTTTTGGGTGGGAGTCAGCTGGTATCTCTGAAGCTCTGGTGCCTTGACCTCAGTTTGTCCTGCAAAGACTCTGTGGACAGAGTAGTGCCTAAAATTAGGCTGTGAGTAAAGCCAGGATTCCACCTTGCAGGTGGAATTTTGGTGACAAATGAAATATCACAATGCCATTGACATTTGTATGATTTGTGTCACTTCCTACAACACTGAAAACTCTGTGGTGCGACAGAGCTGTACCTGTACAAAGCTTGTGCAAAAAGCTCCCTTTTTAATTATTTTTCTTGTATCTACTTTAGAACGGCAAATGACTACTCAAGGTACATGGCAGCTAAAAATGTATTATTATGTATTTATTTTCATGGTTCTGTCCTCAGAAGCTTGGCTTTTGTTTTTTTTAAAAGCAGGGTGAAGTTATAAGCTTTATAACGTGCTAAGGGCAAGGGATGCTTCTGAGCACGTGTTGAATGTGGAGCTGGTTGTCACTGAATTCCTTTGTGTTTTACCAGGTGCTGATAACAATTCATTTCACCTGACCTTTAAGCAGTAAGAATGCAGTGCATGGGTGAAGTGCCACTGTGGTTAGTTTCACCTTGATTCTACTATTACATGGACCGTATTTCCCAGCTACATGTTGTGCAAACTATCTATTTCTTGTTGATTTTGTTAATTTGCACTTAGTTGGCCTGGCTGTTTCTGAATCTGAAATTTTATATGGTTTCCATCCTCCTTCTGTATTGGTTATGAATGATCATTGGTTACGTTAATCTTCACAGCATTTCTGCAAGGTAGAAGAAATGTATAATACTTTACGCTGAGGCTTGAAAGTGGAAAAAAATCTCACTTGCTACCAAGTGCACAGGAATCTTTTGGGGTGGATCACCCAAATTCTAAGATAGTTTCCTACTACTGAATCATCTGTTTTCCTTCTAGCAGCAGACTGTTATTTTATATATGAATATAATGTATATAAACTATATACATTTTAATATTATTTATTTGTGTAAATAGGTATATTTTAGAAAGAGAAGTAATATCCAAAAAATTGGGAACAGCTATATGTAGTGACTCATTAAATGTTGTTCTGTTTCTCTGCATGCCAGATTTCATTAGAAATTCAGACCCAAATACTAGAGTTTCTCAATGTCCTTTTGAAAGTCTCTGTGGACAGCATTTGCTTCTGACTTTCTTGGTGAGATTAGACACTGACTTAGTGGGTGCCAAGCAGGCTATCTCTGTGAGCGTCTCATATCTTCCTGACATTAAACACAAGTGAAACAGAGACAATAGTGATTGAGACTGGCAGTTTGTTGGCTGTTTTTGTTCATGTTTCACTGAAGTTAATGTCATTTGATAGCTTCTAACACCTTTTTAGCCAGGAACTTTTGTGTTCGTTTTGGCAGCAACTTGTCTTTTTCATTTTACTCTGGTACCTTATCTAGGTCATGTTGCTTACTTATTTAGTAACTTAAAATTCATACAGAGAAATGCACAATATTCTGACTGCTATACTGCCTGCCATGTCTTAGTCTAAGGGTTCGTAGGTATAATCATGGTGATGCACAAAGAGGTGGACATCTCTCGTAGCTCTGTTTTCTTTTCTTTGTTTTGATGTGTTAAGCTGCTTAAAAATACTGAAAGATGCAATCATAGAATCATAGAATGAAACAGTTTGCTTTGTAAGCAAGTCTCACCTTCCTGCAGGCCACTTGTTAAATCACAAATGGAATAGTAAGAATCCCAACGGCAGTTGCTATAGAAATTCTTGTTCATTGAGTGAAAAATGTTGAGCACCCCTATAATAAGTCAGTGTGTGGTAATTTTGTGTTTGGACCAATCCAAAGGTTTGGATGCATTTTCTCTCTTTTCCATTGCATGTGTAAATTTTGTCCCCAAAAAATCTTGTCAGCACAGCATCCTCATATAACAGGGAAAGTGGAATGATGCTGAGACTTCAAAAACAAACAAAGAAACTGCAATTTGTTAAATGACAGCAGTTACTGTGTTCAATTTTAGGCTGGACTTTTTGGTGTTTTAGAAAATGATTGAGTGCATGTATATTTTTGTAACAATTATGGCAAAAAGAAAGACAAGTTAACAGGAAAAGCGATTTAACTGGTTTGCGGTTGCTCACCTCCCCCCCTCCTGTGAGTGGTCAAAAGAGGACAGGGTAAAGCTGGGATCATGTGTCCCTGCTGATGCAGCACAGTCATGCAAAAGTGACATCAGAGATGGGCCAGAGCTCCTCATCAGTGCAATGAAAATTGAGGTTTGGTGTTATGTGACAAAGGGGATGTGGCCAGGCTATTTCAGCTACAGGAAGAGGGAAGATGGGGGAGGATGGATCTGCAATGCAGCTTGTTGGGAAGAGCTTCCTGCTGACTGCAGTAGCCTGGGTAGATGGGAGGTGTAGCAGTAATGATTGGTGGTATAGAGATAACGGTAGAGTTAACGACTGCCTAAAGCTGTAATTGTTTTCAGTGACAGCATCAGTGGTCTTCTGGGGTACTCCAGTGGGCAAAATCACCAGCAGAGTCATGATGATTTTGCAGCTCACTGGAAATGGCTCTTTAGGGCTGTGCTTGGCCCTGCATGGCCGAGTTGTCACTCTGGGATCTCTGAAAGACTCCTGGCTGGTAATGCAAACTTTCCCTGAGGTGTAAGTAGGAACTAGTCAGTTTTTTTTATTCTGATTCCAGTAGATGGAGGAGCAAGAGAAAAACAAGCAACATTTGTCATCATCTGCTAGTTGCAGCCTTAAGTGAGCTTCTAGTGGAGGCATTCAGCTCTGTGTCTAAGACTCTTGTGAGACATCCTTTGGAGATCTTGTGCCAATTCAGGATCAGTTTAATTTATTCCATCTTTTTTTTTTTTTTTATGACAGAGAAAACAATTTTATTCTGTATTTTTAAGATTACACTTAATGGTTTTGACTTCTTTCTATGTTCTTGATTTCTTTGTTTATTCTGATGTTACTGAATTGTTGTCTGTTCAACCCTACTTTGTCCAGTATTTATGGAAGGCTGAATACATAATAGTAATAATTTGTAATGCAGTTTCTGGAAATTTCCATGCATAGTTGTGAAACATAAAAAGTCATCTTATTATTGATGTGTTGCTATTAATATTGGTGTCATTACACAGTGTTGCATCAATTGTGATAAATTGCTGAGATAAGGAAAGAAACCAAAATGTTTGTAGGAAAGTAAACAAAAATGTTCCTGGTAAAGTAACTCAGACGTTGCATACAGAGCAGCAGTTACAAAAGTTAAGTCAACTTAAGTTAGCTCAAGTTGAGGCAAAGTTAAGCAATAAGACTGTATAATGGCATTTGAAAGAATAATGAAGCAACGTTTCACATTTTGGCATTTTACTGAAATAACAAAAATTTTATTGACTTAAGTTCCACATCACGGGGCACTAAACAGTCTCAGACACCCCAATTCCTTTTTAAATGGCAGCAGGTATAACTTGCAATTCCCATCACATTAAGTTTCCTTGATACCATATCTTTTGGTCTTTATGCTGCTTTTTGTCATTACCTTTTTTTTTTTTTTCCCCTTCCTCAAAACAATCTCTAGAGTTAAGGTTTTCTTTAGAAAAGTTTAGCAGTTTTTTTAACGCATTTTGAGGAACAAAACTTTTCACAAGATTTGCCTCTGTTTCACTATTCTTTGGAAATGCATGTTTTCTATGTAACACTTTATATTGATAATAAAAGGATTCCTACCTATCTGTAGAAATTTTTACCACAATCAGCCGACATTTGAAAGTCTTGATTCATTTCCCCAGCCACAATTGAGCTGAAAGATGACAGTGTGCTGGGTCATTTGACCACACCAGCACTTTGGAAACTGCTGATGTGAAGGCTCAGAACTTGTCTTTTTAAGGTGTGTTTTTCAGGTTCTTTTATGGCTCTTATACAACCCATACTACAGTAGCATAATACATATCCAGACTGGTAGTCAACTACCTGTGGGTCAGTGCAGACAGAATCTTATGATTTTAAATGCAAGTTGCTCTCATGATTTTAAATGCAAGTTGCTCTCAAGTGTGCTCTGGGTGTTACAGTAGAAACGGGGATAAAATGCTGGTGTTCTGAGCAAGTGCTCTCGTTGTTAGGCCCAAAATAGGTGATGGCTTTCCTGCTAGTTTGATTATGCAACCAGCTGTATATGCTGAAACATCCTGCTCTATTAATCTGTATGAAAATACAGTATGGAAATATAAAAAACTGGGATTCAGGCCTATGAATCACTCCGTTGGCTAGTTGAGGTACAGACATAATCTAAGGAGTTGTTTGGAGTTGGTGATTTTCTCCACTGTTGCTTTTCCTTCCAGACATGCATTGAGAGGGCTTTTCTCAGAATTCAGTGCAAATGATAGCTGTTCTTACACTGATCCTAAGTGTGAGAAGGTACAATCCTGCCCCAAGCTATCCAAACTCATGGCCAGTTATAACTACACTGAGGACCTGCATTTTAGTGGATTTACTTCTCCATATATGTATGCTAAAGCAGTCATAACATTTTTAGGATAAAACTTTAAGTTTGGTCTAGCAAGGTAAAAAAATCTTGATTATGATACTGGAAAGAAGTTTCTAAAAATAAGAACATGTCTTTACTGCAACCTGACAATCGATTCTTTTCCCATCTATTAGAATTCTCAAACACTGCACAGTAAGAATAAGTCACACAGACATATTTTGCTCCCAGATTGCCCAAGAAATGAACTGCAAGGCAATGACTATTAACATCCATATTCTGATGTCAACTTGACACGAGTAGAATAACAGCCTCCGAGCCACCTCTTCCTTTGTGAAACTTAGATTCTTCTTTGGACTTCTGGATTTGGATTCATACTTTCAACCTCCAGTTCCTTCCTCTGGTATGCTTGGTAATGCAGTGCTTTATGTTTGGTTTTGCATCCCTGACTGCTGTAGAAATGACATCTGTCACTATAACACAGACACCGAAGAAGCCAGATCCATTTATGGGGCTTAGATGATCAACTAATAGAGTAAGAAATTGTGATCCTGTTCAGACTGTCAGCTTTCCCAATTTTTGAGTAGCCATTCTGTTCACTTAGATTGTGATATTTTCAAGGACATATTCAAGATGCAGTATATAGTCTTGAAGGCAAAATTCATTTCAGACGTTCTTGCATCACAACATGCAACTGCAAATTTTGAAACCTCTCTTACAGTTGGTGCCCTGCAAGTACCTTGGCCTTAACACATCCTACCGAGTACCTGAGCACTTGATAAAGAGATTTTCTATGTAAAGTATGCACACAGAAATATATGTAAACCGCATGTGCACTGTGAAGTCTAAATGCAGTTCCAGTGAAAAATGCAACTTCTAATAATTTACTGGATGAATTCCACTGGGGAATACCACAGCAGGTCTTTAACCTTTCCTGTGTTGGTTGATCACTCTAATGTCATTTATCATAACAGTATATGACAAGAGTAAATATAGCCCTAAAAAGATTTTCTTATTTCTCTTCCTGGTTTTTAATTTGTATTAATTTCCTTTTAGGACATTCTATTATCTGTTAATGATAATTTGTCTTGTAATCTTGCTAGGTTAATTTAAAGAAATTATTTGGAAAACAAGGGCAAGACAGCCTGGTGAATAATTGTGGAAATATGTGATATGTGTTGAAAAGTCTGAGCTCCTTAGGCAAGACAGCCAATATTTTCAGCTGACCTCCAAAAAATGTCACTTCACAGGTGCATGTCTTTGAATTTGAAAATACCACCATTTGCATTTGCATGCACCATAGCTGTATTTGCTCAGCGAATTTGCATGAGTAATTGTGTACTCTGTGTGCAGCAATAGTCATTTTATGTAGAAATGATCTGGTGGTGGCTTTGTCACCCTCTTTAATGTTGGTTTCATGAAGCTGTGCCTGACCATGGTAACTTTCTGTGTCAGAAGTAAAAGAGACAGATTTTTGCAACTGAGCATTTGTAGAGATAGGTGGACATTAAAAAATTTGACTTTGAAATCTCTAAACAGTCATGTATTCTATTTTTATTTAAGTCCATGGATTATAACATAGCTCTTCAATGACTTTTCATTAAACATAAAATTGCAGAGTCTATATTTTTTATCATTCTTATGCAATATAACTATTGAAAAATGTAAACATAAGCTTACAAATAATTAGAACAAATCTTCCCAGTTCAAAATCTAATAGAACCAATGTAAAAAGGGATATTTTAGAATTTAATAAGCTATGCTGTATCTAATGCTGCCTTGCCTACTCCTGTTGCCTGTTTTCCATCTCTGCCTGTGAATAGAAATTACCCAGGTCTGTCATCAAAATCTGTAAATGATAATTTGGACTCAGAGGCTGATGCCTTTTGGTCTTTGTAGGTTAGCTTGGATTTTTTATGGTTGTATCCCTACGAGGACATTGATTCACAAATCCCAACTGTCTCCTTGACATGTGACAAATTGCCTAACTTGGTCATGTGTGAAATTCTTACATGCATCAGATTTCATGCATAGATTCCCCTAGGTGCTGAAAGTTTGGTTTCTGGGCCTGCCAAGCTCTTTGGTCTTCATACTGTAGGAAAAAAATAGAAACTAAAGTCATGCAGTTGCACCAGGGTTCACAGGCTGGGTATTCACATATCCACAAACTTGCCTTGATCTGTTAGGATTTCCTAGACAAGACTACAATAGATTAAAATAAAAAAATGTAGCTAGGTAGGGTTGCAGTGGTGGCCAGAATAGTCAGGCAGCATGCAGGGGGCAGAAGGGCATTTCTTGCTTTCTTGCATTAAAATCCACCATTTCTTGAGGAGATTGGGAAGTCTCACAGGTATGGAATATCTTTGCTTAGGAACTTTATTTGACAAGATTACTCTCCAGAAAGTGATAGGCTACTCTTGGAGGGAGAAATGTTAGGTGAGAGAAAGACTAAGTGATTATTAATCTTGTCTGGATTTTTGTGTGTCCTGGGTTCAGCAGTAGCAGTCATGTTTTTCCTTTGTGTTAACTGGTGCAGTGCTGTGTTTTGACTTCTAGCTTGAGAACAGTGTTGGTGAAGCCGATGTTTTCAGTTGTTGCTAAGTGATGTTTACCCTGACCAAAGACTCTGTGAGGCTCATGCTCTGCCAGGGAGGAAGGGAAGCTGTGAGGAAGCAGAGACGGGGCGCCTGACCCGGGCTAGCTGGGGAGGTATTCCATACCACAGCACGTCATGCCCGGGGTGGGGGGTAACTGGGAGTTACCCGGAAGGACAGGGGCTTCCGGGTGGAACTCGCTTTCTTGGCCGGTGGTATCGTATTCTGTTCCCTTGTTATTTTCCCTTATCATTGTTTTAGCTGATAGTAGCGGTGGTGATTTGTTGCTGGACTGTTCTTGTCTCAACCCATAGGAGTTGCACTCTCTCGATCCTCCTCCCCGTTCCTCCGGGAGCGGGGAAGGGGAGAGCCCCGGTGCGGGGCGGGGGGGAGACGGACACGGACCTTGATTGTTGTCAGCTCGGCACCACCCACTGGGAGTGAGTGAACAAGTTACCTGACTGGGTTTAAACCACGACAGTTCTTTTTTGGCGCCCAACGTGGGGCACGAGGGGTTGAGATAAGAACATATCTGACTGGATTGATAGTCACTCGTCACAATGCTGATTTATTGGCTCTCAAGGTTGTTCCTCTTGATCTCACAGTTTCATTATATCATATCTTACGTCCATCCAGTATTTGCTGTATTAGTGTTTTTCAAGTGTGGGGCTTGGGCTAAGGTTTTTCTCCATTGTACTTTATGGTAATGACTTGTAATACAATAGAATCATTGATCATGAAACTGATCTGGCTTATGTTCCCAGTGTGGTCACCACCTTTATACTTTGGGAGGTATATGATGGAGGTGCTTAGCAATTACACATCTTTTTTCTCCTCCTCAGGTGCTCAACCTGTGAAGGAGACATCCTTTTACCCTCCCACTCGTCCCCCCAGACCATTTACATTTGAGAGTTTTGAATTTTTTGAATGGCATTTTAATGCTGTTGAGACTTGTTTGCTGATGGTGATGGGAATCACCATGCTAACACGCATACAGAGTGTGTTTTGCCCATGACTGATTTCAAGAGTTAAGCAGATTCAGGTTTGGGTCTTGTCTGGGGTCAAACGACGATGTAGGAGGACCAAGAGATTTTCCCTGAGGCTGGACAGCCATGAGTGGCAGGGTGTGTGGGATAGTATGGGCAAGTATCTAGGTCAGTGGGCCCCTCCAGTACTTTGGAATTTCACTACTGAACAACTGCAAAATCCAGAAGAATTAGTAAAACACTTAAATGAGGTGTGTGGTCATTCTGGCCATACCAGAGATGGACAAATCACGGCAACGTGCTGGGGCTTGGTCTATGCTTACAGGGCCTTGTTCAACACTATACTACTCAAACTTTGGCTGCGATGAACTGCGCAGCTACCCCAGTGGCAAGTACAGCAGCTGCTCAAACTTCAACTGCAACAGACAGCGCGGTTACTCCAGCTCCAAGCACAGTAGCTACACTACCCCCAGCAACAAGTACAGTCTCTAGTCAAACCACAGTGATAATCACTGCAGCCAAACCAGAGGACCCATTCGTACCAATATCAGTTGCCCCTGTACGCAAGAGAACAAGCAAAAAGGAGGCAAAAAGGGTGAAGCGAGATGAAGAACCAATGAATTCACCACCCGGTCCAGAATCTGATCAGGAGTCATCATCACATGACGAAGAAGAAGAAGAAGAGGTAACTTCTCGACCTTGGACCTCAACCGAGCTGCGGAATATGCGAAAAGATTTTACCCGTCAACCAGGGGAGCACATCATCACCTGGTTACTCCGATGCTGGGACAATGGGGCCGATGGTCAAGAACTAGAAGGTACAGAAGCCAAGCAGCTGGAATCACTTGCTAGAGAAGGGGGAATTGACAAAGCAATTGCAAGAAAGAAAAAGTCCCTCAGCCTTTGGAGGAGGCTCTTGGCAGCTGTGAAAGAAAGGTTTCCATACAAGGACGATGTTATGAGTCGTTCGGCCAAGTGGACTACTATAGACAAAGGCATCCAGTCTCTGAGGGAATCAGCCATCGTAGAGATGATCTATCACATCAAGCCGAATAACGGGGATACACCTATAGATCCAGATGAAGTTGAATGTACACGACCCATGTGGTGAAAACTTACACGGAATGCACCGTCATCATATGCCCATTCATTGGCAAGATGGACGTAGACAGATCCCCACAGATGTGATCAACAAGATAACAGCAATGTCTCCACCAACTAATAAGAAAGAAACGCAAGCTTTCTTGGGTGCAGTGGGGTTCTGGAGAATGCACATCCCAAATTACAGTTCGATTGTAAGCCCTCTCTATCATGTGACCCGGAAGAAGAATGATTTTAAATGGGGCCCTGAGCAGCAACAAGCCTTTGAGCAAATTAAACGCGAGATAGTTCACGCAGTAGCCCTTGGACCAGTCCGGACCGGACCAGATGTAAAAAATGTGCTGTACACTGCAGCTGGGGAGAACGGTCCTACCTGGAGCCTCTGGCAGAAAGCTCCAGGGGAGACTCGAGGTCGACCCCTCAGCTTTTGGAGTCGGGGATACAAAGGATCTGAGGCCAGCTATACCCCAACTGAGAAAGAGATACTGGCAGCCTATGAAGGGGTTCGAGCTGCTTCGGAAGTGATTGGCACTGAAGCACAGCTCCTTCTGGCACCCCGGCTGCCCGTGCTGGGCTGGATGTTCAAAGGCAGGGTCTCCTCTACACATCATGCAACTGATGCTACATGGAGTAAATGGGCTGCACTAATTACACAACAAACTCGAATAGGAAATCCCAGTCGTCCAGGCATTCTAGAAGTCATCATGGACTGGCCAGTGGGCAAAGATTTCGGAATGTCACCAGAGAGGAGGTGATGCGCGCTGAAGAGGCCCCACCATATATAATAAACTGTCAGAAAGTGAAAAGCAGTATGCCTTGTTTACTGATGGCTCTTGCCGTATTGTGGGAAAGCATCGGAGATGGAAGGCAGCTGTATGGAGTCCTGGACGACAAGTTGCAGAAACTGCTGACGGAGAGGGTGCATCGAGTCAATTTGCCGAGGTGAAAGCCATCCAGCTGGCCCTGGACATTGCTGAACAAGAAAAGTGGCCAGTACTTTATCTCTATACTGACTCATGGATGGTGGCAAATGCCCTGTGGGGGTGGTTGCAGCAATGGAAGCACAGCAACTGGCAACGCAGAGGT
The DNA here is from genome assembly GCF_028554395.1 of Pezoporus wallicus. Lineage (NCBI taxonomy): Eukaryota > Metazoa > Chordata > Aves > Psittaciformes > Psittacidae > Pezoporus > Pezoporus wallicus. Next base: position 3,939,879 of record NW_026638613.1, read on the forward strand.
AAACCCATCTGGGCTGCTGCACTGTGGAAAGATATTGCTGCCAGGGTGCAGAACCTGGTGGTGAAGCTACGTCATGTAGATGCCCATGTACCCAAGAGTCGGGCCACTGAGGAACACCAGAACAACCAACAAGTGGATAAAGCGGCTAAGATTGAAGTGGCTCAGATGGACTTAGATTGGCAACATAAAGGTGAATTATTTTTGGCCCGGTGGGCCCATGACACTTCAGGCCATCAGGGCAGAGATGCAACATACAGATGGGCCCGTGATCGAGGGGCGGACTTAACAATGGACACTATTGCCCAGGTTATTCATGAGTGTGAAACATGTGCTGCGATTAAACAAGCCAAGCGGTTAAAGCCTCTTTGGTATGGAGGACGATGGTTGAAGTATAAATATGGGGAGGCCTGGCAGATTGACTATGTCACACTGCCACCAACCCGCCAAGGCAAGCGCCATGTGCTTACCATGGTGGAAGCAACCACCGGGTGGCTGGAAACATACGCTGTGCCCCATGCCACTGTCCGGAACACCATCCTGGGCCTTGAGAAACAGATTTTGTGGTGACACGGCACCCCAGAGAGAATTGAGTCAGACAATGGGACAGCACATCTGGGGATTGGTTTCTACACTGTGCAGTCACTAAGTCTCAATGTGGCCATCCCTATGAGGTATTAAAGCGGAAGTGCTGGTTCTTTAATGATTTTCTGTGCAACAGAGAAGACCATGAGTATTATTAGAAATGTCACTTTTTTCCCTTTGCAAACAGCTATCTGCATCGGGAAGTAAATATTACAGAGTTGGTATTTGACCCTGACAGAACTGGAATGTCATGCAGAGCATTTTTATATCTCTCTTAACCAAATAGACTGGAATCACTGGACAGGGCTAAGCCAACTTAATCACAAGCAGAATGAGTGACCCATATTATGTAGGCTGTTGACCTAATGATGAAAAACAGTTCTTGGATTAATGATTCTGGTCATGACTATATGTATCTGAAAATAAGAATTCATTAAATATTTGTGTATTGAGCTCACAGGCAATGGACATTTGTTTATTACTGGCTCATTAACTAAAACCAATATATCCACTAATGCTATCTTTTCTCCTGTGTAGTAGCATTAACCTTTCTTTGCCCTTGCTTTTATTTGTACTTTTAGCCACTCAATAATATTGTCTGGACAAATCTATACTGATACAGAGAAAGCATTCATTCTAATCAGAAGTGGAGAGGATGTAGGAAAGAGAGACATGCTGAAAGCCTGTTTTGCCTGGCTTTTACTGCAAGGCAAAGATGAAGGAAGTCTTCTAAAGTGGCTCCGCACACACCTGTTCTGATGGTTCTTCCTTTTTGCACTCCTGATACTTGGCTTCATTTAAGTCTTTTCTGCATCTCATTTCCATCCTTTTATGAAAGAGAAATGCTGGAAGCGCTTAAGAGCAGGTAAGATGAATATCTATCAGGAAGGAGGTAAGTACAGTAGAAGGTGCAGGAACGATGGGTTTAGATAAACTCTGATGTCATGATTTGGTCATTCGAGTTCATATGATGTGTACTGACTCATATCATTTAGATACTTTTGAATCATTTCCTAAGCAAAGGCTCTGAAGAGAGCACTTGGTATCAGGGATGAGGTTGAACTTTACCTCAGGGTGCTTGATGAGTATTAAGGCCCTTCCACACCCTTTCCCCCCACCCCCCTCCTCCAGGGTAGAAACAAAGAGAGAAAGCAGAGGCCATTAGTTTCTTAGTGAATTCTTGTGTGTTGGTCTTTTTGCTTCTATAGCTTTAATTCAGTTTGTAACCATGCCTAATTATGGTATAACAAAGTGCAAAATTTTTTAAGCATTAATGGAAAAAAAAATGCAAGTCTTTGTGAGTAAAAACACTTCTAGTCTAAGTTGTTATTAATTAGAATTTTTAAAATATCAGTGTTTCTTTTGCAGTGTTACCCATATATGCATGCAACATATTTTTTTATCAGTATTTTTCTTTACACAAGAGGAAGATTTTGGTCAGAGTTCTCATGGTGTTTTTTAGATGCATTTATTTATTCATTGCACAAAGGCAGTACCTGTTCTGGAGTATAAGACTGGTCCCACAAAACCTCATTCTGTTCCTGTACTGAACTCATCACCTTCAGTGGAAACTCCATGGTAAGTGTTGGATTTCCTCACTTGGAATCACTTCCAAGCATTGTACATATTCACCTTCTAGAGAAAGTAATCAACTAAACGAACAAGGCACATGTACTGGGAAAATTAAATATCTTGTTTGTTCAGTGGACAGAGATTATAAGAACTTCATCCCAAACACCAGTTCTCAGTTGGAGTTATATGAGAAAAGGTGGACAGCCCATGTCATTCCTTTTACCTCATACAGACTTGCACATCTCCATAACTCCTTGTCCATCCTTGTCCATTATTCCTTCATTCCAGAAAAAAAATCATTTGTATCACAGAAATGCGTAACTTCAGTACTTACAGTGTGCATATAGTAAAGTCATTCACTGTATTTACAAACGAAATTACACTTTTCAAAATACTCAGCCCTTGGGTGAAACGCTTATGCATATGGATAGCTTGATAAATTAGGTTGTAATATATCTGTGTATCCTCTTGAGGTTCCCTGGTCTTCCTTCACTCACTCCTGAGGTCATATTGCCTTTCTGATCCTTTTCTCATAGTATCTGTGGCTTTGCAATCTTGTGTTCCTTCCTTAAAAACTGAAAACAAAAGTTATGCACAGCTTGTTTCTTACGCTGAAAGAGTGCAAGAGGTGCTTGCATACCATCTGTCTTCTTACAAAGGGTTAAGTGGCTGGTTAAGTGATGCCTTTTTGTATGGGAATGGCTGGAGGACCTTACACAGCACCACTGAAATAACTAGGAGGTGAACACAAGCAGGACAGAATTTGACCAGCTTTCCCTGTGGAAGCATCTCCCTTTGAAGAAATTCAAGTACAAAAGTTCTATCTCTGAATGACCATGTTGAATAACACTGTATTTTTTTAGTAGGGCTCTTTACATTGTCCTTAAAGTACTGTTAAAGAAAGGATTAGAGTAGGGTCCATAGTACATTCTTACTTTCTGTATGAATCTGAATTTCATTCATACAGAGAGACTTGGACAACAAGATAAAGGAAACATTTTCTTTGTAGTGAACTTGAAGAGAAACTTTTTTTTTTTTTTTTTAAATAGCTTTGATGTTAGAGCAGATGACAATGTAAGAGACAAGGATGAAAGGGTAAGAGCAAATCAAATACTACCTTAAAACAAAAAACCCAAATGTGTGATTGACATGACCATGAATTGCCATCATTAGTGTATTGCTCGGCTAAGGAGCCACTGGCGCAAGGCTACCATCTGTGAGCTTATGACTGAATGCCTCTAAGTCAGAATCCCACCTAGACATAGCGATACTGCAGTATCACCAGCACCTTGGTGGGCTCGTGATAGCGGTCGCTGGAGATTGACCCAGGAAATGACAGTCTTGCTCAGAATGTGCACGGTAAAGCCCACCCTGAATCTTCGTTAGCAAAGACAGGCCTTCCTCATAGGAGATAGAAAACTCTTATCTCCAAACCTGGGCAGATGGAGCTCGTCTAGCCTTGTATGGTCTTCCATCTAAGAGAAGGACACTCTTACAAAACGTACGACCTGTGGACTTTGATGTCACCATCCTAGCTAGCTAGGCCGTGGCAGTTAAACCTCAGGTATAAAGGTTGGGGCCAGTTCTGCGCAAGCTGTGCCTTACCTAAAAAATCCACTGTGCAGGCTGGAAGGGCTTACTCTCACTTGTCTGTATGGACAGGTGAGAGTCAAAACGGCAGGTGACAAGGTGCATGGGAAGCTGCAGATCTAACCTTGCATGCAGGCAGACCAGGGCATGGGTAGTTTGAGATTACTCAGGAGATGACAGTCCTGGTCAGACACTCCCTGATTGCCTAAGCACCCTTTTTCAACCAGTTTTGCATATCCCACATGCCCTTGGTCATCGCGCTTGTAGTAAGTGTGGTTAAAGCCCTTCCCAAATCTTCACTCGCAAAGACAAGCCATCAATATTGCTGATACAATACTGATATATCAAAATTCCTTTAAAAATCTTTCAGCTTTTGACTGATTGTGGTGCTAATAATACGATGATGCTGCAGTTTTATCATCAGGGTCGTTCTTGGACTTGGTATCGTCTTTATCAATCTGCTAATGAAAATAATGCTTACCTAAGGTGTTGCTATGAATTCCTGTCTCAGGGCCAGAGATGCTCGCAGTGATACTTTGTAGTATAGCATGTTAAAGAGTAGGTTTACTTAGTTTCTCTTGCAATTGGGCACTGGAGAGAGAAAGATTTGGGTAGTGGAGTTGTATTTAAAAAAAAAAACCAAACTGCTCTGAAGGAAGCATTGAATCCATCAAAATTGTCTATAAGATTTGAAAAACATCAGCATTAAAAAGTGAAATCCCCTACGAATTTCAGTGTTTGATATAATTCCATTGACTTTTTAAAACTGGAGGTTCCTTCCTAACATTAAAATATAAACATATACCGGTCTTTGCAGCTATTTTTGTGCTTGCAAAATTTTGGCAGGAAAGCAAATAGATTGCTGTAGAGTTCCTAACCTGTGGTAGTGCTGGGTGCGTTATGTTTCTCAAAATAAGTCAGAGTTCCCTGTTATATGCTTGCATGAGCATTATTTCCTGGACTAATTTAAGTTTCTTTGAATCCTGAATTTAGGTGCATTATAGCAATATTTTATACCCTAGTTCTGTAGGAACTGGAAGTATTAGAAGAGGCGTGTTCTTATGGTGCTGTACTATTTGTCCCTGCCAGATGATTCCTGAGGTCATCTGGGAGCGTTCAGCTCTGTTTCAACTGCTTTGCAGGCAGATTGTAAACTGGCAATCTAGGTCATTGTTAATACAAAATAAAACAGCTGCCAGTAAAACTGAAATATAATTCAGTATTCCCAATACATGCAAGCAAAGAAAGAAATACAAGGTATTTGCACTGACAGCTGACATTGCCTCCTCAGTTTATGGTATTGCATTCTTCCACTTACTGAATAACCTCAAATATTGCAAGGACAAAGAAATAATATGGACACAGCACAAGAAAGTTTTGGATTCTTTGACACTAATGTTGTAAAAGACCTCACTCTACAACCAAGCACCTGGCCCTGAGATGGTCTATTTGCATGGTAAGATATTGTCAAAGGTGATTGAAGTCAGCAAAATTAGAAATCAGACTTATTTTGACAGAAACACAAGGTTTGCAGTGTCGTTTGGCAGCAGAAAGTACTAATACCATTCTGAGCTCCATTAATGTCTGCAGGATGTAAAAGATCAGGCAGATATTTAGCTTTTTAAAAAGGAATCTCATGACCACATGCTGGAAGCTGCATTTATTTCTAGTCATTTTAACACCAGACAAAACCATAAATACACAGGGAGTTCAGCAAAGATAATTAACGGTTTAGAAATACTAACTTAGTTGACTAAAAACCTTTTAAGGAGCATAGCTTTGTTAAATGATGGCTGACCAGTGGAGCAGGTCAAACAGAAATATTTATGTATACTGTTGTAGCAGCTGGAATCGTCTGTGCAGGTAGATCATTATTTCATAGAATCATAGAATGGTTAGGGTTGGAAAGGACCTTAAGATCATCTAGTTCCAACCACCCTGCCATGGGCAGGGGACACCTCACACTAAACCATGTCACCCAGGGCTCTGTCCAACCTGGCCTTGAACATCATCAGGGATGGAGCATTCACAACTTCCCCGGACAACCCATTCCAGTGCCTCACCACCCTCACAGTGAAGAATTTCTTCCTTATATCCAATCTAAACCTCCCTTGTTTAAGTTTTAAGTTGTTACCCCTTGTCCTGTCACTATAGTCCCTAATGAAGAGTCCCTCATCATCATCCCTATAGGCCCCCTTCAGATACTGGAAGGCTGCTATGAGGTCTCCATGCAGCCTTCTCTTCTCCAGGCTGAACAGCCCCAGCTTTCTTGGCATTTATTTGAAGATGAGAAAGTTTAGAAGGAAGGATAGGTTCTTCCCAAAACTAATCTATCTTTGAAAGCTGTCAGGGATACCTGAAGCTGCTTGTTGCCTCTCTGGCACCATCTGTGCATGTGTAAGAAAACACAACAAGACACGCACATGCACACAACTATAGCCAAGAGCAAAGAACAACAAAGAACAGAGTTTGAAGGATGAGAAAAGGTTAACTAAATCTAAGCCAAGTCAGCATGACTTGAAATAGTTTCCAGGTGATTTGTTGGAGATGCCACGTTTTTTATTGTGAGAATAGTCTATTAGTTTAGCAGTTTTAAAATCAGCTCAGATTTGCTATGTTCTTTCAGATGTTTTGCAGTTCTTCACTCTGAATGCAAGTCTTTATGATCTTACCCTTTGACTGGAATTTGGCCCTAGTTTGTTGTTTCAGCAGACATTGCCTTTTGTTTGTCAGTCCCACAAATTATATCCCTAGGTGGGACTCTTAACCATTTCCAGTGTCATTAAGCACTGCTTAACTGCTGTCTTTGTTCTGGAATTGCTGACTAAATCCAAATAATACCTGTGAGGAACAATGGCATTTTTGCTGTACCAGCAGAAAAGCAGTGTGAACACTGTGGTTTACTGTTGTTGATGTTAGTGGTCTGGACTGTGCTTCCTATAGCCCAACTGAATGGATTCTCAGACATTTCTAACAATAAGCATCTCCACATGCCACATGTGAGACTTTGGTTTATTATGGTGATATTCAGCTGTCATAAGAGCTGACATGATTTCCCACTGGTTCATAATCTGATTCATAATAGGAACAAAATTTTATTTGTGGGTGCAGCTTATGGATTTTCTGATTGTTTTTAACATATGAACTTCAGCATTCACTGCCTCTGATGTTTTTATTGACCTGATTCTTGGCCTGATTCTCATGAAAAATACTGCATATGAGGCATAATTCTTTACAGTTTTAGGAATAACAGTTGGTCTCACTAAGAAAGCCAAATGTAGATCTTATTTTCACAGTAATACTGAACTGGAGAGAATTAAAGATCTGTTCTAACAGATTTCTGACAACAACAACAACAAAAAAAGAAATTGGTGACATGCCATGGTCTTCATTGGAGTCAGTTCTAGTTGAATTGATCTGAGAGAGGACCCAGAAATTCTGTTTGCATGTTAAAAAAAATTATTTTGGTAGAGTTCTTTGTCTCTTAGACAGTTGAAGTCTTTTTACTTGCCAAGTTTCTCTCAAAGCTGGATTAAGATAAAGTTTAACAGTTTTCTTTCCTACTCTCGCTCAGAGCAGTCATGAGCTTGTGGTAGATGTATGATGCTTTGGAGCACAGCCTGAATCTGTTCAAACCCAGGCATGGCTCATGTAAATGCTTCTTGGATTAAAACTGTATTCAGGCACAATGGCACACGTATTTGTAAAACAGTGAAAAGGTAAATACCCATAGCCATATACATTTTACACTGTAGAAATCCTACAGCTTTGACAAGGGCATCATGTAATCAACTTTGGTCAAACATATTGATATCATTTCAGTCTAAAATAGCCTGGTATTACTTGCAGAAAAATATGATCTGTGGGAAAGCTCTGGAGGGAGAGAAAAACCCACAAACCACACAACCTTTTTTTCCATAGAAAAAGATTCTTTTAATTGTGATTTAGTCAAGTAAACACCCATTCACCTTTTGACTGGTTTTCTTCAGTGGAATCACTTGTTCCAGGGGCATACAGAAAAATAAAAATTAACAAATGAGTCCTCCTGAAGACTTAGCTACAAAGATGTGGTTTTATGTCTTTTCCACTCTCCTTAATTCAGAAGTGGATCCAGACTTCACTGGAGTGACTGCAATTATTTTGTTGGCAGAAGTTCACTTTCAGGTGAGACAATTTACAAAATTCAAAGGTTCAAATCCAATATTGTCAGGGAAATTTATTTGCAATTGAAATTTTATCACCGAATTCAGAGAGACCAGAACATTGCCATAAAGAATTCTACATGTTTCTATTAATATTGATATTATTTCCACATATGGTTTATTGAAATCAACAAATTCAGTTGTAAATGAAGCTGAGGAGATGCAGCTTAAGTCTATGCTTATCTGTGTGTCAGACAAGACCTTTTCATAAATTTATTGTTGTGATCTATATATGTTCAAGAAAAAAAAAAGGAAAGCAATTCATGAAACAGTGAGCAGAACACTCTGCCAGCATGACCTTGCACAGCCACTTCTGTGGATGTTTCAGCATCCACAACTATAAAATGTGAGTAATGAGGTTATAAACACATAATTTTTATTGAGTAATGATGTTACATGGTTCTATTTTGTCCTTTATTTCTTTTTGCTGTGTATTTCTATTTGCTGGTAAAAAGCATGCAAGTAGCTAATTACACTCCAGGGTTCTCCATCTTCAGTGCAGTTCAACTTGCGTATTTATTTGTATCTGTACAAAGGTGGTATTAATCATTTGGAAACCACTACTGCAAAGTTGACTAAAGGGAGCCAAATGTATAGTGCTTTTTTCAGTCTGCAGGTGTTAGACCGCACAAGGAAATCAGGTTTGAAGCCTCAGAAAGTTTTCTAAAAATCATTTTTCTTTCCTAAAGCCCAGCATTCACCCCATAGCATTCTTGTGCAAGTCTGTGTAGTAAAATTAATGTCCTTTCTCTTTAAGCAGTTTGCAAATGATTAAAAAACTTTGTTATGGTTTAGTCTTACTATATTCAACATGTTCACTTACTGCTCTTTCATCTATTTTTTTAATCTTTTCTTTCTGCCTAATTTACATAAATAAAACTCACTTCTTCATGGTTTCCAGTGCACAAACTCTACAGGTCACTTTTGTTTTCTTTGAAGTTATAGGTTTGAAATTGAAAACAAGTGACAATAAAAACCCGCTATGTCTCTGAAATTATATTTGCCAATTTAGAATAAAGCTCCTGGTGATAGTGTGGTAGTAACACTCTACAAGTTCTGCCCTTATGGTCTATATTTTCTGGGTCTATCTTTGAAATTCTAACAGAAAGGAATGCTGCAAGAAACTTACAGACTTATAGGTCCATGGAAATATAGACAATAAATTTGTTTGATGCTGAATGTGTTATCTGTATAAAAACAAGGTCTTCTGTGGCCATTGTAGTTATTTTTCAAAAGTGTACTCCTCACTGGAAATTTAAATCATCAAAGTGTGTTTCAGAATGATTTTGTGGTGCAGTAATTAAGAAAAGAGAGATTGCCTTTTCTTCGTAGTAAAAACTTTGTTAGCACATTTATCCTCAAGGCATTTGTGATGGTAAATTTAGCTGCACTTTTGTATTCCAAATTACAAAATTATTCCAAAATATGTTAAAAATATTTAATGTAAATTTCACATTTAATTGCTTTAATGATATTTGTAAACCTTTCAGTGTATTCCTCTGAAAATTTTGCTTCATCTTTGGTTTCTTCTATTCATTATTAGATATCTGTTGAGTTTAATAGAAATATACCTTATATCAACCTTAAGAGAGAGTATTAAACCTTTTTTTCAACTCTGTTGCATTTCCTTGAAGAGAACCTCATAATTCCCTACAGGAAATAAATACATTCATTGTGTTTATCATCCAAAAGAACTCATGGCTTCTATCCGAATTGCTGGTGCAGCCTTTTTGAAGTTATGCTGGTCGTTTAAATGTCTCTTCGTAGTGCACAGATACAGGATTTGGGAGAAGGCATGGTCTGGCTCACTTTGTAAGCCTGTGGTGATCTCAGACATGGCTATTTGAAAGCTGCAAAACCTGCAAGAGATCTCTGTGGATCTCAGTGGCAAACACTGGAGGAACTCTGCTAAGCTTCTCTCAGCATATTTTATGAAAATGATATTTCTAATTCTGTAAAATCTTATCTTTAAACTATTCCATCTCTTTCCCTCTCATCTATTTTAGTCATCCTTTCCTTTAACTAAAAGTCTTAGATTTTAGATATTTAATCAGTTTGCCTCAGGCAAGCCATGTGTCTTCCCCTGAATAGCCATTTGTTTCTGTATTTCTAAAGAGCATTGTAATAAGGAAGCTGGAGAGCTTTAAAGATACTAAAATATATCTTTGTAAAATCTCATGCAGTATGAAATTCCTTTATTTATATAAATATGGATGTTCAGTTTTTTGAGAGTTTTCCATTGATGTGTACAACACTGGTAGGTAGACTCCTGAATGTTAAGAGTAGACAATGCCATCAGTACTACAGTGATGACCTACGATAGAAAAGGGGTAAGCTTTCTGGGTAAAATTCAACTTTTATTAGGTCAACTGACCTGTGCCTATACATCTGAGATCCAGTACATTTTTATCAGCTTTATTAATTAATCTAATATAAACTATTGCCCTGGCCATGCCCCTTTGTGTGTTGTACATTCATTTCAAGGACATTAGTTTACACATTTTTATGTGGACATTCTGCTTTTATGATGATTCTTGCAGTCGTTCAGAGTAGAGATTTAAAGGGAGTGGAGGGATCAAAAAAAAAAGTAAAACTAATGAGCTACATGCACTGTAAAAAACAAACAAATATAACCACACAAAAAAAATAAAACCCCCAAACAAAAAGAACACCAAAGCAACCCAAACCCAAAGCAGCCACTATTATTTGTATTACAGTAGTACCTCAAAAAAACAACAGAGATTGAAGATCTGTTTTACTGAGAACTTCACAGATGCAGATACTTGTTCCTTCAAAGAAATTAGATGCAGCAGGCAAAACTACAAATGTAAATTTCATTTTCCCAAAGTTGCACAGTTCAGATTGGTGGCAAGATGAGGAGTTCCCATGAAGGCTTCTGGGTATTGTCTCAGCAATAAACAAAATCAATGAAAATGATTATTTTTAGGAAACAAGTTTGTTGCATGTAAGCAACGTTTACTGCGATGCAGTTTAATACTATAATTTTGACTGCTTGTCTGTTGTTCTCTGCTTTTGCAATGACAAGGGGCTCTACATTTTTAGTGACTGCAGCTTTAATTAAACTAGATTTTAACAGGTTACCTTACAGTATCTTAATTATTTTAAGGAGAAACTCCAATAAGGCCTTCATGATTAGGCAGGTATGTATTTTACAGAGAAAAGCAGGAGCAAAAAATTATTGGATACAGTTTTGTATAGAAAAATATTAAGAATTAGTGTGGTGCATAAAAGGAAAGATCATAGCCAAAAGTGGACTTTCTAGCCTGGATTGTTAAAGTAAGTGATACCATCATTCAGCACCCGTTAGAGTTTGCTGAGATAGATGCAAAAGTAACATCTTTATCAAAAGACCAGGGCTCTGGTTGGGCACTGAGTGACTGTCCTATGTGGGAGAAGGCTGTGACCTGCCCTGTGAGGCTCCAGCCAGCTCTGTAAAGTAAGCCCGTCACAGCTTCAGACTGTCAGAGGTGCTGACATGGTGCCACCGCTGAGGTGGAAAGCACATGAGGAGACAAAGGAAAAGGAGATGTGAGGAAACAAAGTGAAAGGGCTTGTCTGGAGAAGTGAAAGGGAAGAAGCACATGAAGGGGGTGCTGTGGAGGATGCATCTGGAGGTGCACACATGGAGGGAGGTGCTGTGTGCTGTCCCTGAGGGGGAACTTGGACAGATTGAAGAAGTAGCCTTGTCAGAAGCATGAGTGGCAGTCCTCACAGTGTGACCACTTAAAGTGAAACTGGGTAGCTACAGCCATGCTGGCAAATTGGAGCAGTTGGAATACACCTTATAGCTCAAAGGAGGAGAGCAGTGCTGAGGGATAGGTGGGCCAGTGCCACTAGTAAACACTGTCCTGTGCAAAGGAAGGCAGCTTTAGGATCAGCTGATGGAGGTCTCTGCAGAGCAATGGTCAATCCAGTTCGTCCTGCCAATCAAATACCCCTGTGGAGGGACGGTGAAAAAAAGGAGGCAATCAACCGCAGTTGGTTGGACTGTGGGAGTGTGTTTAGCAGCAAGGAAGAAAGGTCCCTGAAAAGCAGTGATCACTAATGCCATGTCTGGGCAGCTGGGCACTGTTGCTGATGCCACTCAGGTATCACCTGCTAAGCTGGGTGATCAAGGAATGACATATGCATACCGTATTGATGTGAGCACGTGGAAAACAGGTATGAGATTAGCAGTATGGCCAAATGATGAAGTAAGGAGTCAGTAGTATGATCAACCTTGAAGAAAATGGCAAGAAGGGCTGAAAATTTTCCATGCTCGTGCACCAGGAGTAGCAGATATTCCTGAACAAAGGAGGTGGGGATATGATGAAGGGAACTAGTAACTGTTTTGAATGTCTAGCCATATTGAGAAACCATTACCAGTTACTTCCAACACATTCTGGATTCAACACATGATCTTAATGATGAAGGATGCCACATCCCATTAGCAGTCTTCTGAGCCATACAGCTCTCCTGAGAGCCTGTTTCAGCAAGTTGGTTGATGTTCCTATGTGATGCATACAAAATATATTTCACAATTAAAGTATTTTTTCCATTCATCATTTAAATCAAATTACATGGCATTTGAACATTGAATAATTTATATTCCCCCAAAAGATGTTAGGCTATTAAATAGCAGGAATAATGTTAGGTTTATTAAATTGTTGCAGAGAAGTCTTTTCTATCTTTGGTACTGCCTCAAACTCTTCATTTTTATCAAATAATTGTTCCATTTTTGGCTTGATTGTAGGGTTGTTTCAGGGTTTTTTTCTGTTTGTTTCTTTCATTTTTGAATGTTTGCTGGGCAAATCTGTTCAGTTCAGGCATTCCCCAGCTGGCGCATCCAGTCACTGAATTCTGTAAAAGAAGGTTATTCTCAAAACTGTGTGTCTGTGTATTCTCTGCATTTGGAGACAAATGCACAACTCTTTCCCAGATCTGTATTTCCCTCCTGGCAAAGGGCTGCATATTGCCTCAGTGGCTGGCTTGGTGATGTATTATCATATTTATATAAATGGATGCATGTTCTCTACTGAAGAGTTTAGAAAGAGGTACAGAATCATGTGGAGAGACACTTATTTGTATGTAGGTTATTTTTTGGCAAGCTCGGATGCTGACTATGTGAGAATAGCAGCAAAAATGTTATGGTTGATTTTGTCCCTGAATTTTGGCAGGATAATTTCAGTACCCCCCCAGCCTGAATGAATTTGTCCTTGAGACAGTTGCATTTACAGGTAGAATTTTGTAGAGACAGTTATTGCAATCTAAAATGAAATTGGAAAGGAAAATTTCATTATGATCAGGAAAGTTCAATGTTCAGTTTGAGGGAAGGGTTAAAACCATAATGCAGGGGTCATACATAGACCTTTCCTGCCTCAGAATCACTGAGATGAAGAAAAGGAAGTGTTTGGAGGATGATAACAAGGATGTTATGATGGGTAACATGCTATTTAAGTGCCAGTGGAATGAGCAATTCCATAAGCCCTCAGGAAGACAAATGTTGCTGAAACATGACAATTTATTGAATGAATTTCCTAACAAAGTTCTTACCATATTTTCCCCCTGCAGTACCACAGTGAATTCTGTCCTGTCTTTTGGCACAAAACTAAAGAGAAGAGAGTGTCATGCAGCATCAAGGTGCTGAGCCCAGAGTCTGTCTGTCTTCCCAGATGAGGAGGGTGAGGAAGTAGCTTGCTTGTTCCTGCAGAATATGGAGAACTTCTCCACAGAAGATGAAAGGTCCAGCCAGACAGATGTTGTCAAAGAAACTGATGGTAAGGTTTAACTTCTCTCACATAAAAAGAAAGAAAGTAGTGTTAGGAGGTATATTTGTGAGGGGGGAAACTAATTTTCCTCTACTGGAAGGCAGATGGGATAGGATAGTTTTTACTTGGAGGGAAAAGGAAGAGGGGGAATAATCAAGGAAAAGAAAAAGCATGGCTTGATTTGTAATGTTGACTTCTAAGTAGACATTTTGATTCGTGATTTCTAATTTTGAAAATACATAGAAACCAACCCCCAAAATAGTTTAATTCTGACCCTGTCCTGACCAACACTACCTTTTTTAGGTTACAACAAAATTTTACTGGTGGGTGCTGGTTATGAAGGCTGGATGTATTTCATTTGCTTGAGCAGCTTTGGAAAGAGTTACAGTGCTATATTTGTAATGAAGCCTAACCTCAGTCCATATTAAAAAGTGACCACATAAATCAGCTATGTTTCCCATCTCAGTAAGTGCCTGATAGTCATACAGCTGCCGAACACAGTACTGAAATAAATATTAATTCATCCAATTAAAGTGCAGTTTCTACTTACTGCTATATTGCATGATTTGTCTGTGTCTAGCTACATCAGTTGACATCAATCCATAATCTAGCAGGTTATCTACGTAGACACTTTATGAACTGGAGGTAATAAAATTATGGTGCAAACTAAACACTTACAGGGAGGATAATTTGCTTAAGATCATGAGTGAAAATAATCTGTGTATCCTTGAACTCAATATAGGAAACTGTAGCAGTTGGGAGATGAAGGTGTCTGTGGTTTCTACCAAAGCACTCCTAACTGCTGCCATGTAAAAGAACTGCGCTAAAACTGATTTTCTAGGCTGGAAAGGGGAAAACGCACCATTTCAGCTCCAAAGAGTTCCATCTTTTCCCCCCAAATTATGTCTGAATTTGATCACTAAAGACAGAATATGGTATTTTCTATGTAAAAGCACTAAATAAGGGGTGTGTGAAGTATTACCTGGCTGCAATACAAAGGGAACATCTTGTCTAAACTGTAATTGAGAGTTGAAATCCTTTGGAAAGTAATGTGGGATTTATGGATGCTTATCAACCCAAAGAAAATCTTTGCAAGTTTATACAGCAACATTCAGGAACATTGAGATAACTCAGATGATAATGGGTGTTTCCAGTGGTTTACCTAATGATTCTGGTTATAAGTTTTTCCAGTGAAACAAAATCTTGTCAGAAAATAGCTACTTTGCATCCCAAAATGTTACAGAAAATACCTTAGTTTCAGTAAGCTTCATCCAGACCAGTTGTAATTAATGTAACAGACTTTCATGTGTCTCCATATCCCCCGATGTGATGCTAGAGTAGTTACTATTTGTATTAACTGCTTGAGGTTACGGCTTTAGCCGCTGCTGACAGATACTTCAGTGATATGACTTAAACCAAGACACAGTACCTGTAAAGTGATCCAACTTCATGCATCTCACTTACTGGATGAAGTTACACTGTTGCTTTTGGTGCTGGATCTAGTCTTTTATGTCTTTTTCAAATTTTTAGGCATCTGTTACCTAGAGAGCAGGAGGTCAATGAATAAAAGGAGATGACCACAAAGAGGGACTTTGTGGAGATCATAGAGGAGAAATATTTACTTGAGCATGAAACAGTGTACCAAGACTGAATCCCAGTACCTTTTCTACTTGACAGCGAGTCACTTAACAGCTCCATGTCACAGGGCTTTTTAATAAAATCAAGCTAATTACTTGTCTGAAAGAGTTCCAAGACTAGTTAATATTTGCAAAGTACTACAAAACTGTAAAGTGCAGTAATAACTGCTGGTGTTGTTACTACTCTCTTTGGGGCATATGTAATATGAACAGTGCCTGCTGTTGTAAATTGGTATGGAGGACTGTTTTCTGTTTCAGACTTTCGTGCCTGATTTCATTAATTGCCTCATTCTCTGTTACAGTAACCTAAATAGAAACAAAACATACCAGAAAGCTAAACCCTTGCCCTCTTCTGACACAGGAATGGTCTGACCCAAACTTTTGTTACTCACTGAAGTTGCCTAGAAAAAATAAAAACTTTCTATTTTTGTTCAGCAGAATTTCATGGAGTTTTCTGGTTTCAGATTTTGCCTTAATCACCATACCTATTCTGGTAGGGAGCAATGGGTGCTGGGACATTCAAACATTGGGATACACATTTAGCCAAAGCCACCTGGTTGGCCAACACCAGGGGATCTGCCAATCAAGCTGGCCCTGCCAATCAAAACTGTTATGTACTGAAGAAGAGGATAAAGTACCTGTAGCACAGATGAAGAATATGCTAGGGAACGCAGTCTGAGTTATTCCTGCCTCAGGCAAAGGCAAACCCATTAGTAGGATTGCTTTTGTTCAAGGACCTGGCTGCCCTTGGCAGGTTAAACCTCAATGGGCCACTCAGTATTGGTTGTAATATTCACTACTCACTTCTTGTAAATGTGAATCAAAATTTCCTTCCTTAAAATCAAGAGTAAAATCAGCCCTCCTACTCTATCTGGGGAAATGCCCACTGTAGAATGGAGCAGCAATTTTACTTGTAGAATCCCCTTTTGTGATTGTTTTCCCTTGTAACTCACGTACCTGTGCCTTCAGGGTCAAAGTAGATTTTTCCATCCCAGCCTCCTCCTGTCCTCTTCGTGGTCACTGCCTTTCTCTATTAATTTATTTCTGGCATTTGGTGTTGTATGCCATCAGGTTGCTTCTTCAGAAATTACTGACAAAATAAGACAGATGTGCCAAATGCAAAGACTTTAAGGTACCAGTTTCCATACCAATTGCAGCCATGGTCTAAGATCTTCATTCCTGGGTTTAGAGATATGTTGTAACAGCTGAACAGATAGAAAATGCTAGATATTGGTGAATGAGTACTTGATAACATACTGGTTGCCATCTTGTTCCACATCAGTTTGCACGGAGGTAATCAAGTCCAGATTTCTGCAATTTCCACTACTTTTTATGTGATACATCCACTTCTATAATACAGCTCCAAAAGGGTATTTCATGAAGATTGGCTAAGGAAAGTATTTAAAAACATAAATAAATATTACATATATAATGATATGATTCATACATATAGCATCCACAATATCAATATATGAAATACATGTTAGATTACCTAGAAAAGTAGTAGTTCAGGGCTTCATCTCTGAAAAGAAAACAATACTCAAATTTTCCTGAGATTTTTTTCTGTGTTTATTTGCATTATAAATTCTTTGTGTCATTGATTCTGAGTTTGTCTCTATAGATGTATGCTTGCGTATATTCACCTTCTATCATCTGGATGTTACATAAATAAAAAGTTAAGTTAATAGGTAAAAGTAGCCATCTCTTCACTGTAGCCGAGTCAATGGGAGTAGATGAATTGTTAATTCAAATTAAATTGCTTTTATGAACTTCTTGTTCATTTATATTAATTGCTTCTGCTGACCTGACTTAACCTACTTAGGTGGAACTGCAAAAATTAAATTTGCTTCCATTTTGCATGCACAAAATGCACAGAGAATTACTTGCTTAAATGCACTCACATACGCTTTCTACATAAAAATTAACAAACACATTTATAATGTGATCCAGTAAAAGTAGATGTGCCTTTGAGGTTTCTTTCTATCAGAATTTGGGTTGTAATTCACAGTGGGACAGACAGGAAGAGTTTTCCCTTGAGGTTTGAATGTCTGATGGATTCAGAGGTATTACTATTAATCATCCCAGGCATGCTGGAAGAAAGAGAACTCCAGAGATGTGGTTTATTCAGGTTAGCACTTTTACCTTGGCTCAGTATGGAATTATACAGCAATAACTCAGGCAGTGTTAATTCTCATCCTTCCTCACCTTCATATATTTGTTTGAAGGCTTCCATCATTGTTCTGGAATTTGATTTGTGCTGCTGGTCTCACACTATTTCAGGAAGAGATTTAGATCTTGAGACTGGTTAGGATGAGGAGGGAGAGGAAGAACTAGCCAAAGTCACAGTCTCTTAATGTATTATGTGAGCAACTAAGACTAGGTCAGTTGATTCTACCTC
The DNA here is from genome assembly GCF_028554395.1 of Pezoporus wallicus. Lineage (NCBI taxonomy): Eukaryota > Metazoa > Chordata > Aves > Psittaciformes > Psittacidae > Pezoporus > Pezoporus wallicus. The sequence goes on from NW_026638613.1 coordinate 3,957,628, forward strand.
TGGTTCTCCATAATGTCTTCTCTTTGTAAGGCTGGAGCCATAGTAGTGTCGTTTTCCTTTGCATATAAAGGTTGTGTGCTTTTGATATTGTAAAAAAGGTAAATGCTTTGGGAATTGATTGTCTATAATAAACAGATCTATGAAATTCATAGTGCTATCATGGCAAAATCTGAACAACGTATTTGTACATCCTTTTTTAATTTCTCGAAGCGTGGGGATTTTTTTTTTTTTTTATTTGGTGTTGCATGTGCGTGCCTCTGGACTTCTTTTTCAGTCAGTGTAAATCTAAACACTGAGAATCTGTTCAGGGAGATTTTATTTCAAGTAATACTGCTCAACATGACTAGGAGCTCTAAAAGTGGTTGCCAGAGACATGCAGAACATAAAGAATTGATGAAAGCTGTTATATATATTATGAAATTTTGCTCAGTTATATAAACTGAAGAATTAAGAATGTTCTAAGGTACTTAAAGTGGACAGGAGAGGGAGCACATGTTGCAGCAAATCCCAACATCCTTAGGAGTTCTGTATTTTTGCACCTGGAGTTAGAGTGGTTCCTATTTTCTATCAAGCCTAAGTGTCCATATATTAATTGTGATTCAGATCAATCCCATAATAACTTTAAGAGCATAAGATTGAGTGGCTTCTTCAAATAGGCCATAACTAAATAATGGATATTCTGTATTTTATTTTTGTATTCTATCTGTTTTGGACCAGTATCCAATACAAAAATAAAAAGGAGAGGGGAGAAATACTTGGCATATTTCCTCAGATATTTCATAAATACTTTTTATCTCAGAATGCCTTTATGCAGCATTTAATGAACAAAACTATTATTACTCTTTATTTAACCATATTCTGTGTGATAGTTGGCTATTTTCTCAAAGTATCAGTCTGTAGAGTCCTATGAATAGATGCTTAATTCTGAAGTACGCTTTTAGCTATTTTGGCTTCAGAGTGACTGTGGCAGCCTGTAGGCTGTAGTATCCTGTAGGATCCTGTAGGATCAAAAACTAGAAAGCAAATACAATAAGACTAATAATATTTATGATACTTAGGTTTAGAGTCACTCTCTTCATTTTTGTAAAACAGAGAAACAGAGACTTGCTTGCTTAGCCGCTTGTGTATGACTAAGGTTTCTAAAAGGTTTATAAAGCTTCCAAATAAATATTTGTAAAAGAACTACTAATGAGTGGAGAAAGCAGTGTTGAAAAGCTAGTGATATGACAACTTGACTGAATGCACATCAATTATAGACCTTTTTTCCAAGAAATTTATTCACACAGATGGCTACTTTGCTGGGGAAAAGAATAAAAATGACACTTTTACCCTACTCCTCTTCCAGTTATTTCAGGTACAGCAGAATCTTTTCATTTCAGGTAAGAGACTTCTCCATTGAAATACATAACTTTGTTAGTGACTTTTTCTGTTAGTCAAAAAAATGGCAAATAAAGAGCATGGTGAGGTGCAAAGAAAGTTGGTGGAGAGCTGATATAGACTTTAGTAGTAAAGGCTCACAACTATTATGAATGTGTATCATCCTATGTGCTTATGGGTTAATAGGTGCTCTCTTTAGATTTTTCTGGTGGAACGCTGTGATTTTGATTCTGTAATGAAAGTCCTGTAGCAACAGGAATAAATTTGTGTTCAAGTACAGTCTGCTCTGTACTTGACAAACAATTCTTTACTGTTCTGTCCAGCTGCTAATACCCATTCTGAAACTTCAGACAAAGTTATTCTTGTAAGTCATCTCCAGAGACTGGTGAGCAGTGCAGAACAAAGACTGTCACTGTATTGTATTCTGCTTGCTTCCATACCTTCCATATTGCAAATTCATGGCCAGGATCTGGATTCTAAATCATAAACAAGCATCAGAGTGTGTTTTACTTCATAGTCTGAAAGGATTTCCAGAGTTTGGCACTTGGAGTCAGTACCTGAGAAAGGGAGAGAGAACTCTGCTGTGTTGTACGACTGATGCATTGAACATATCAGATGCATGCTAATTTGATGGTAGCTCTTTTTTTTTTTGTGTAACTCTGAACACAGATGATTAACCAAAGCATATACTTAAAGACTGCAGTAATCCAAGTGTGTTAACGTTTTTTTCCTCAGCGAGCAATATAAAAAAGTAACAAGTAGATGGCATTCTATCTCTATTTTTAAATTAAGCAATAACTGCCTAGGATGCCACATAGTCTACTCCTTTCACTTGCTATATTACATTCTTAGTCTGACTGAAGAAATGAGTATTTATTTAATTTAACAGCTATAGCCTCTGATTCTAAAAATATAATGATCAATACAAACATTGAATTAAAATTGATTCAACACAAAATAAATTCACTTTTATGTTGAAGAACTCTGTTTTTTATAAAATATCTGACAAGAAATGACCTTGGGTTAGAAATGGCCAAGAAATGAAATACCAGTTTCCTGAAAATCAAAAATATCTGAAAGTAATCAGTGGGGCTAAAACTGAAAAGTAGAGAAAGGACTAATCTTTTTTGGCTCTAGTTTGTATCTTCAGGTTTAGCATCAAGGAAGGAATCTTTCTCCCTCCAAAAGTCAAAGGAAATTATGAATTAAATGAGAGCATAGTTCTATCAGAAGGATTCAGTTAACAGTAGCTGAGTTTAGTTGTGGTTTCAAATAAAGATGGATAACAGAAAAAAAAACAAAATGTATTTGAGATAATGAAAAATTCACAAAAATCATGATGTGGAAAAAAATCAAAAACATCCAGTTTGTCTTAAAAATTCAGTAAAACCAAAGTGCAAGTACTCTCTTTTAAGTTTTACCATTCAATATGTTTTATTTATGTTTAGGTTTTAAATAAAATAGCTGCTTTAAAAAAATCATGAACTTTTTAGAAAATTCCATCCTACTTCCCAATAGCTACCCAATACTTGCAGTATTTGTTTCCTTTCTTCTTATTTTTCCTTATTTTCCTTAATGAGTTTATTCAAGATCTCTCAAGAAATGATTTCTTTAATCACTGTATTTATTTCTATTTCACTTGGACTAGAAATCTCATGCCAGGACAAGGGGAAATTAGAGCTGGGAGACCTGTAATTGAATCACATGCCTTCAGTCAGGCATGCCATGTGATCCTATTCATTTATCTGTCAAATCACCTTAAAACTTGCTTCTCCAACTTTCCCTGCTACTGTTTGTAATTTTATGTACTGTTTGTTATCATTGTTGATGTGCAATGATTTTGATGGAGAACTACTAGGTGTCTAGGAAATTGAGCCCAACTTTTTTGTATCCCTGCCAGTTTAGTCATCTCTGTTTCCTGCTAGTTCAGCCTAATGCACATGAGAGAAGCAGCTGCTTGTTTTCTTAGTAGAAGATAAAACATTAAGGTGTGCAAACTGACCTGGATCCCAAAGTTCCTGATTTTACTGGGGCAGTCACATTAGCAATACAAACTGACCTGAGGGGAGACTGTATGTTATGTAGCCTACTGTTGTAGACCGACTGTATGCTCAAGGAGTAACAGGTCGGTCTGGCTGGCTGGCAGTCAAATATATTTGTGCAGTTTAGGTAGTTCAGGTGTGCGTGGGGCTAGGCACTTGCTCTGGGAGCTTCTAATTTTGCATATCTGCTCTTCTGAATCTGATTCTCAAGCTGTTGATCGTGGATGGCCCCAGTTCTGTGGGGAATGTTAAATCTCTGAGCAGATCCTGATTCAGATGTTCTTAAAAACTGGCATTTGCCTTAAGCAGTTGGTTCTAATATTTGGGTCTTAGCAGTTTATTTTTTTTTTGTCTTTTTAAAGTGCAGAGGTCATCACTATCTCCACCACTATCACCACTAGAACGGACTTCATGGTTACTGGTTGTGTACCATACACATCACAAAGTAGCTTCTACTTACTCACTGGGAAAGTGAATGAGCAGTTGGTTGTACAGTGTAATTACAGTGTAGTATTTCCAGCTGAATTGGCTCACAAGGCTTGATTTACAGGTTGATGATGAGATATATCACTACCCATATAGAGATAAAGGTGTTTTGTTTCTTTAAAGCCCTTTCTTAAACACAAGCAGCATAGGGACTAACTGTAAACAGTTTCCATGTCTCTTGAATAGTAAAAGCAGTTTTTATTTTTATCTGCAAAGCTTTACCCTCTGTTCAAGGAATTTGCAATGGTGGAGCTCTTAAGGATCAAAGTTGCTGGGGTTTGTTTGAACTTTGAGACAAAAAAGTAATTTAGATATTGAACTGAATTTTGCACCAGATAAATATCTCATGTGCCTTCATGTTTTTCACCGAGAAACAAGCCAAAGCCTTTCTTATAAAAGAGCTTTTTTTGTTGTTTATTTTCTCCATTTTTGAGGAAGAAATGGTGTTCTGCCGACAGATGTAAAGCTACCACACACTAGCTGTATAATATGCAGTTTAGTAAACAAGCACAATAAAGCCAATAAGCATGCTAAAGCAAGCACACTAATGTGAATTAGGTAAATATCTCTCTATCTATAGTGACTAAGTACTATAAAGTAAATCAGAGATACAGGAATATAAGTAAAGTACAGAGGAAAGTAAGCAATGCATTAAATCATTACTGTATAGAAAGAACAGAGATTAAGAAGAAATACATCACCAATTACCACTGAATCATAATCCAAGACCACACTTACAGCTGGGAAGCCCCATTGCAGCTGGTGCCAGGAGTCTCAGGTAATTGGGAAAATTCCTATGCAGTGTGTCCACCCATAGGTGAGGCTTCTCTCATGGCCACAAGAGGGTCCCACTTTTATACCTTTATCAAAACAGCTGGCTTTATGCCAAATCTCCAATCGTTTACTTGTGGGACTTTGTGGTTTCTCATGATCTCATCATTGTCCACTCAGAGCATTGGCCAGGCACCCCAATGTGGTCAAGTATGAAGGTCATAGAATAGCTGCACACCTGTTTTCCCATCTCTTTACGACAAACAGTCATGATGAACATAAACATATATACTCTGCTCAATACACTGTGGCAAGCAACGTACTTTGTTATGGTTCTCAGTCATGAGAGGGAATCAAGTCCCAGCTAGGCTCCCATCCATTACAAAGGGGTAAAGAAAGATGATACCCTGTTATGATGCTTGATCCTTTAATACTTTGCCCACGTGTTGCTAATACTATGCTCTCTGACATCTTGAAATAGAAACTTGAGATTTTTTATTGGTTGGTTGTTGTTTCTTTTTTATTGTTGGTTTGGGGTTTTTGTGTTTGTTTGTTTGTTTTTTCTTTTGCTAAGCAGCCCACTTTCATTTGAAAATAATCTTATGGAGTGTTGAAATTAGACTGCTTCAGCCAGCTCCTATTTACTTTTCATTAAGATTTGAATTCCTTAAGGTTTGAATTGTTATGTATAATTTGAGGATAAAAAAAAAATCAGAAGCTCTAAATATTAAGCACTATACAATGTGTAAAAATATTTGCTTTAAGTATGTGACATTTGGTTATACTTTTAAACATACAGATGAAGTTACTAACTTGAAATTTTCTTGTGAAATGTATGCTTGCTTTCCATTTTCCTTCATAGAGATGCCCAAGGTTGTTTTTATACCTTTTATTTGTATTACATTAAAGTCTAGGACTCCTATACATTAGGTATTGAAGTCATATACATGTGTGTGGGATATGGCCATAAGAGCAGCCCTCAGAGAATTTACTGTCACATGTCTCTGACAACACAGATAACAAGACAGTAGCAAAATTAGCTTTGTAATCAGGCCCCAAACCATATTCAGTGGCAATTTTGACCTTTAGTGAACTCATGCATGCTGGAGAAAGAGGTACTTCAGAAATGAAGGTAAAGGTGTTTCCCTTAACTAGATTGTCTTTATTTGCTCTTTATTGAGCAAGCAGACTGTCAGTTTTGATGCCTGTTCTAGCCATCCTTAGCTCTAGCTGGATTCAGTGTGCAAGGTACAAGGAATGGCACAGTAAATAAACAGAAGCTGATTCCAGTTGCCTGTTATTCCTGGTAGAATGTTGGGTCAACACCAATTTTTTCTGTAGGCCGTAAATGTGGCCTAAAGTATCACGCTTTTCTCTAGAGCTCTGAACCGATTAAGCCATCCACAACATATTGAAATTTATGAACCTCTAGAATAACTGTCTGTGGGACTGTGCTTTTCATAACATGGCTAACTACAATGGCAAAAAAACCCAAAACCCAAACAAAAAAAACTGTTAGCAAAAATAATCTTACTCTTAAAAAAGTAAATTTAAAAATCGCTTTTTCATGGCCAAGATTTCTTTGATATTCTTTCCTTTTTGAGAAGATCTGCTTGCCAAAACAGATGACTGCAATTTAAGAGATGTGCAAATCTTGCCTGAGGGCTTTCGAGAAACTACCTCACCTTACCTTAAAGTAAGTTTTTGAATAGAGGTTAAAAATGCAGTTTAAACTTAATGAATAGTGATGAGGTGTTAAAAGACAAGGTATCTAAATGAGAAACAAAAATGTATTTGAACTGTAGTCCCATAGTCTCATTAAAATCATATTAAAGTTATCTCTTTAGGAAAGATTTTTCCAAACTGCATTAAGATATGCAGCACTGATGTACATGATTACCTCTCTGAATTTGGTAGATATTTGCCTGGATAATGAAGTGTTACCATGCCCTGTTAGGAAGGGCAGGTTCCAGTGTTCAAGAAGGGAAGTCAAGAACATGATGATCATCTGTAGCTGGAAGTTGTGTGATATTTCAAGGCACAGGAGGAAACAGACTCTTCTACGGATTTCATGAAACATCTCTTCTCCTCCTAAAACTCCTCCTGAGTTTTATAGAGCAGCAATAGGACTGTATTATCAATAGTAAGGGGAGAAAGGTGCAGTGCAGTGTCTGGACTGTGAAAAGGCACTAACTGAATAGGTTAACAGCTCCTCAGCCATTCTAGTAAACCTGTGAGTGAAGATATGTTAGTTATACTAAGCCAGCTGTTAATATTATTAAATGCAAGGCTTTTATGAGCTTCATCAGCTGCACTGGCTCTGAAGGACTAGATTCTGTCCTGGATGAGAGGTTTATCTGGACTGGAACTGCAGCTGGAGCACTGTACCACTGGCTCCCATCGGCCAGACCTTCAGCAGGTGTAAAACAGGGCAACTCTTCCCTAGGGAATGATATGTAGAAATCTGTGTCAGTCTGGAAGATCTGCAGCTTTCATTGCAAGCAAACAAAGAAATCATCAAAAGTAACCTAATTAAATAAGTTAAAAATGCAAAGGGATTATAAAATACTATATAATTAGTAAGCAAAATGATATATTCAAGATCAGTCCTGCAGACTGTGTTTATAAGCAAATTAATTAAAAAAAAATCTAAATCACTTAACAGTTTTTCTAGGATAAGTATGAGAAATATTCTGTGACTATCACAAACATGAAAAATTTTGGATGAAGAAATGAATGTGGTTGGTGAATGTCAGCATTCTGGCATTGTTACAAATACTGGCCAATTTATTTTAAACTTGTAAATCCTTAGTATGTTATTTAATATTATCAGGAAGGAACTCTAGGCATAGAAATGGTGGCTGCAATTTTATTAAAATGACACTCCTGTAGACTGCTTCAGTAAATCTGGTAGATAATCATGATAAATGAAATTAATTAAAAACCCACAAAGGCTATATCCCCAGTGATTCTAACTATTGCACATAGAAGTGGTGGTGCTTAAATAAAATGTTCACAAGTTGAAGAATTCAGTACAGTTAATTGTGAAATATACCCTTTATTCAGATTCTTATCCCAGGACTAGTCGTTTCAGGGGTTTTGTTTGATGTGGTTCCATTCTTCTTATGCAAGTATCAGCAGTTATTTTAAAATTAACATTTACCAATAGTTGCGGTAATTGATATTTGAGACTGAAAAAGAAGCAGTGTATTTAATGAAAAAAACATTGGAGTAGCTAGGATTACCTTGCATAATCAGGATTAAAACCCCCAACTCATATCAATAAGAGCTGCACGCATATTAGTAGAGGTTGATATTTCGTATGTTTGGATCCTTGCTCATTGAATTAGGGAATCAAAGGATGTGAGTCACATGACCACATGGATCTCCTCATTACTCTTTGCTTTCTAAGAATTTAAACATGTAAAGCATTTTTCACTGAATGGTCTACAGAGAACAGCTTATTTAGATTTATAAAGTTCTCAGTCTAAAGGCTTGCTAGACTCAGTTTACCTCATCTGACTCAAATTGCTTGGTCTTGAGAGGCCCTCTGGGCTTACTTGGTGACAAATCACATAGATACCATTGACAGAAAATTGAAAGTTATGTTTGATAATTTGGAAACATTAGAACATAAAAATTGTATGTAGTAGTATCAGCTATTCTTCATCTTACAATACACTTCAGGAAGAGAAGAAAGGAGGACCTTCCAATGAGATAGCAAAAACTAGTGATAAGCTAATAAAAGAGAAAAATTAAACTCCTAATAGAGAAGCCAAGTTAAAATTAGTGCTGCTATCCACAAGCAGAGGACACCTTAGATAATTTGCCCATTATTTCTGCTGTCCAGTTTTACCCTCCTGCCTAAAGGCTGGGCCAATCTGTTAGTGTGCTGCAGGTTCCATGGTGGTAAACTATGCCAAATGGAAAAAAATTATTGCCTCATTTGTGTGGTTTCCACACTGAAACTGACTTGGGTCTGGTTTATCTGCTGCACACATTGGAAAATGAAATATTAAATTTCCATTTTCTAGCTTTTTAATGAAAATAAAAAGTAACTTCTGCATTTTGGCAGGTTTTTTTTTTTTTAATTTCATGGTCAGTTTTACTAATCACTAGAGACATGTAAACCTGGGGGATCATTGGAGGGGGACTAGATATCTGTTGTGTGACTGAAGGAAAAGAAAAGCTTTTTAATAAACCAAGAAATATTGTATAATTAGAGTCAACAGAGCAAATTTAAATGAAAAACTAATCAAGAAAACAAAATTGAAACTAATATATTTATTTTTTTTTTTCATGATCTGGAAACTCTGTGAATTTTTAAAAGAATTCTAAATGCGGTACAGCGTCCTGAAAACCTACACCTAATTTATTTTTGAGAATTTTGTTGATTGTATTTTTCTCCACAAATGCACATGGGATGATAACCTATAGCCTGTGTTAGAGATGCTGCAGGCATTTGTTTTCCAATTCTGAATGTATAATATAAACTTTGGAATTATTATATTGCTGCAGTTTCATGTTAGGAATGTAGATGACTATTCCTGTTGGAACTGCTTCAATTTAAGCTAAGTGGCTTTTTTTAAAGTAAGCTTTGTAATTTACTCCAGATTTGAGAGCAGTCATCCCCACACTTGTGTAGCTATAACTAGTTCATATGTGGAACACAGTCATGTTTTAACGTTTCAGATGGAGAAACTGTGAGATACTTATTTGAAATGATCTGGGAAGATTCTTGTCAATAGTATGGAGAATAGAATGCATTAGGTTATTGGGAGAAATATTACTGTCCTGTTAAAAATGCATCTTGTAACTCAGAAATTTTATTTTGATTTCATGATTTGGTGGGGCAGTACTTATGTCCATACCACACTGGTGCTGTTAGGTAGCCATTTATCCATAGCATGTGACAAAAATTTGGGAAGATTAAGCAAGGGTTAGAGCAAAGGCATAATTTAATGAAGTTTTCATATCCCACTAGATTACTTGCTGCTTTTTTTTTTTTTCTGATTGTATGATCTACATTTAGATTATATGTATGTCCTGTCTCCTCTCACCCCCAATTTTTCTTTCTTTTAAGAATATACTTTAAGCCTTAATAATATTTTTCCTTTATAAGACAGGAGTATTATTTTCTGGCAGTTAATTATTCATAGGTTTTAGTATATACTCAGGCTATGTGAATAAAACCAAAGATTATACCCAAATGTTTCACTTGGCCTGTGTTGGTCATATGTAACAGCTTTTATTAAATGTTTAATTATGAACTAGAAAAAAAAATAGTTTTCTTAAAAGACAATATCAAGCTAAGTTCAAAGCTGTATTGGATTGTCAAATACTTAATGTACTTGCCCTACAGTAAACCTAGTAGTTTTTCTACAAATTGGAAATGCAGCTTGGTCCTTGATCTACCTAATGTAATTTTGTCTATAAGGACTTTTTTGTCCAGGTTGTTCTCCTGCTTGTATTTTAAGCATATTTACTGCACTTTCTCTTTTGCTACTTTAGCTATTGTCACTTTGTAAAATCCTGTCTAATAGCACTTGTTCTTTTTCAGCTTGACAGGTGGCCTTACTTTCCTTGTGCCCTTTGCATGCTCTGAATACTGGTAGATAGGATAGGATTTACGTGGCATATATAGGTATATACAGGAGAGGAAAATCTAACTTCTTGTTGAAATTGTTACTGATATTAAAGGCTACAAAGGTCTCCAGTCCTTAAAGAGGATGCTTCAAAAAGCTGCAGCAAGGTAATGTCTCAAGACCCTTTATTTAGAATCTCTCAGCAGGAATATGTGCTCATGCTGTTATTCAGTGCAGACATTCTATCTCTATATTTTATATTTCAGTAACAGAAAGGTATAGCTTTCTGTATGCCTACAATTTTATCTGTAGCTCTTTTGGATTTGTTATTCAAAAGCATCTCAGTGACTTAAGTATCTGTGTCCAGTGAAAGTCAGTGGAACTTAGATAAATGGGTTTTAGGGACAAGATTATAAGCATTTAGTATGACGCTCTACACAGAATCTTAATTACTAACTGAGGTTACCAAATGCCTCTAACTTCTTTCTGTGCTACAGTAATTATCATTAAAAGATAACAGTCTTGATAACAGTCTGCTAGGTGTCTGGGCTGTAAGGTGAAAACATTACTATTTTTGTTTTATTCACTCCTCTTACTGCATCTGTGGAAATCTCTGTCACTCACTTTGGCTGGCATTTTTCTAATTTAATAGACTATGCCTGTCAAGACTGTATATCAAACACTGCAGACAATCAGCTAAGTCCTTAGTCATCTGTCAAATAATGGGGTCTTAGTTGCACTGAGAATAAGCTGGCAATTTAGTGTATGTTGCATACTGAAGTTTAAACTGGAGCCTTCTTTACTTTGTGATACAAAAAGAGCATTAAGAGATTGATAGTGTATTTGAAATTCCTTTGATAATATATCCCAGACTGGATTTCTATTCTTTACTGCTTGTCTTTTGTGAGCAGCCTGTTTCAAAAAAAAACCCAACATTCTTTTAGATCCACACTGTTATAAAACCATAAAACTATCAGTGCCCTGTTGATCCAATTACAACTTTAAAACTTTTAAGGTTTTGATTTACAGTAAGTCCATTCCAGTTAAATACAAAGGAATCTTTTTCTTAAAATCTACACTGTTTACCAGTGTATTTCACAGTATATTTCACCTGTGTTTTTCCTTCACCTATGGAAAACAGAATAATCATAGAATCACAGAATGGTTTGTATTAGATGGGGTCTTAAAGATCATCTAATTCCAACCCACCTGCCATGGGCAGGGGCACCTTCCACTAGACCAGGTTGCTCAAAGCCCTGTCCAACCTGGCCTTGAAAATTTCCAGTGATGGAGCAGCCACGAATTCTTTGGGCAACCTCTGCAAGTGCCTTACCATCCTAACAGTGAAGAATTTATTCCTAATATCTAATCTAAATCTACTCCCTTTTAGCTTAAAGCCGTTCGTTTTTGTCCTATCCCTACACGCCCTTGTAAAAACTCCATTTTTTCCTAACAGTGCTTAGCCCACCAGAAACTACAGAGCTATGAAGCATGGAGATTTTGTGAAATGATTTCTGGTGACGTCTGCTGGAGATACTTGTGTATGGAAGGTTAGATCAGTTGCAACATAGCTGCATTTCAAAAACACTGAAATTTCATTCAAAAAGTAGATACTTGACTGTTTCAGCCTTCTAATAACAAAAAAGGCTGAGAGAAAGACGTAGTCTCTAATATGCAAAATGCTTTGTGATTCTTCGGGTACCAGAGGCTAGGCTGAAGAGATGACAAAAAAAATTATTTCCTAACAGTCTTGTATTTAGTTTAAAGAGGCAGTATTACAGAAAGCAAAAGCAATATTTTAATGGTATCCTTACCATAGTTTCGACTCTCTCATATAGCCTGATCAGTTCTATCAGAATTAGTATAATTGGACATATTTCCTCATTGAAACTTTCAGCTGGTAATTAGCTATGTGCCCAGATGTCAAGTACATAAAATAGTACTCAAAATTTCTTAAATAGTTGTCATTCTTTTTGTGGCAGTTGTGTGCAAAGTAGTAGACCTTTTTCTGCTAGGTCTCTCAATAGAAGAGATGGGGCTTATTATGGAGGTAAACTAAAACTGCAGTTCATTACAGTGGTTGATGTGGCTTGGAAAGAACCTTGTCAAGTGAGTGAAAATGGTGACTGACTCTTCTGCTAGTGAGTTTTAGATTAGAAATTAGAATGGACTGAAGAAGGGATAATTTTTATTTCTTAGAAGGAGCCCCCTGTAGCCATTATGGAGGACAGAAGATTTTCAATAGGTATTTTGATAAGCAAAAGGCCTGATGACCTATTGTTATCTTAGGAAAAGAGCTTTAGAAAAGCCTGGAGTTCAAAATTCACTGGTTTTGCTGGTTTGTATTTCTTTCAACCTCTCAGCTACATTGGCAGAGTAGCATAAGTGTCTAGAAAATTAATCCCTGTGACTTGTGAAAATTAAAGGAGTGATGTTTAACAAACTTACACAGACATTTCATAATTACAAAATATATTGGAGGTTATCACCTCTGACACGCTCACTTTTAATTTGCAAGTAACAAGAAATATGTGTGTCTGAATAAGGATAGAATTTGCTTTCTTATTTATGTTGAGTTCTGACAATAATAAAATCAACAAGAAAGATGCGATCATATTGTGTGATTTAAAATGACCAACTTTATAAAACTAGAGGCTAAAGATGCATTGTAGTAGTTTTAACATTCGCTTTGTAGTAACAAACACATTTGCCAGTTACCTGTTAAAAGTAATTATTACTTAATTTAATAAAGTTCCAAATAAACTTCTGAATTTGTAAATCTATTTGCTTATCATTTAAGAATAATTACATTTTAAAATGGAAGACTGAAGTAAAATGTTACCAGAATGTCTTTGGTGAAGATCTCGGTCCATAATGTGTGCAAAGGTATGTATTCATAACTAATAAACTTAATGATATAGGACATTATATCATATTTGCCTTCATTTATAATTAATTTCTAAGACATAATTTTTAGAGGCTGAAATATTTTTCTGCTTGACAGATATAATGATTACTTTCAATTTTTGAAAAGATGTTCTGGAAGGGCTATGCTGAAGAGTTATTCATATGAATAAATTACCTTGAAATTGATTTAGTACAATGCAAACAAAATCAATAGGACTACTCATGTGTATTTCTTTACTTATATTTGTAACTTTAATTTTTAACTAAATCAAGGCTATACTTCACTTGGTGGCATAAGAGTTGCCTTTTTCCCTAAGCTTTTTTTGTGGCAGTTTGTTGACCTGTGAAAGTTACTACTGAGGAGAAATAAGGCATTAGTTAAGAATGAAAAGCTTTTGATTCCCAAATTTAGGAAACTGAAATCATATAAAAAGTTATGGGGCTAAAATAAGAAGGTAGATTTCTTAATTCTCAGTTTTTACTGAGGTTCACTTTGTATCTCAGCAACTGTTTCTCATTACCTCTCAAATATACCTCTAATTTGTGTATGCTAGGTTAGAGCCAGGCAGGCACTTGCTCTGTTCCTTCCCTGTTATTTAAAAGTTCTAGCTGATTAAATCACAGTCCAGCCCTTTCTTTCTGGAATGTGGTTTTTAGTATTCAGATTGTTTATTTCTTCAAAAAAAATTAGAATTTACAAAATAGAAATGATTGTTTTTCTCAAGTAATGGAGGAGCATTCTCAGATTATATACCTGCTTACATGTTTTAGATAAACGACAGCATGGATTTTATTTTTTTTTTAATGTAATCTTCTTTAAAAATATCTACTTAATTTCTCTTCAAGAATTATGTTGTTCTCAAAAGAAACATTCAGGAAAATTTCCATTTACTGTGTCTCATTTATGACCCATTACTGAGTTAATCCCGTTGGATGACAACTATTACCTTACATATAGAGAATTCCAGAGCTTTACAGGAATGATGATGTTCAGTAAAAGGTGTCTGAAGTGACAATTCTCCTGAGCACTAATGAGACCTTCAGTGAAAATTGTGTTTGTGGTAGTCAGTTTTGTGATTGCAGAGAAGCTTGATGAATAACCACCTCTGAATCTTAGAGCAATTCTAAAGCATAGTAAAAATGTTTACATGACTGAAGCTTTGTTTGTATTGATACCCATCGATGGTTATTTTCATAAGTTAGACACATCACAGAGGGAACATATCCAAGCCTACTCTTTTGTGGGAGTAGTCATGTTGTCACATTTCAGGCAAAACTCCCACGGAGCCCAGAGGATTATGTGTAGTGACACATTTGGAACTAAAGGCAGAAATGACAAAATTTCTTCATGTTGTAAGATTTTTCTCTGTTTTGATATCATTAGTCCTTCCAGTGTGTGTAGGTCTAGGAATGTACAATTGTGTGATAAATGCAGATCAGTTTGACAGCTTTCTAATCTTAATTTCCAAGAAATGTGACTAACACGGCAAGTCCATTTCTCTAGAGAGAATCTTCAATTTCATTAACAGATCTCTTCTGCCCATATCTTTCTTTGGTTTACAGTTAAAGAATAAATAAATAAAAAACTCTCAGTTTCCTTTCTTCACTGCTGTCTCCTGGTCCTGCTTCTCTTGGCTGTAGAATTTTCCAAATGATGTTGCCTGTGCATACCAAAATCATTGGGGTCTCCTTGACTTTATTTTTCCAATATAATTATTTTTTCTTCTATTAATTTTAAGATATAGTTTGAAAATGCTTTTGAACTTGTAATCTATTCCAGTAGATCTTTTTTTATGGCCATTATTGCTGCTGTTACTTGTATCTCATTTATAGTTCTGAACAACTCAGCTGATGTGCATGTCAGTTGTGTTTTGTATTGTGCCTAAATACAGTAAAAGTAAGGCAGTTTCTAAGACATGTCAAATGAAGAGTGGGAGCACAAATGGAGAGAGCTAAACTGATAGTCCCCATGCTCCTACCACTGAACACAGTCCTGAGACAGCTGTGCACTGCATCTGATTTTGTCATCTTCTATTGACTCTTCTCTTCTTACTGGTCTGACAACCATTTTTTTACTGTGCTATCTCACAAATGTGCCTTTGCTGTAAAACCCTATTCCTCTGAAGACCCTGCCGTCTGGAACAGCATTTCTGAATCTCTCTGCCTCATTGACTTGCTGTATCTTTTAAAATCTCATTGGAAAGCAGTTTTTCTCAGTTTTCTGAGCCTCTTAATACTATATTTCATCTCTTCCGTTATAAGCTATTTAATTTAGTGATTATGTTATTCTAATCTGTAAAGCACTTCAGAATACTAATTGGAAGAAAAATGCCCTGTGTTATAATGCTATGTTATATTCTACACTCACTTTACAGGAAAAAACACATTTGAAATTATTGCTAATTTTTTTTTTTTTTTTTTGCTAGTATGTCCTACTTGTAAAAATGCAAGTAAAATTGATTTTTTAAGGTCTTTTGAAGGTGACTAGGACAGGAAAGTTGTATGACTGAGCCACTCTCATTTGTACTTACACCAAGTTATATGTGAAAGCCACGTAGTAATAGTAAATAATTTGTCTTCTAGTATACAGTTTTCTTATCAGGGATAACTGTCCCACATGTGAGGGTAGCAAAACATAGGGAATTCAGACTTCAGACCAAAGGAAGCCATGACTTGTTGATGAGGAAGGGTACTTCTGTAATTCTTGACTCCATGCCATCTGATTAGTTATTGTTTATATGGACTTATTTGCTCCTGTATCTGAGACTGCAGCTTGTAAGGGTTGGTATTACTACCAGTGCCTTATTAGCTTTTAATCAAGCGAAAAATTCTGTTCTATTTGCAAATACTTAAGTCTGGTAGAAGGAAGGCTGGTCATCAAAGACACAGTTACATGGCAGGAGCACAGCAATTGATCTGATAGAAGTCCCATATACAAAGATGTAGCTGAAGAGAAACAAGCAATTGAAGATTGGTAGTGGGGTAATCAAACGTGTGAACTGTCTCTTCCATGAATTGTTTTCCAGAAAGTTGAAGGGCAGCACAAAATTACCTTTCCTCAGAGACTCAGCCATTAATAATTTTAATGACTGTTGGTTGTGTTCAATTTGATAGTTATCATCAGAAATGATTGATTGTAGCTATACTGCACATGGATATTGTTAGCATAATGTCCCTGCACTTAAGTTACCCCTAAAAGATTTTAACTTACTAGCACTGTGTTTTGATGGCTAATATCCTTTTGGTTGATGCTGTACAGATCACTGTTCTACATCATGCAGGTCCTTAATTGCCATGCATGGTGGGTATATTGGTCTGTGTTGTAAAGAGAAAGCAATCTACAAATCTGCACTAGTTGCTGCATTTCTCAGGAGCTGGCTTTGTTTACCAGCTTGAGCTCCATATGAGATGCCTCATCAGTTGTGGAAAATGGGCTAATGTCATCCTCAAACCTTTCAATAGACCTATTGCCACAATGGCTTCAGGCTCAGCAGAACCTGTGCCTATAAAGAAAGAGATACTTGAGCATAAGTATCAGTTTAGATGCTATAGTTTGTCTGGCACACCTGTATGGATCTGGCAGGTATGACTGAAGACCCACAAGAGTCTGACACTTCTCTGGGGTGGCAGGAAGAAGCTTAAGTGGGAAGCTCCAGCACATTTACAGCACTGATAATTTATGTCTAGGTGACTGAGTGACTTCTTGGATTTCTGTCTTGGGAATCTCTACTCATCCTATTATTACTGGTTAAGTCTTGGAAGCAGTGTTTTATCACACTGGATTTAATTAAGTAATATAATTACCTATTTATGCAAAATCTCAATTTCTCCCACATTCCGAGGGAGACAAATATATGGATTCTGGTTTGGCCTGTTGCACTTGAAGCAGAAATCTTGTGTTCAGATTCATTTCCATATCCAAATTTCTTGAAGCTTCCAATCTGGGATTGGAACCCATTATTGTAATGCATTATGTTAATGGTATAGATGAAATTCCAATTCAATCTTCTTTTATAAGAAAGCCTTTGACATGATATATGAACCACCAGATTAGAAGCAGACTGACTAATTATCATTTAATGCAATTGAATGCCAGGGTTTGTCATTTGATAAGGCTGGCTGGGTGGGGAATATGAATCTGTTAGTACTGATATCGTTATGAACTTTAGATGGAAGGGAGATTAAAATTCCATGAATACAATATTTATTCACAGTCATTATTCACAGAGTGACATGCCACAATGTCATAGGAATGTTAGCACCTACCTTTTCATTCATATATAGTTTTAGAAAAAAGATTCATATGATCCCAGTTGTAGTTTACATGGACCTACATGCTGTTATTCTTTAAAAGTACTTCATGGGCAAACATGTATGCACATCTCTATATTTACCTGAAAGAATCCTGCAGATGGGTAGTAGCTCCCTATTGTAAGGGCATAAATAATGATCAAGGAATAAACCCCCTAAGTCATTAAGCCTAAATCCCTGCTGTCACAAGGAAATTTAGCCTAAACTCATTAGTCCACTTTTCCATCTCTTTCAGATGGTTCTCTGGCCATCCTCATTTTTTCTGCTGATCCTCACTTAGACTACTTTGACAAGTAATTTTCAATGTGACAACTAATCAGGTATTTTGCTGAAGTCCAGATAGATTAGATTTATCTTATTTTCTCTTCCAAGGAACTAGTTCTTTTGGGGAGAGGAATTAGTGGGGTAGGTGGGGAGGGAAGGTGGGGGGGAGGAAAACCAGTAAGCCAGTATCACTAATCTTTCTTTGGAAACCTAGGCTCCATTAGATACTGTTGTGTTTTTTTTTAATTTCCTTTCTAGCTCTTTATTTCCATCTGTCTGTTTAAGGGTGTTTAAAATCTTACATGGACTAAAGCTGCAAGAATAGGTCCATAATTGCACTCATCACTTCTTTCTCAATTTCAAAATAAATTAAAGAAATAAAATAAAGAATTGAGAGTTGATATGCCAGTTACTTTAATACTATGGGATGATGATTCTCTATTCATGCTGATAGAGTAAGTATTGTGCTTCATCTCAAATTTGGTCATTTCTGTGACTGTGCTGTCATCTTCACTAGCCATTTTACTTTTGCCACAGGTTCAGTACTGCTGTTATTAAAAATTTAATGTATTCATTTACATTTTTTACTATATCTAGATTATGTTTTATCTTACTGTCAAAAAGCCCCACTTTATCTTTTGATGATGTTTTTATTCACGATGAAACATTCTTGTACTATTTGTTTTCATTTATGTTGTAAAACCATCTTGAATATGACAGGTTTCACTTTCTAGATTTTAAAATTCCACTGAACTCTTTTTCATCCCCTGTGTGCTTTTTCTCAGTGCCTTTGCTGAATTTGGTTTTGTTTCTTTTTCCTCTGAATGAGGTGACCAGTCTGTATCTAAACATTTTAGATTTTTCCATAATGATATTATTCTCCAGTGTATTTATGTCCAAGCAAATTCAAATAAGGTCTAATGATATGCAAATATGGCCATAGGATCTCATAGGAAACTTCTTAAACTATCCCAGTGGAAATTATTTCACAAAATCATTTCAAACCATGTTTTAGCTGTGCTATCATTACATATCTCCTGAGAATTTCTTGCATTATATATGTATGACTCTAACCACTGCTTCTTGCATAGTTTTTTTCTGAACAGCTTTTAAATACTTTTAGTTTGTGATGGTTTACTTATGTGCTCTTACTGAAGTTTTTATTTTATTCTGAACTTTAAGACACACAGTACTTCTGACCCTGCCTTCCCTTTACATCATCTCACTGATTCCAGATAGTGTCAGCACAAGGTGAAGAGTGAAATGTGTTCGTTTTTTGCTAGTAACAATGTGTAGCCTCTGAAATGTGTCACTCTTAAACTGCACAAAGGAACATTATGTGTCTAGACATGTGTCATGTTTTCATATCAAACACGTTCTTTAAGTTATGTGCACTGCCAGATGACATGTCACAGATTTTTCCACAACTGGTTTAACTGTCCATTTCTAGTAACAAAATAACCTGTAGCAAAAATAGAGACCTTAATTAAAAAAAAACAAACCAAAACAAAAAACCAAAACAAACCCAAACCATTGGTTTAATATCTGAAGGTGCCTATCTTGGAACATTGAAAACATCCAAGTTTTTCAGCAAGGGGAAATTAAACAGTGAGTTTAGATAGAGGCGTCTAAAACAGTTGATTAAACAGCTAGAAGCCCTTTTTCTTCATTACTAGAATGTACAGTCTGCAGTCATGTGAATTACAAACAGTTGGAGTTTTAGCAGTGTAGGAGTTTTAGACACAAATGCTTCACAGGTAAATAAGTGTTATTCTTAGATCAATGTACGTGAACCTCTCTGACCAGGATCTATGTGAAATTCATATTTAATTGTGCAACATTTAATATAGAGGAAATATTTTTAGGATAATAATATTATGTAATATTACACAATAGTTATATTATGCACCTGGAAGACTGTATATCATCCTTTTACTTTGGTCTGTATATGTGTAGATCTTCATAGGCACATATCTCTTTTGGAAAGAGCTTCTTGTAAAACCAGCTCCAAGCATTTTAATAAAACAGTATTTGAGCAAATGTAATTTTGAGACAGATTTAATGAATGATAAAGGAAGACCCTTTAAAAATTTTGAAGAAGTTTAGTTTTATAACTATGTAATATTTTAACCTACATAATATTTACTGCAGAGAAGAAGGAAGGTTTCAGAATGTAAGGGCTAATCTTCTGCTCCTAATTAGGTATTAGATGTGTTTTCTCTCTTTCTTTCTGCCCCCTGATAGCTGCACCTCTGAAAGAACTCAGGGGTGTCAGCAGGTTTGGCGTCTTGCTAGTTTGGCAGCTGTCTTCAAATCTTGTGTGCTGTGGGCATGTATGAGGATCAGACAAACAGATTAGACTGTTTTCCAAATTATATAATCCAAAAAAGACTTAACTAAATGTGTTTGCTGTAGCTCAAGAGACAATTCCAGACCTGAGTAACCTTCTCTGTCACCAGAGGACTTACTGAAGTATAACAGCAAGAATATGAAATATGTGATTTGGGTTAACAACATGAAAAGATGTTCTGTTTGTCTGGTTAAGGGGGAAAAGTCTCTGTAAAGGGACTTTCAGGGCATAGGAACAAAAGCTGTGAATTTCAACATCTCTCTAGTGTGATTCTCTTATCCATTGCTTCACTACAAAACTACTGGGGAAAACTTTAATCCCACCGAGAAAAATACATATGAGATGATATAATAAATTTAAATGTTATTTATTTGGGTGTGATAGTTTACTTCTTGTAAGTTGGCATTATTTATCCAGCATCTATACACTTTATCTAGCCTAAAAAAATTGCCACTGTCATTGGCAACAGGACTGCCTTTTTCATTCGGGATAATTATAGTTTTTTTTTCCATATTCTGTAGTGACATCTTCTATATGGGCTGGTTTGTGTAGTGAAGTTATTACCACAAATTTTTTAATGCAACTTATCCTCTGATGTTGTTTAGTTAATTCTTTTTGTGTGTGAATGCTAGTACCAAAAAGCGTTCTATGAAGCAACACTTTCTGAGTAATAAACATGCCACAGGCATTTGAAAAAGAACATACAAATTTTACTGGAAAAAATCCATAGTTTTGATTTATGGCAAAGTCTTGTAAATGTTGTTCAATGAGGTCTGTTTTTAGTAACTCTCTATATTTCCGGTCATCTGTGTCTAGTCTCACATACTGCAATACCACCCAGTGGCTTAGGGCCTGTCAAAGGAAAAAAAAAAGCACAAATATTGTTATTCTCTGAGCACACAGTGACTTCTATTTTTACAAGCCTTCCTTGAACAATTAAATTTCTGGTAATTAGAGCAATCTTTCAGATTAGAAGGGTTTAGTGTTTATTAAGAGGTTGCATTCTGTGTTTCAAGATGGTTATCAGCATGGCTCCAGCCTGATATTACGAAAACCACAATATTCAGGGAGATGGTTTTTTCTATCCCTTGCTTTTTTTAACCTGAAGGAAGAAATCAGATGTGTAAAAGCTTCTGATCTTATTCATGCTCTGTTGATCCCAGATTTCCTCTACAACTTGAATAAGTAGGTTGTGACATATTTTATGACAATGCAGACCAGATCACCCCAAATCAGTATTCTCCCTCTTTAATGAAACTCAGTGCAAGTTCTGGGAAGCATGCCAGATACGTGAGGGGATTTCACAAGCTGGGGTGGGCAAGGATTTAACAAAAAGGAAGGAGCTGGCAGGTTGCATGATGTAATCTCTTCTCATATCATTTTTGACATAGTGGAAAAATTGGGTATATGAGCTCAAGGTGCCCTCAGGCATCTTGACTTGCAGTGGTACTTACTCAGCACATCACTGACCTTGGCATTGTTACAGAATCGCATTTGTTCTCAGATGAACTACTCTTGAACAGTTTATCCAAATACCAAGATGCAAAGGCACCTGGGTGCCTTACTTTTACTGACTTCAAAAGTTGATCAGAATTGACAGTGGTCTGCAGAACATTTTGTTTTCAACAGTCTGGCATTTTACTTTGAAAACCCAGTAGGTATGAAACTCTCACATTTGTTCTAAAACTTGCATTCTAATGTTATCTGACTTCTCTAAGATGGGCTTTGGCAAGCAGAGAACTGATTGTAAGGCTCCCAGGTTTAAGGCTGGCTCCCTGTCCATGAACCATTTGTATTGATGTCTTCTTGCAAAGTTTGGTAGGTTATTCAAATCCAACAGTTTTGAGAAGGACATCGCTACATCTCTCAGGATTTTTTCCAAAGAATAAGAGTAAATAAACTAACTAACTAACTAACTAAGTCTTTCACTCTGATAGCATAGTTATCTCTGTAAGGAAAGAAATTTCACATTGTTTGGTAAGAGGATGAGGAAAGTAAAAGGAAATTAATATAGATTCTGCTATGTGTTAAGTGGTTTAGAAATGATAACTCTACATCCATAGATACTTTACTGCTATTCAACTTAATAGTTGTAAATCTAATTCCTTTTAGAATTTGTGGTTGTATAATCAGATGGGATTATAAAATACAATCAAAACTTTATTTTTAAAATCAGGATTAATATTTTTCAAAGCCAGTTTTATTTTTATATCTGAAATGTTTTGAAAATTGGTATGTTATCTGATCACAGTGTTACAGCTCCATTGTTATGTGATTGTTACAATGCTGTCTCTTTAGATGAGATTTAAAAAATAGATGATGGTAGTATCTTCCATTTTATGTCATTAAAAGCAGAGCTTTATCATTTCAGGTTTTGAGAGATCCTAAGTAGGTCAACATCCTAAAAAAATGGTTTAAAATCATTCTTCCGGATTTAGTTCCCAAGATTTTTCTTATGGTAAATTATGTTTCTTATATTCTTGTTACTAAAGTATTTTTAAATTTTGACAGCTGCTTATGATCTGAAAATACTAGATAAGTAGGACATTGATCTAAAAATACTAGATACTAAAATAATCAAACTACAGTATTACTAGCAAAATATTTCTTGGTGTTGATGTAAAACTGTATATAAACACTAAATACTCCTTACTTCAATTCAAACCTTCTCAGTTGAGATAAATATGTCCTGAATACAGAGCAAAACAAGCAAGAGAACAGTGTGATACACATCAGTCACCCCCTGAGGAGTTCTTTAAGACTCATTGTGTGCATGGATTGCAGTTTTATCTCTGTTGGTGCCCTGCAGGGTGCCATGTGAAACTCATGGTTGTAAAATGCTACCAAACCTCTGCTCTTTGCTATGAATTTGTTTTTCTTCAAGTCTTTTTTTTTTCTGGGGAGGGGGATTTATGCAGGATTTTACCCCCACCTTCCAATGGTCTGGGTGCTATATATCCCAGATCTGCAAACACTCTTTCGTATTTCTTTTTCTTGCTCTGTGTTGTCTCTAGCCACAAAGTCAGCTGAAGCACTAGATAATGATGAACATCTCATTAGCATTCAAGAGACTGTCTCAGCACTCACCTAGGAATTCAATTCCAGGACAGGAGTCACTGACAATACATTTTCCACAGTCTCCTTTCTTGCTGCTCCCTTTGTTTCAATTGGCAGCTTCAAACTTCTCACATTTCTGTACTTTAAATAATATTCCCAGTGTCTCAAGCTTTTGCCATGCATAATGTCATTTTCCACATCTTTGTCTTTTGGTATGAAAAAGTATTTCTTGGACCATAGTAGGCTTTTTAGCTAAGGAGTGAATAAACTGCTTTTGGGGGTGAAAGGCGGGGGAAAGGGTGTCAGGTTGAAACAGCTGAAATCACAGGCAAAAATGAGCCACTGCAAGGGTAGGGTAGGGAAAATATTTCTAGCCTTTGCAGTAAAGGAATGAGTGCATAGAAGACTAAGATGCTTTTGATCAATCATCCACACTACTGGAGAAGAGATTTCTAGGGAATGATGTTTGTTTGGCTGAATGCACTGAAGCATTTGGCTTTTTCCAATGGACTTTTGTCAGATATCTTTCTGCCTCTCCCTCCACCTAGGCTGGTATTCTAAGGTGCTAAGATGTAGGTATAGGCCTCTAAAAAGTGAGTCTCTTTTTAACCAACTGTCCATTGGTTTTCTCTTGAATACCTGTCATTGCTTTTTTGAAGTACCCTCAGGCCTGCTTCTTCTTGCTGTCCATTTAGATGGCAGGCCTGCAAGTGTGGCATAGTGAACAATGAGGTGCCAGTCTACCAGGCACGCTAACATGCTTTCTGGATCCTGTCTAGAGGTTTGATCTAACATTGGAAAAGCCGAGTTAGGGAGTAGGTAAAAAGTCTGCCAAATTCCTCTCAGCTGCTGAACTGCACAGGTGTTCTCCTGCTTTGTCAACAGTTGTCAAACTGTGGAGATTTGAGCTGCCTTTACATAGCCAGTTGAGTTTTATAACTTTTTTTTTTTTTTTTTTTGTAATATTGGCAATAACAAAGTCCTTTTTTTCAGGTTTCTTCTGTGGAATTAATCTAAGTGTGGATTTTTTCTTGCTGGACTGTAGTTCTTATGCATGGTATTTGCCCAGATACATATGTTATTAAAAAAAATCTTTATTCAATAACAAGTAAATAACTTTTATTGAGACAAGTGTCAGTAGAGGTATTCCTTCATGGAAGTCATTAAAAAATTGTCAATTGCCTTCTCAGTGATATCTGTGTATACAGGCACTGTGCATATGCAGTGTCTATGCACCTGGCTCAACTTGAGCCCTGCGTTTGCTAACAAATTGAGAGGCCTTTTCATAAGAATAACATAGTGCAGAAGGTCTGACTGTGATGGGATCTGATCTTCATCATTCATTTCTATAAAGTATAGAAGTTGAGGACTGAAGATTCTACGTTTGCAGAACTTGAAAGCTCTGAGTAAGAAACACATGAACAGAAACAATCGGGTTTTCTTCTGTGTATCTGGCCATTGAATGCTTAAGAAGCTGGCAGAAGTGTTTACTATTTTATTTTAAATAGTATATTTTCAGCCTTAACCTTTACTGTTTATTTTTCTTCAAAAGTATCTAAAGATTTATTATTTCTATATCTCTTCTTAAGCAGATCTGGAGACTCAGTGCAGTAGAAAAAAGCAGAAATTACTTTAAGGAACTTTATCACTGTGAGTCTTCTGTCTTTCCTGTAGGCGTGATGTTTTCAAAGCTTAGGAATGTAGGGACTTTACTGATGTTGTCAGCTCAGATATTAATAAGTTAGAGGATCTTTCCTGTGTGGAAAAAAAACAACAAACCACCACATTTTATTTTCTCCAAGTCTAATTGGGAGTACCTCCAGATTCTGTGATAAGTTAGCTGAAGTATGTCCATTGTAGTATTGTCAAATCAAATTTATTCCGGCTTTATGTTGGGGTATAGGGAATGATGATGAATATCACAGAACTCATTATTCCATTACCCTTTTTAGGAGACTGCTTTTGAGCTATAGAGCTAGCAGATGCATCATACAGTGCAATCCCTTTTCATCCTCAAGAAATTTGGCTCTAAAGATCTTTTTTGCAGGGCACTCTAGAAAGATATCAGCCTAGAAGATGCCAGACGATACACCAAAAATAACCACAAAAAAACCATCAACAAACAGAAAAGGATGAAGGAAATGAGGGCATGTTCAGTTTGCCTTTGAAAATAGGAATAAAATGAAGTACCTTACCAAGAGTGGCACAGTAATTAATCCACAGGAGTAATTCACCTCTCCTGTGTGAACCTGTTTGCCTACCTTGGCGGTCCTTCTAATGACTTCTGTGTTTTATCCACTGTTCTTTCACAAAATGTCTATTGATTAATGATGCAGTTTAAGACTCAATAAGCAAGTGATAATATTTTTCGGGCTCTTTGGCACATGGAATAGATCAGGAAATGTAGATACATTCCTACATTCCTCTCTTCTGGAATGTATTTCTACATAGATGTCTGATGCATCAATCCTTATTGATGCATCAGACGACTGGTGCGCGAGCTGCTGAACTAACAATAGTTAAATCACAAGAAGTGTTGCGAGAAAGCTAAGATAGAGGGGCAGCTTGGATCAACAAAGGACCAAGTGACCTGAGCATCTGAAACAGAAGTGAACTTTTGGAACTCCTAGAAATAATGATAAGTAGCTGGAAAAACATCTTGTCCTAGCTATTCTGCTAGCTATTATCAGCTATTATTAGTCTGACTTGTAACTTTACATAGTGTCAGTAGAGAAAACTGGCCAATCTGTCCTCATTTTTGACACCTGCGCTGCTGTTTCCCCTAAGAAACTCTTGTGAACTTTTTTTTTTTTTCCACTTATCTAACTTTTTTTTTTTTTTTTTTAACACCTTCATTGCCTTCAGTTTTTCTCTTGGCCAGGGCTACCTCCTCCCCTCCATGGGTACAGCAACCACAGCTGAAATCTCTGTTTGACCTAAATGAGTGTACCCAGCATTGAGTAGCCCTCATTTATTCTTCCCAGGGCTCTTGGTCCCTTTGCTGTTGGCCACCTTGGCCCTTTCTTGGTTTCTGATCTTAGCGGTGTGAGTTTCACACTCTTGGGAATGAAAGCTTTGACAGTGGAGATGGATAATGGGCACTTCCATGCATTTCTTTCAATGTAAAAAAACAGCTGAGCTAACTGTTCCCATAAAAGTCCAATTGATTGCTGTAGGCATTATGTTCATTCTGACAATGATAAAATGATTGCTTTAGTATCTGGCTGCGTAACCCACTTACAGCATGTGCGCCAGTATTATGAGAATGTTTCAATTGTGAAAATCATTGAGATGTAAATGTCATGATCATAATTTATCTTCATTAAAAATTCCATTGGAAGAAGGAAAATTAGTACATGTGCAGTATAGAATACTAGCTGCTAAAAAGTAATATGTTATACCG
Source organism: Pezoporus wallicus (assembly GCF_028554395.1). Classification (NCBI taxonomy): domain Eukaryota; kingdom Metazoa; phylum Chordata; class Aves; order Psittaciformes; family Psittacidae; genus Pezoporus; species Pezoporus wallicus. The sequence continues at coordinate 3,984,181 of NW_026638613.1, forward strand.
AAAATAGGGACTTAAGACTATAACTACATCAGAAAATAACTCAGAAGCACCTTCCAGTGATGTGACAGGTGGTTATCTCAAGGGGGTGGTTATCTCAAGGGCATTGGCAGAAATTTTTTACTGGCTCTTGGTTCTAATCTGGTGTAACATTTCCTCTTTCTCTAATAGCAGTCTCAACACCTCTTTCCTCCTCCCAACTCTGCCCACACAGACAACGAGCCAAACAGAAAGGGCTGTCATTATTGTGTTTTAATGCTTGAAAATGATTTTATGACCTAAACTTGCTTTCATTTTTGAGCACAAAAGCCAGCTCTGAATTTTATTAATGTCACTGGAAAGACTTCCATTATATTCATTGATCATTGACTCACATAATTTCTTCTGTAGTCATTCATGGTTCTTTTGTATTTCACATTTTCAGTGTTTTATTTACTTTATGATTTATATGAGATGGTGAAAGTTTTGCTTTTAAGTTCAATGTATATCAGCTCAATCTTGTGTTACACTTCTATCACAGATTCAGAATTGTCTGTCTAAATATTTGTTGGATTTTTTTTTTTCCTCTCAGCATAGATGATTTACTTAGTCTATTAGCTTCTTATATATACAGTTTTGGAGTAGTTTTTTTACTTAATTCTGTGGCTGTGTGGTGTGGAGTTTTTTGTTGTTTGTTTTTATTTTTTTTTTAAATAGATTCCAAATGAAAATTGTGCTTTATATTACTTTTCATTTGACTCCTCTTTTTAATAAAATAAATCATGTTTGATTCATTTAAAATCAGATATTTTAATTGGAAAAAAAATGGGAAGCCACTGAATATTCATAGATTCGTGCTGATTAAGTTTAATATGTTGTATTGTTCTGAGATTTTATTTTTTAATTTTGACTTTTGGTAGCATGTAAGCTCCTTCCCTGTGGTTCTCCTGTAGACAAAATGTTTCATCTCAGTGAATGCCAGATTAAAAAAAAAATAAAATTAAAAGAATCATCATTTGCGTTACATGTTCCATAATCGCCAAATCTCTCAGTAAATACAGAATAAATACTGAATTTATGTTGCTGTTTGCTTTTAAGTTGTAAGGAGCTCTAATGATTGTTCTGGGATGAACTTTCATTGGTTTTCTGTCTTTCTACTTACACAATTGTAATACATTGCCAGCGCATAGCATGGTCATATTACCATAATTGATACTAAGTCTCTGTGATGTGGTAAAAGACGTTTATAATTCGAGAAGTTAGTATTAATTGCTATTTTTATATATGAGAGTTTTGAAAGGCATACTTTCCCCTGAGCTGAGTTGTACTGTAGTTCATTAGATATCCCGTTATTTTTCTGTCAGGTTTGTTTTGCTCCTTTCTTGTATTGGTTCTTTGAAGCAAAGTATAGTGGTGAAAAATGTGTTACAACAGGAGAGGGAGCTCTCAGCCTGGCTATGCTTTCCCAGGTCTGGGTGGGGAGTTCCCGTCTTCAGCAGCAGAAGGAAGAGGGTTTGGGTTTGCCTGCCATTCCATGCTTTAGTAGTATTATCTGTTCCACTGAAAGGATGAAGAGTGACTGTCTTTGAAAATGGAATAAAAACAAATAAAGAAGGTTAGGTAAATGGTGAAATTCAGGTAAAATGACTGAACATGTAATGGAGCAGCTACTCTCCATCCAACTTAAAAATAGAAATGTTCCCAAAAGTGAATGATGGAGACAAAACATTTTAAATGAGTTCTATGAAAAGCCTCAATCTTTCAAGTTTTAGTTACTGGAACTTTTTCACATTTCTGCTGTCAGTGATACAGGACTTCAAATTTACTTGAAGTAGTCTTGTTATAGCTGTTTATACCTTCTTTTTTTTTTTTTTACCTACATATGCTTACATATATCGATATATGAGTCTTTCATACAGGCAGGCAAACGAAAACTTGTGGCTGCTGGCATAAATTGACAGTACCTTTTTCTATTGAAAGCACAGTGAAAATAAAAGCTATACCGACAGGCTTAGTGTTCTCCATCAGGGCTTCTAATCAAATACTGTCTATGTGGTAGTTTGCCTTCAGTTGTCATTGGCTTTAATTCAGAGGGTGGGGAAACACTTGTCTGTGTTGTTTGATTGGAACTGAGTCATTTCACAGTTTAATATTATACTTTTAATAAAGACTATGGAGGTTTTGAAGGTTCCCATACAAATAGGATAATACACCAAATAAGAACAATAAACTTCTTCCACCATAATTCATGTAGAAATATTTGTTCATGGTTATTGTTTGTGGGTTTTGGTTTGGTTTTGTTTGTTATTTTTCTTTCATATTCTGGAACTTAAATTTTTCCCTGTAGGACAGTTGTCTTTTAGAACCAGGACTGGCACTTTGGAATCTCATAGGATCTGTCATCTTGAGTGCAAAATAAACCCCCAAAATATAAGCTACTGCTGTGGGCTTCCTGAATTGGTTTATATGTTTCCCTAACAGAATCTGAAGTGCAAAACCACAGTACTCCCGGCATGTATCCTAGATTTGTGCTAGCTGGGCCATGGGCACGTCTGAGCAACTGGTATGGGCACCTTCACTTCCCACCACTGGGAATAAGGCTTGGGCTGAAAGTCTCTCTGTGAATCAGGAATAGTTAGAGCTGAGGAGCCACTGCTTTCCACTTTAGTGGTGCTTATGCTTATGCAGCAGGTTGCTGAATCTGTTTGGAGCTGTGTCTGCAGCCTATTACTTGCACACTTTGTGTACCACAGACTTGACCAACTCTTAGAGAGCTATCTCAGATTTCAACTATGGAATAAGTTGAAATAATTAGGTTTTGGCTTTTATGACATACAAAAAAGTAGTACACGAATAGTATGATAATGATAACAAGGGCCTAAAGGCTGTTGCAATTATAATGCAATTGTTTTTCTTCATTAGCACGCATGTAGGCAAGAAGGAAATCCACCAAAGTCAATTGACTAACACAATCGGAAACATAGGGTAAACATGACATAAGCTTAGCAAAATAAATGTGAACATTTTTTAACTAAATACTAAAATAAGAACATTCAGTATAAAATATATTGAATGGAACATGTACCAGACATTTTATCCAAGGAGCAGGTGAGGTAATGGGCATGTGGCAATCTGTATGGTAGCAAATGTTCTTTGTTTTCATGTTAGCCTGTGGCTCACATTTATATCTAAAAGTTGTGTGAAAGGTAGTGGTCATGTAAACCAAGATGAAAGCTGCTGCTTCAGAAAATGAGAAAGTCAATACAAAATGCTTTAGAGGGACTCCTGATGATCTGCTTCATCTTCACAAAAAAGTCTCCAAGTATCCACTTGTACAGCATCAAAAAGATCACATTACTTTTAAGAAGGTTACTGCATTTGTTGGCATGTTTTGCCAAGGAAAGAACAGTACTTTTTCTGACATTCATACAGGAGGGAAGCGTGCCAGAGTACCGTTTTAAACTTAGTATAAATGCACATTATTAAAGCTTTAACAGCATATGGCAGCAAGTAGTAACATCTGTGCCTCTCAGCCTTGCTCTTTCACAACATACTTCAGGCACATTTTCTTTTCAAAAACTGTGTCAGATTCACATAGAATTCTGTTTCAAGGGAAAAAATATTCAATAATATGAAGCGTCATTAGTAGTGACACCCAAATCTAGGGGCTGACGGACAGGTTACTGCCTGTCCTTGAAAAGACTTACACACAAAATAGAAGACCAAAGGTGTGATTGACTGAGATTCAACATCCAAACCAAGCTCCTGGATCAAAACAGTACGAATGAAAATGTTTTAGAACATTACTGGAACTTTAGTGTGGAAACCCAGCCCCACATGGTGTTCCACTTTTTGAGAAAAGTTGCTTTAAAATGAATGTTTCTTTGTATTCATCATCTGGACTCTTGAGTTTTGTAGGAAGTTTTAAATATCTGAGACCACACCAACAGCTTGCAAAATGTGGTGCTGGCCAACACCTGATGTGATGAACCTGCCCTGTGTTAGTCAAAATTAAAGTATATTAAGAGCAGGTGAGGTATTAGGTGTTCTTCTCAAGTACCAGACCATAAATAAGAACACATTAAAATATGCTCAAGCAGCTTTTGATTATTATTATGAAAAGGTTTATTTTCCATTAATGTATAATGTAAAATAAGAAGAAAGTGCAAATCTATTTTTTGAAGCAAAAGTGAATGTTATGTAATCTTTTATACTTCTTTTTTTTTTTCTCTGCCAAACGGACTACCTTCTTGTGCCAATTATTATTGCACCTTGATATGGGATCACACTAATCTGCAATTCTGCACGTGCCTGCCTTGAATTAAGGTTTAATCACTCTTTAAAGAGAATGGTCCAAATTGAACTCTTGTATAAATGCTCTTAGTTCCTCTGAACAGTAGTATAAACTGACCCTATTTTCCTGGCTGCATTTTGTCTACTCTCTGTAAAACACCTGTCATTTGTGCTCAGTTATCTGTTATGTTCTACTGGAAGAAAAAATAATTGCTAGCAAAGTTCAAACCTTGCTCTGTGAAAGTTAACCACTTACAATACAACCTATGATTGCCTTTTTTATTGTCATTTTTTGATCATATAACTAGTGGTTGTCCTTGAATAAGAAAAAATATATATTTTGCAAATGGGGGACAGCTTAGCATAGTGAATTCTTTTGGAGCTCATTTCTTGAAAAATATGTTGCAGAATAGATCATGTACTGTCCTTCAAAAATGAAGCTTTTCGTAATGGTCAGAGCATAGCTGTTTTTACCATTAAAAGAGAATCTTTTATGAACAAACAATGTTGGGTCGATGTGTACTGCAATGCTGACACTATACTTGAAAAAGAATATTTTAATCAATTTTGAGATCTTCATCTTTCATCACTTTCAATTTTGGGGATTAAAAAAATCAATTATTAAAAATTGATTTAGTAATTTTTGTACTGTGGCTTATTTTGAATATAAAATAATTTATGTGAGTATCCTGCAATAAGTTAAATATTTGCCTGATGCTCTAATATATTAAAAAAACGCAAACAAAGAGAAAACAGGTTAGATGAATAAAGGACCCATGGGCTTATCCCTGTATACTGTGGCAGGATATCTTTTTAATGCATAAAGAAATTATTTTTAATATCTAAATGAACTAAGTTAATGTACACATAGATTTATTTGAACAAGCATGCTTTAAGTTATCATATAGCTGGCCACCATAATAATTACTATAACACTGATTTTCAGAGCTTTCTGCAGAGTTAGAACTACTTAGAATTTTGTATTACTATAAAGTCTCAATTAATATTGAGAAGTGTTTCAATAGTAAACACCAGAACTGTATGTGGCTTAGAGGCAGATGAGTTACTGGGAGAAAGGAAAATTAATGTCTTACTCAAAAAAAAATGTATAGGAGCTATGATTTGCAGACCAGTCAGCTTAATTTCTCATAGGTATCTACAAGGTAACAGCTTGATAAGAGCCAACACATCTTTTTTAAATAATTATCCATGCTAGAGCAATCTGATTGCTTTATACAAGACAGAAGGCTTTGTAAGTAGAGCACAATCTTTGTTATATATCATTTGATACAGTTAAAATTATATATTAAAAAATGCTAACGTAACATTGATTAAGAAGCCATTCCAGAGTAGTGTAAATGGATGAGAATCCAGACTGACGTTAGCCAGCCATAAAAACCACCACTCAGCAGCGCAGGAGTGCCCAGGCAGAATTAACTGCCTGTGCTAGTACAGTATGGAAAACACAGCCTAGACATCAGCTTGCATAAGAAATGCTGGGATATACAAAATACCCATGCTGAACCATGTAATCTAAATCTTGCACAACTGTGTCAAAATATGCAAGAAGGGAATACATAGTGTTCTCAGAATGTAATAATCTATCTTATATTGAAGAAGGAGTAGATAATCATAAATAGTCTGTTCAACACACGTCTCAGATTGTGTCCAATTTTGAGCACTTTAAGAAAGATGAGTCAAATAGAAAGCGTAGCATAGGGAAGCAAGAGTATCAGATACTAGACAAGATTTTGTATTTCACATTTGTTTGTTTTAATTTTTTCCCAAATAAAAGGCTGAAGGGAGACATAGTTTTCAGCTGTGTAAAATAACGATACAGTAAAGAAAATAATAAAATACTCTGTATTTAGATAGACAGGATGTAATGGTATTAAATTGCAGCCAGGGAGATTTGGGTTAAACTTGAGAAAAAGGGCAATAAGACAATGCAACAGTTTGCTTAGGGTGCTTATAGAGTCACTGCCGCTGAAGGTCAGACAGTGGTGGATGGTCAGACTAATGTCTGAGATGACAGATGAAGTATTAGTTGGTCCTTCCTTTCGGCATGGGGAATGGACCAGATGATCTCCAAGTGCCTTCCCTCCTTGAGCTCTATGATTATACGTATAATGTGTCTAGGACCTTAAAATAAACAAAAATGAATGATTATTAACATGACAGGGGTTGTTAGCATTAACTAGACTTAATCAGGCCTACTGTCCCTTTCTGTATAATAACAAGGAAATGATACAATCCATGCCTGCAGCAGTTATTTCTGCAGAGAAAGATGATCATGTCATCTACAGAGAGTGATTCCATAAGAAAATAAAGTGCTTAATGAAGACTAGACATCAAACTGATATTTAATTGTAAATTAAATACCCTCCAAAACATAACATAATATGATTTCAGGTCATAAATGGAAACAGTTAAAGTTTGAGCATTGTGTTTTTCAAATCAAATGGTGGTTGAATGGGGCAGAAACTGATAGTAACAGAGAGTGGTTGAATCATGTCCTGTATCTTTCTTACAGAGAAACACAGCAACAGCAGCATGTTGAAACTTGTACCAGCACCAAGTTTTACCCTATGTTTCTGCAAGTAGAACATGTTTAATATTTTCCAGGGTGGAAATTCCAACAATCAGTTAACAACACGAGGAACTATTTATACCCATTTATTTATTTATTTATATTGTTTGAATTTATGTATTTACTCTTTCAAAGGACAAAAAACCCACCATGATTCTGAAAAACGAACACAGTTTGCTGGTAACTGTAACTTTAATGCTATGCAATGCAAATGAGCTAAAGCACATTTGAAAGTGTGTCTATTGTCTAGATTAACATCTTGATTTTTCATAGATTTTTAAAGCAGGAAGGATTTTCCAGACACAATCCTTACCAGAGAGAATAGAATAACTTTTTTTAGTGTGCCTGTTGTCTGGGTATCATTCTGCAGACTTGACATATTAATATATGAGAACTTAGGAATTTTAAAATACCAGAGCACTTCTGGCCTTTATTCAAACAGCAAATCCATTCAAAGTAAAACATCTGTCTATAGACAATCTTGGTAGGATAGTCTTTCAATATCTTTGACCAATACTTTTCTTAAAAAAACCCTTCATTTTCATCTGTGAATACTCAGGAAAGGAATTCTCAAAGAAACTCTTTGCTTTCCCTTTTCACAGGCAAAATGAGGCATTTTTTAATGTTATGACTTCTTTTATTGTTACAGATATTATGCTGTATTGAATTCATTGAGTGACATTTTGAAAGTATAAAATGTATGCTTGAGAAAACATTTGGATTTAATGAAAAATAAACTTTCTGTTAAATATTTGAATCAACCTGTTAAATTATGTAATGGCAATTCATCATTCTGAAATAATTTTTAATAAGAAAATAGTATATCTATATATCTATGATTCTATGATTCTATGTTCTGTTATCTTTGCTATAATAATACAACGACCCCTTTATCTCATGTTGTAAACTATTTTTCTTATCCATGTTAGAATCTTAGAAATCTAGGATGTTTTCACTGGGCTTTTTAGTTTCCTTTTAGAACTACATAAATACCCAGATTGTATCTAGAGATTAGATGGACTTAGTCTTCTCTTTCTCCCACATTCGTCTGTACCTACAATATAGTGAAGCCCAAATTAATCCAAAAGTGGCATGAAACTATCTCAGTTTTCCACTCTGTATCTCAGTTTAGTTACCTCAGTAATGATACCTGAGCTCTTTGTAAAGTCCTTTTAGATTGATATAGAAAAGTGCTATAGAAAAAGCTCAAATTTATCTCCTTCAGTTTTTAGTTAGATTACAATTGTAATATTTTATTATAATATAAATGCAATATTTACAATGATTTTTTAGTCTGTAAGTATAATCTTATTCTGTCCATATATGCTAAATAATGAACAGGTTTTGTCGGAATTTTCCTTAGTTTAGAAATTTCTTATGCTTATCCTAGAAACCAGCAACAATGATCTGTAAGTTCTTCAAGCTCTGTTTCTCTTAGATGTGCCAGACAGTGGGTATTACTTTGCTTGTCAGATAGATGCAGCTAATTGTGATGCAGCACATTCTTTCTGCTTTGAGAAAATGTAAAGATGTAATGATTCACTATGCAAAATGTGGAACAATACTCTCCACAAGCAAATTTAGATTTTTTCCTTTTATATCTCTATAGCAAGATTAGATGGCTTTCCTTTTCTTAAAAAAAAAAAATAATAATCTGAAGAGTTAGCCCAGTAGTCACACAATATCAGAATCTCATGCCAAAATGTAAAAAAAATGTGCCCCTGAATGTGCTTAGTGTGAGACATTGAGACTTGCTTTAAAGTACCTTTACACAGTCAGACTGGTATAAAAGGACCTTAACATAGCTGAAATTAGTGCTTTGATCTCATTAAGTTCATACTTCCCTACAATAAGCCCTTCCTTATATAATTCAGAAGAATTAATATTGCAACAGAAAAGAGAAACCCACATATATTTTATGAAAGTCAGAAAGAACAGATATTTCACTGCAAAAGATGAAGTGAAAGTGCTTCATATTGTGCAAAAGCATGAAAAAGTAAATGTTTCAATGAGGTGTCACAGGAGAAGCTTCCCTGAGCCTATATAATCCAAAATGTCTTCAAGGATGGGTAAGAGGGAGCGCTATATTAGAAATAATAGAAGGAGAACAATGATGTCAATTGCTGAGGTGAGTAGCTCGAGAGAGGACGCCTTCAACACCGGAGCGGGGGGGAGATCAGCGTCCAGGAGCCTCAACTCAGAGCGGCGACAGCCACCGAGGGAGCCTCAAGTCCTCGACAGGACCTGCCCAGGAGCCGGCAGCTCAGCTGACGAGAGCGAGCAGCTGACTCACACGGGGCGGAGCCTGAAGCAGCGGCACCAGCCCTGACTGGGTAAAAACCTGACCCAGGGAGCGCGGCGAGGCAGTTTGCGCGGGCAGGGGAGCGGGGTGGTGGGCACTCGGCGTATGAACAGGGCCCGGTCCGAGAGCTCTGCTTTATCTGCCCCTGCGGTGGCCAGCGTAGGCACCCAGACAGAGCCGATGAGAGGGGAGGCTGCAGTGCAGAGCTCGGGGTGCAGAGAGGTGAGTGCCTGCACTGGTCTGGTGAGGGGAGGGTGCACAATGGGCAGGGCTGCGCTCGGTGCTCCCTGGTGGAGGTGCTCCTGCAGCAGGGGCTGAGCTGCGGGATGCTATCAATAGACTGCGAGATGTCAGGGAAGCTGAGAGGAAGCAGGAATGCTTGCTCCTGGCCCAAACTGTGCAGGGGCCTCGAGCTTCGCCTTTACCTCATGGAGGAAGAAGGAGGCCGTTAACCTGGCAAGCTGGGAATTAGTGACAAAAAAAAAAACCAACCACAAAAAAAAAAGAAGGAAAAGGACAACCAAAAGCAAGGGGCTTCCCCCTACATCTCCTGTCCCGACGCAGAACCGCTTTGCTGTCCTGCAGGGGGCTAATGAGGAAGCGCACTCGAGGCAGAAGCAGCCGGCTGATGCACTCGTAAAGAAGATCTCTACTGGTGCTGCCAGGAAAAAGCAGCGGGTTGTAGTAGTAGGGGACTCTACTTGGAAAGGGACAGAAGCACTCATCTACCAGCCAGACCCCGTCTCAAAGGAGGTGTGTTGCCTACCGGGGGCACGGATCGGGGATGTGGCAGAGAGGCTGCCTGCGCTAGTAAGTCCCACAGACTATTACCCACTCCTGGTGATGCATGTGGGTGCTAGGCATATAGATAGTAGTAGCCTGGGGAACATAAAGAAGGGCTACAGAGCCCTGGGGGAGGTGGTTAGGGGCTCTGGAGCTCAGATAGTCTTTTCGTCAATTCTCCAGGATACAGGGGAGGACCTAAAAAAAGCTAGGAGAATTAGCCAGGTTAATAAATGGTTAAAAGGGTGGTGTCATAGTCAGGAGTTTGAGTGTTTTGAACATGGGACCCAAGCTTGTAGGCCAGGTCTAGTGGGGGCTGGTGGAGCTTGTCTAAAGCTCCAGACTGGTCAAGGAGGCTTTAAACTAGTTGTGCTGGGGGAGGGGGGCATCATTCCATTCCAACACACACAGTCAGTTGCCAAAACCTATAATAAATGCTCAGAGCACTGTAGAGATATCCCAGCCGCTGCAGCCAATGAGCCGGCTTCATTTGGAGCTCGGCTCAGATGCCTCTATACAAATGCCCATAGCATGGGGAACAAACAGGAGAATTAGAGACGTGTGCACATCTACGGGGGTATGATATAATAGGCATCACAGAAACATAGTGGGATGGCTCCTATGACTGGAGTGTTGGAATGGAAGGTTACAGGCTCTTTAGGAAAGACAGGCCTGGCAAGCGGGGAGGGGGAGTTGCCCTTTATGTTAGAGATAGGCTGGAGAGTATGGAACTCTGTCTGGGGACAGGTGAGCAGTCCACAGAGAGTTTGTGGGTCAGGGTTAAAGGGAATATAGCTATGGGAGACATTACTGTGGGCATCTGTTACAGACCGCCTGATCAAGGAGAACCTGTGGATGAAGCACTCTATAGACAGATAGGAAAAGCCTTACGCTCACAGGCCCTTGTTCTCATGGGTGACTTCAACCACCCTGACATCTGTTGGAAGGACAGTGCGGCCCGGCACAAGCAATCCAGGAGGTTCCTCGATTGTCTGGAAGACAACTTCCTTCTGCAAGTAATAGAGGAGCCGACAGGAGAGGTGCCATGCTTGACCTCGTGCTTACCACCAGGGAAGGTCTCGTTGGAAATGTGACTCTCCAGGGCAGCCATGGATGCAGCGATCACGAGATGCTCGAATTTGAGATCCTCAGGACAGTGAGAAGAGCGTGCAGCAAGCTCACTGCCCTGTACTTCAAAAGAGCAGACTTTGCCCTCTTCAGGAACCTGCTTAGGAAGGTTCCATGGGATACAGCCCTAGAGGGCAGGGGGGCCCAAGACTGTTGGTTGATATTCAAGGATCACCTGCTACAAGCTCAGGAGTGTTGCATCCCAACTAGAAGGAAGTGCAGCAGGAGGGCCAGGAGACCTCCTTGGATGGATAAGGAGCTCCTGAGGAAAACTCAAATGAAAAAGAGGCTTATAATAAGTGGAAGCAAGGACAGGTGGCATGGGAAGAATACAGGGATGTTGTCTGGGAAGCTAGGGACCAGGTTAGGAAAGCTAAGGCCCAGTTAGAATTAAACTTAGCTAGAGGTATTAAAGATAACAGGAAGGGATTCTACAGGTACATCGCAAATAAAAAACAGACTAGGGAGAATTTAGGCCCCCTCTGGAAGCTCTTGGGAGAACAGGCTACACGGGATTTGGAGAAGGCTGAGGTTCTGAATGACTTCTTTGCCTCGGTCTTCACTGGCAAAGGCTCTGACCAAACCACCCAAGTCTTGGAGGGCAGACACAGGGACTGTGAGAATGAAGACCTTGTGCCCACTGTAGGAGAGGATCTGGTTCGAGACCATCTTAAAAATCTGAATGTGCACAAGTCCATGGGACCTGATGAAATCCATCCGCGGGTCCTGAATGAGCTGACAAATGAAGTTGCAAAGCTGCTGGCCATCATATTTGAGAAATCATGGCAGTCAGGTGAAGTTCCCGATGACTGGAAAAAGGGAAATATAACCCCCATTTTCAAGAAGGGGAAAATGGATGACCCGGGGAATTATAGACCAGTCAGTCTCACCTCTGTGCCTGGCAAAATCTTGGAGCAGATTCTCCTGGATGGCATGCTAAGGCACATGAAAATCAACAAGGTGCTTGGTGACAGCCAGCATGGCTTCACTAAGGGGAAATCCTGCCTGACCAATTTGGTGGCCTTCTATGATGGGGCTACAGAACTGATGGACAGGGGTAGAGCAGTTGATGGCATCTACCTGGACTTGTGCAAAGTGTTTGACACTGTCCCAAATGACATCCTTGTCTCTAAATTGGAGTGACATCAATTTGATGGATGGACCACTCGGTGGATAAAGAACTGGCTGGATGGCTGCACACAAAGAGCTGTGGTCAATGGCTCCATGTCCGGCTGGAGACCAGTAACGAGTGGCGTCCCTCGGAGATTGGTGTTGGGACCAGTCTTGCTCAACATCTTCATCACTGACATGGACATTGGGATTGAGTGCGCCCTCAGCAAGTTTGCCGATGACACCAAGCTGTGTGGTTCAGTTGATACGCTGGAGGGAAGGAATGCCATCCAGAGGGACCTTGACACACTTGTGAGGTGGGCTGATGCCAACCTCATGAAGTTTAACCATGCCAAGTGCAAGGTTGTACACCTGGGTCGGAGCAATCCCAGGCACAGCTACAGGTTGGGCAGAGAAGAGATTCAGAGCAGCCCTGTGGAGAAGGGGTGTTGGTTGATGAGAAAATGAACATGAGCCAGCTTCAGTGTGCGCTTGCAGCCCAGAAAGCCAACCGTATCCTGGGCTGCATCAAATGGAGTGTGATCAGCAGGTCGAAGGAGGTGATCCTGCCCCTCTGCTCTGCTCTTGTGAGACCTCACCTGGAGTATTGTGTACAGTTCTGGTGTCCTCAACATAAAAAGGACATGGAACTGTTGGAACAAGTCCAGAGAAGGGCCACGAGGATGATCAGGGGGCTGGAGCACCTCCCATATGTAGACAGGCTGAGGAAGTTGGGGCTGTTCAGCCTGGAGAAGAAAAGGCTGCGTGGAGACCTCATAGCAACCTTCCAGTATCTGAAGGGGGCGTATAGGGATGCTGGGGAGGGACTCTTCATTAGAGACTGTAGTGATGGCACAAGTGGTAGCGGGTTAAAACTTAAACAGGGGAAGTTTAGATTGGATACAAGGAGGAAATTCTTTCCTGTTAGGGTGGTGAGGCACTGGAATGGGTTGCTCAGGGGGGCTGTGAATGCTCCATCCCTGGCAGTGTTCAAGACCAGGTTGGACGAGGCCTTGGGCAATATTATTTAGCGTAAGGTGTCCCTGCCCATGGCAGGGGGGTTGGAACTAGATGATCTTAAGGTCCTTTCCAACCCTAACTATTCTATGATTCTATGATGTCCTGATGTTTCAGACTGAAAAGGTAAAGGGAATCTTTTGAGATGGATTCTTGTGGTGATTCACAATTTAAAAGCCCAGTGCTACGCAAACACAAGAAAAAGAAAACAAACAAACACAACAATAAAAAAAAAACAAAAAAAAACCCAACCAAAACAAAAAAAATCTCCTGTTGCATTGTAAAGAAGGTTTACTAAAGTGGCAGGTAATTACTCCCAACCCTGTCATCTAGTTCATAAGAGAGTAGAGTGAAACTGCAATATCTAATAATCAGAAATAAACAGCACTAATGGTATTTGCACAGTAAAAATTGGCTAGTCCCCAAAAGAACACCAAAGGAATCCATGCAATTTATCATGTTGAGAAAGTTATTATTGCTGCCAAAGAGACAATAAGTAAATAAAATTAAATTAAAACTGTGAACTAATGTTGCTGCCCCTGGGACTGAGATAATTCTGTGGCATATCATAGCAAGAAAGACAAGCAGTATACTTTCAATTGATACTAACAGAAATGCATTAAGACCCCCAAATTCCTTTTCAGTACTCGCTGGTATCACTTGTAGGCAAATGCTGCAAAAAAACTTTCTGGCTTTAGTAGCTGTGTCCTTACGGAAGAAATGAAAGTTCTTTTTTTTGTTTCTGCCAGTAATGGGATTTATGATTCTTGTGGAGTCATGCCACCTTCCTCCCACCTATTTCAAGCCACCTTTAAGAGCAGCAATCAATCACAGGCTGTTTCTTCTTATGCATTTGCAAAATACTTAAGAAACTAATAGGTTTGTGTTATATCATAATAATAACCACTTACGGACTATTCTCATAAGCTTTAACCCTAAATAAGTACTTTAGGATTTGGCCTAATTACCCAATTTTGTCTTACTGTGGTCAGCAAAATAATTTTCTCCAGCTTTAATTGGAATGAAGTTCAAGTTGTACATCTTTGTGGAATGCATGGATTTCCCTATGCAGATATAGTGTACTGATTTTGGTTTTATATTCAGTTGGCAACTAAAGAGATTTTTTTTTCTACTAAAAATATACTTTGTTTTATAGATCAAGATTTCAGAACAAAAATTTAATTCCATCCTATACAAACTCTAAAGGAAATTCTAGTTTAGTAATTTTGAATAAATGAAATGCTGAAATCACACTGATTTCCCACTTAACTGACACAAAGGCTCATTTTTTAATTTATTAATGTTGCATAATTTGCATGTGGAAGTGCAGTAGAATGATGACATCATGCAATTGTTGAATATTTATCTTCTAATTTTTATCCATTGTTAAATCCAATTTTAGTCAGTGCTTGATGCGCTTGTTTTTGGATGATACCTGAATGATTATATTTAATAAAAAGTATGCCATGTCTTTTCTTCATAGCAAGTCAAAGGAATGGTTGCCAGTAGTATACCACTATATGTCCAAAAGCAATTCTGATTGTGTTTGAAAGTAGTTAATGAAATTTATTTCTTTCGACAACATCGGATTTAGTTTCTAAGTCTTTGAACAAAGTTTTGGATCAAAATAAGGTGGTTTAAAGTCAATACAAATGAATGCAGGGTATGAAATATTAGTATACAACCCATGTCACTCTTAGAGATTCTGTCAGAAATTTTCTTAGGTATCAAAAAACCTAATCTGTTCTTGAGTATATTTCTGTGTGAAACACATACACTTGATGTAAAGTAGAATTTCCTCTATACAGCAGTATCATGCAGGTCATTATCCAGTTGATATAAAGAAAATACTTGTTGGAGTTGCAAGTGAAATACATTTATTTGCAATGGCATTTAGTATTGTGGCCACTTTGGGGAAAAAAAAAAAAAAAGGGTGAAGGAAAAATCCATATTAAAATGGTGATAATGCAGTGGGGTCTTCCAAGCCATATTCCAAGATTCAGTAACTGGCTTTCCAAAGAGCATTCAGGAGAAAATATTTCCACAGAATGATTCATACTAACTGCTGCACAGTTATGTAGTACACTGTTATTGTAGTTATGTTGTTTGAGCTGGGTTTTAGTATTTTTGTCAGGTTTGTGTTGTTTTTTTTTTTTGTGCAAACTGTGTTCATTCTCAGGGTGGTAGAAGTTTTAAAACTATTTTTCTTTTCTTCTTTGTTACTGGTTCAATTTATCAGTGGCTGTTTCTAGTTTTGAACATTTCTTGGTGGTGAGATCTGTATTTCTTCAGTAATTTCTCTCTTATCATGAGTGAATCTTGATTCTCATACTTTTTCTCCTTGAAATCTTTAGGTTTCCCTGGTCCACCCAAAAAATTTCACAGAATCATAGAATGGTTTGGGTTGGAATGGACATTAATGATCAACTCATTCCAATCCCCCTACTATGAGCAGGGACACCTTCCACTAGATCAGGTTGCTCAAGGCCGCATTCAAGCTGGCCTTGAACACAGATGCCTACAGGATTAACAGGAAAAACAGAGAACAATCAATTCTTTAAGTGTCTTTAAGAAAAGGAGGGTCTCTTCTACAAATTACTTTAAATTCTCTGCCCTCTGAAATTGATGCTGCCTTTGTACACAGCACACATGTTTAAACTTTTAGGTGTAGAGCATATAGTGTATTTGACCAGTTAAAAATAATATCATGCAGATACCAATTCTGCAATACAATAGGAAAAGTGCCCCACCATTTTCAACATCTGTAGGTGTCATGGTTTAAACCCCAGACAGACGGCTTGTTCACCCACCCCCCCCCCCCCCCCCGGGCTCTCCCCTTCCCTGCTCCTGTGTGGGATGGGGAGGAGGACCAAAAGAGTGCAACTCCCACGGGTTGAGACAAGAACAGTCCACAACCAATGTACAACACAAATCACCACCGCTACCACCAACGACAACAATGATAAGAGAAAATAACAAGGGAAGAGAGTACAATACCACCGGCCAGGAAACGAGTCCCACCCAGAAGCCCATGTCCTTCCGGGTAACTCCCAGGTACCCCCCCACCCCGGGCATGATGTGCTGTGGTATGGAATACCAATTTGGCTAGTCTGGGTCAGGCGTCCCTTCTCTGCTTCCTCCCAGCTTCCCCTCCTCCCTGGCAGAGCATGAGCCTCACAAAGTCCTTGGTCAGGGTAAACATCACTTAGCGACAACTGAAAACATCGGTATCACCAACACTGTTCCCAGGCTGGAAGTCAAAACACAGCACTGCGCCAGCTACCACGAAGGAGAAACATGACTGCTACTGCTGAACCCAGGACATTATCCACCCCTTATTCCATACCATTCACGTCATGCTCAGATCCCACATTTTCAATATATCATCGCTCTCCCACATATATACATCCATATACATACAGACCAAGAGAAAAAGATCATTTTCTTAGTGCATGGGCTGCTGAGTCCATTCGGTCCATGATGTCAGGTTCCATCTCTTCCACTGCCTGCTGATGCTGGTTGTTCCTTTACTGTGGAACTCATCTGATTCAAAGTTCATTCTCTGTTGGGATGATGGTTGGAGGGAAGGCAGGGCTAGTCGCTGGTGACCTGAAGACATGTAGTTGATGGGCTATAAAAGTATTACACAGCAGGCAACAGCATACAATTAAGTTCATTGGCTGTTTTCCCCTAAAATCAAATCCCCTTGAGGTATACATCGGACTTCCCCATCTTCCCGCATTACCCACCAAGTATATCCAGGTCCCTGAGCAAAAGCAATCCCACGAGTGGGTTTGCCTTTACCTGAAGCAGGAATAACCCAGACTGTCTTCCCCAGCAATTTCTTCGTATGCACCACGGGAACTTTGTCCCCCCCTACAATATGTAAAAGTTCTGACTGGGCTGGGCCAGCCCTGTTGGCAGATCCTCTGGTGTTGACCAACCAGGTGGACTTTGGTGTGTATTCCAATGCTTGAAAGTTCCCCCACCCATTGCTCTCAGTGTAGTTTTTAACAGCCCGTTGTACTGTTCAATTCTCCCAGAGGCTGGTGCGTGGTAGGGGATGTGATATACCCACTCAATGCCATGCTCTTTGGCCCAAATATCTATGAGGTTATTCTGGAAATGAGTCCCATTGTCTGACTCAATTCTCTCTGGGGTGCCGTGTCACCACAAAATCTGTTTCTCAAGGCCCAGGATAGTGTTCCGGGCAGTGGCATGGGGCACAGCGTATGTTTGCAGCCACCCGGTGGTTGCTTCCACCATGGTAAGCACATGGTGCTTGCCTTGGCGGGTTGGTGGCAGTGTGATATAGTCAATCTGCCAGGCTTCCCCAGATTTTTACTTCAGCCATCATCCTCCATACCAAAGAGGCTTTAACCGTTTGGCTTGTTTAATCGCAGCACATGTTTCACACTCATGAATAACCTGGGCAATAGTGTCCATTGTTAAGTCCACCCCTCGATCACGGGCCCATCTGTATGTTGCATCTCTGCCCTGATGGCCTGAAGTGTCATGGGCCCACCGGGCCAAAAATAATTCACCTTTATGTTGCCAATCTAAGTCCATCTGAGCCACTTCAATCTTAGCCGCTTTATCCACTTGTTGGTTGTTCTGGTGTTCCTTAGTGGCCCGACTCTTGGGTACATGGGCATCTACATGACGTACCTTCACCACCAGGTTCTGCACCCGGGCAGCAATATCTTTCCACAGTGCAGCAGCCCAGATGGGTTTACCTCTGCGTTGCCAGTTGCTCTGCTTCCATTGCTTCAACCACCCCCACAGGGCATTTGCCACCATCCATGAGTCAGTATAGAGATAAAGTACTGGCCACTTTTCTTGTTCAGCAGTGCCTAGGGCCAGCTGGATGGCTTTCACCTTGGCAAACTGACTCGATTCACCCTCTCCTTCAGCAGTTTCTGCAACTTGTCGTCCAGGACTCCATACAGCTGCCTTTCATCTCCGATGCTTTCCCACAATACGGCAGGTCCCATCAGTAAACAAGGCATACTGCTTTTCACTTTCTGACAGTTTATTTTATGGTGGGGCATTTTCAGCATGCATCACCTCCTCCTTTGGTGACATTCCGAAATCTTTGCCCTCTGGCCAGTCCATGATGACTTCTAGAATGCCTGGACGACTGAGATTTCCTATTTGAGTTCGTTGTGTAATTAGTGCAGCCCATTTACTCCATGTAGCATCAGTTGCATGATGTATAGAGGAGACCCTGCCTTTGAACATCCAGCCCAGCACGGGCAACCGAGGTACCAGGAGGAGCTGTGCTTCAGTGCCAATCACGTCTGAAGCAGCTCGAACCCCTTCATAGGCTGCCAGTATCTCTTTCTCAGTTAGGGTATAGCTGGCCTCAGATCCTTTGTATCCCGGACTCCAAAAGCCAAGGGGTTGACCTCGAGTCTCCCCTGGAGTTTTCTGCCAGAGGCTCCAGGTAGGACCGTTCTCCCCAGCTGCAGTGTACAGTACATTTTTTACATCTGGCCCGGTCCGGACAGGTCCAAGGGCTACTGCATGAACTATCTCGCGTTTAATTTGCTCAAAGGTTTGTTGTTGCTCAGAGCCCCATTTAAAATCATTCTTCTTCCGGGTCACATGATAGAGAGGGCTTACAATCGAACTGTAATTTGGGATGTGCATTCTCCAGAACCCCACTGCACCCAAGAAAGCTTGCGTTTCTTTCTTATTAGTTGGTGGAGACATTGCTGTTATCTTGTTGATCACATCTGTGGGGATCTGTCGACATCCATCTTGCCATTTTATTCCCAAAATTGAATCTCCTGTGCAGGTCCCTTGACCTTACTCCGTTTTATGGCAAAACCGGCTTTCAGCAGGATTTAGATTATTTTCCTCCCTTTCTCAAAGACTTCTTCTGCTGTATCGCCCCACACAATAATGTCATCAATGTATTGCAGGTGTTCTGGAGCTTGCCCCTGTTCCAGTGCAGTCTGGATCTGTCCATGGCAAATGGTAGGGCTGTGTTTCCACCCCTGGGGCAGTCGGTTCCAAGTGAACTGGACACCCCTCCAAGTAAAAGCAAACTGTGGCCTGCACTCTGCTGCCAAAGGAATGGAGAAAAATGCATTGGCAATATCAATCGTGGCATACCACTTGGCTGCCTTTGACTCTAGTTCATACTGAAGTTCTAGCATGTCTGGTATGGCAGCACTCAATGGTGGTGTGACTTCATTCAGTCCACTGTTAGTCTCCATTCTCCAGTCGACTTTTGCACTGGCCATATGGGGCTATTAAAGGGTGAGCGGGTCCTGCTGATCACCCCCTGACTCTCCAGTCTACGGATCAGCTGATGGATGGGAATCAGGGAGAATCGGTTGGTGCGATACTGCCGCTGGTGCACTGTTGTGGTTCCAATTGGCACTTGTTGTTTTTCGACTTTCAGCAACCCCACAGCAGAGGGATCTTCTGAGAGACCAGGCAAGGTGGACAGCTGCTCAATTTCCTCAGTCTCCAAAGCAGCAATACCAAAAGCCCACTGGTACCCTTTTGGGTCTTTGAAGTACCCTCTCTTGAGGTAGTCTATGCCGAGGATGCATGGAGCCTCTGGACCAGTCACAATAGGGTGCTTTTGCCATTCCCTCCCAGTCAGGCTGATTTCAGCCTCCAGCACAGTCAACTCTTGGGATCCTCCTGTTACTCCAGAAATATAGATGGGTTCCACCCCTTGACAGCTTGATGGCATCAGGGTACACTGTGCACTGGTATCTACTAGAGCCTTATACTTCTGTGGGACTGATGTGCCAGGCCATCTGATCCACACAGTCCAGTAAATCCAATTGTCCCTTACCTCCACCTGGCTGGAGGCAGGGCCCCTCTAATGGTCATCACAGCACTGGACACTTAAGTTGTGGTGAAAGGGATTATTCTTCGTTATCACAGGAGCTGGAGTAAAATCAGCTCTTCCACTCCATCTGGGAAACTGCTCACCAGAGACTGAAGCCGTAGCCCTCATGGGAGGGTCAGTCTTGGCCCTTGCTCCCCTCTTCAATTCACTCACCCGTTCCTCCAAAGCTGAAATAGGTTTTCCATCCCACTTTGTCATGTCTTCTCCGTGATCCCACAGGTAAAACCACAGGGTAGCTCGTGGCATATATCTCCTTTATCTCCTCTCTCGAACGATAGGATGCCTTTTGTTAATAGCTGAGACGAGTGTTGGTATAAGTGAGGAGCTGGATAAATCAGATAGATTGTCCCTCAATTGTTTGAGGTCCTGGGACAGTTTTTCCAGAGCTGAGATGATGGAAGGGGTGAGATTGTCTTCGAACTCTCGGAGTTTATGAACCATTTCATCCACTGTTAGTGGTACTATGTCATTCCAGGTTACTGCTGCCAATGAACGGGCATATGATGACGGTGCATTCCATGTAAGTTTTCGCCACATGGGTCGTGTACATTCAACTTCATCTGGATCTATGGGTATATCCCCGTTATATGGCTTGATGTGATAGATCATCTCTACGATGCTGATTCCCTCAGAGACTGGATGCCTTTGTCTATAGTAGTCCACTTGGCCGAACGACTCCTAACCGTCCTTGTACGGAAACATTTCTTTCACAGCTGCCAAGAGCCGCCTCCAAAGGCTGAGGGACTTTTTCTCTCTTGCAATTGCTTTGTCAATTCCCCCTTCTCTAACAAGTGATCCCAGCTGCTTGGCTTTTGTATCTTCTAGTTCGTGACCATTGGCCCCATTGTCCCAGCATCAGAGCAACCAGGTGATGATGTGCTCCCCTGGTTGATGGGTAAAATCTTTTTGCATATTCTGTAGCTCGGTTGAGGTCCGAGGTCAAGAAGTTACCTCTTCTTCTTTGTCATGTGATGATGACTCCTGATGAGATGTTAGACCGGGTGGTGAATACATTGTTTCTTCATCTTGCTTCAGCCTTCTTGCCTCCTTTTTGCTTGTTCTCTTGCGTATAGGGGCAACCTATATTGGTACGAATTAATCCTCTGGTTTGGCTGCAGTGATTATCACAGTGGTTTGAGTAGCAACTGTACTTGTTGCTGGGGGTGGTGTAGCTGCTGTGCTTGGAGCTGGGGTAGCCGCACTGTCTGTTGCAGTCGAAGTTTGAGCAGCTGCTGTACTTGCCACTGGGGTAGCTGTGCTGTTCATTGCAGCCAACATGGTGATCCCCCTCACGATCAGCAAACAAGTCTCAACAGCATTAAAAGGCCATTCAAAAACTTCAAAACTCTCAAATGTAAATGGTCTGGGGGGAGGACTGGGAGGGTAAAAGAATGTCTCCTTCACAGGCTGACCACCTGAGAAGGAGAAAAAAGATGTGTAATTCCTAAGCACTTCTATTGTATACCTCCCGAAGTATAAAGGTGGTGACCACACTGGGAACATAAGCCAGATCAGTTTCATGATCAATGATTCTGTTGTATTACAAGTCATTACCATAAAGTACAATGAGACAAAAACTTTAGCCCAAGCCCCACACTTGAAAAACACTAATACAGCAAATACCGGATGGAAGTAAGGTACTATATACTGAAACTGTGAGATCAAGAGGAACAACCTTGAGAGACAATAAATCAGCATTGTGATGAGTGACTATTAATCCGGACCAATCTGTCATTACCTCAACCCCTCGAGCCCCACGTTGGGCACCAAAAAATAAACTGTCATGGTTTAAACCCTAGCCAGACAGCTTGTTCGAGAGCAATCAAGGCCCACCCCCTGGGGCTCTCCCCTTCCCTGCTCCCGTGAGGAATGGGGAGGAGGATCGAATGAGTGCAACTCCCACGGGTTAAGACAAGAAGAGTCCAGCAACCAATGTACAACACAAATCACCACCGCTACTACCACCAACAACAGTGATAAGAGAAAATAACAAGGGAAGAGAGTACAATACCACTGGCCAGGAAACGAGTCGCACCCAGAAGCCCCTGTCCTTCCGGGTAACTCCCAGTTACCCCCCACCCCGGGCATGACATGCTGTGGTATGGAATACCAATTTGGCTAGTCTGGGTCAGGCATCCCTTCTCTGCTTCCTCCCAGCTTCCCCTCCTCCCTGGCAGAGCATGAGCCTCACAAAGTCCTTGGTCAGGGTAAACATCACTTGGCAACAACCGAAAACATCGGTATCACCAACACTGTTCCCAGGCTGGAAGTCAAAACACAGCACTGCGCCAGCTACCACGAAGGAGAAAAATGACTGCTACTGCTGAACCCAGGACAGTAGGAATAGTTTCAGCTATGGAAATCTATCACCAAAACATACACTGTTTTTTTCCTGGGCAGGTAGCTTTTTAGAAATGTTTGATTTTGTAGAGCAGTGGTAAGAGAAAAGTCCTTGGAAATCCCATTACTCTGAAGTCATAGGCTACATATGGCTGGATAGATAACTTCTTTTTGAAGCACATCATAGCCTATTTACAAGTGTCCAGGATTATTTATTCATGGTTTTCTAACAGAATTGGTACTGGACTTGCGCATAGAGCTTAGCTTTCTTGCAGTTGTTTCTCCAGCTATACAATGTAAATACCTGCCGTATGGGGATGCAAGGGAGGTTAATTAATTAATATTTATATAGCACTTTTAGACAGTTTTATGGAAGTAACTAGAAAAATGTGTATACAGATGAGGCTATAAAAATGTGAAATTGTATTCTGCTACTTAATAATTTTTTGACAGTAATGGCATGTACCTTGTGCTCAGTACTGGTTTCATTCTTTTATGTAAAATATTCATTTAGAATGGGATAAACTTAGTCTTGTTTTAGTCATCTAAAGTTTAGGAATGTAGTCCTGACTAGTAATTGGTATTCCTGCTAGAGTTACAGGAAACAATTCAGCAAATCTAAGAAGGTAGCTTGATACTTAACTAACAGTGAACATTTCTTGAGATGAATCTCATCTTTCTAATATTAATGTGTGATTGCAAGTGTGGGGGAAATCTAGCTTTAGAGTCTTCCTTCACATACATGTTTGGAGCTAGTCCAGATCTAGCCTGGCTCTTTGTCATTTATAGTTTTAAAAACTGTTGTGGTTTTTGCACATGAAAATACAGACCAGAGCTTGTCTGTGCAGAAATTAAATGATGCATTTTCTTCCATGAAACCTGAGGAAATTTCATTAGAAGTCTGACTGTGCTAACAATGTTAAACCTCTTAACTGTCAAATTCATCACTGAATTACTTTATAGTGAAGCCTTTCACATGCACAGTAACTAAAAGCCTGATTCTAAATCTGAGTCAGAGGAGACAAAGGATTGAATTCTATCCCATGGCCTGACAAGTGTTTTACAATAGTTTGCACTTGTCTGAATGGCAATATTGAAGAATTCGACAAATTGCATTTTCTGATAGTTCCAAGAGAATTTTGTTCTGTTCTTTCACCAAAGAATTCATCTCTGTCACAGAAAAGGTGTATAGGTGTGGCTTAGTGGTGGAGTTGACAGTGTTAGGTTGATGGTTGCACTCAATGATCTTAAAGGTCTTTTCCAACCTAAACAATTCTATGACTTCCTATTACATTTTAAAATGAAGATTCATCACAGACTAGAATATAAAGGTGAATATTAGTTATAATCATACCAAAAATAACTCCAACCTTTTTTTTTTTTGTATGTGACATTTTAAAGTTGACTGGGTACCTACCTGGTAAAGGAAGATCGTAAACTTATATTTTAGTATAGTAGCTTCATAAGATGAATCTCCTCAAGTTTGGGTAGAACTGGTTTAAAATGAAGAACTGTTCCCTAAGCAATTCTAAGACATAATAAACAACAATTTATTTCTTGGAATATTCAGTTTTCTAGTATGATAATGATCTAACTGTAATGAACTGTGTCTTGTTATAAAAAAGAATCAACCACGGTTGATGCACAGAACTCCTTTATATCTTGTCTGACAGAAGGCTTTCTTTTTTTTCCTAGATGCAAGGATTTGCTTCAAGGAAATGACAAAGCTTATCTCCAACCTTACTGTTGTAATGTGGTAAACATGTTTTCCTTTATGCACAATAGACATAAATGCACTTCGGTTTGTTCCAAAAGAAATTCTAGCTTTATAGTAGTCCTGTATGCTTTGGAAACCAATAAGCATTTTCTGTTGAAAAGTGAACTATACATGTTTTGCTGCATTCCTTACCTCTGCTAGGTGAGCACAGTCTGTGTGGTCTGAAAGTCACATTCCCGGATGCTTTCATGATTCATCATGATAAGGATTTCCATGCATTAAACTGTTTTGGAGTACTAGTGTGTGTATGATGAATGCTATTTATTTGTAATGACTATAAAATTAAAGAAAGAAAAAAGAAAAAAGAACCCCAAACCCCAGACACTCCCTCCCCCCCCCCCCCAAAAAAAAAACAAATAAAGCCAACCCCCCCCCAAAAAAAAAAAAAAAAAACACAAAAGAAAGGGGGCATATTTCTTTTGATATACGTGAAACTGACACAAAATTGGATATTAGCACAGACTTTTGGTACCTCTTTTATGAATGCGTTGTAACTGTAGCAATAAAATGGTATTTCTAAGTTCTGTTTCTTTCTTATCTAAAGCACTTTTTCTTCGTGAGTTTATGAATGTCTGTATTTTAGTAGACTGAGTTGATGAAAAAAGCAATTTATAACTGATTTTCAACCATAGAACCTCACCCAGTCAAACAGCTAATTAACCACTTTTCAGTATTAAAAAAAAAAGATGTTGTCATTAGCAGCCTACTCATAAAAATAAGAGTGGTACAAAAGCAGCTTACCATGGCCCCAGATGTAGATAGAGTAGAACTCAGTGAAAGAATGGCATCTATGCTATACCAGTCTTGGTGAAATTCATAAATGAGAAAGGTGCAGAAATGTAAATAAAAGTATGAAGAGTTTGTATGCAAGTATTTTCTGAAAATAGAATGAGTGATATGTCTCAGATGTATCTAAATTCATGGTAGGCTCAAGATGATGCATTTATCTGAAGGTGGGATTTACAAAATCCTGAAAGAGATGAGCTGTATGAGAAGTTTGCAAATATAATCAAAGACAAACTTGAGATATCCACATTGTCAAGAACCTAAAATACCTTTAAGTTATCCAAACAAGGCCTTCAGTTTGCCGTGTTAATTTAATATAAGACAAATTTTTCATCCAGAAACTCTTGATTTCTAGGAAAGGAAAATGTAGGTTTTCTTTCTGTCATAAAGTTTTGAACTTTAATTATCTTCCTTTCTGTAAAGGGCTGATGCGCTAGATTCCAAGCAGAAAGCCTGCATAGGCATATAATAGTTAATTGCATACCTGCCATTTCATGTAATCGTTACATATATGCCAACGAAAGATTTATGTTCTTATGGGTATTATTTAGCACATGAACAATGATTTCTAATGGGAGCAAAGCTGAAAACTAGCTCATTATACTGCTGTTATTCACCTAATGAAAGTACTGTAGGAAATAAATTTCTGTATTATTTAAAAATTCATTAGGGTGACCAAAATCAGATGCTACTGTCTATGAGAAAACACAATATCCTGCCCAAATAATTTAGACCTCTATATGAAGGAGTTAATTTAGTTTATTCTGATACAGAAGTTATACAGAAAAGTGCCCACCTTCAGAATGAAAACAATAAACAAACAGGGTTAAATCCAACAGTTGAAATTATACAGAGAAATTATAAATTGAACAATTCTAAAAGGAGGAGCAGTATATTGACTGAATCAACAAAATCTGGTGAGACTGTATATAGAGGAAATTACTTTCCCTAAACTCAATTCAAGATAACAGAACATTCAAGATAACAGAAGACTCAAATCCCTTATAGATATTGGTCAAAGGCATACTTTAAATATTGAGCTTCTCTAAAATTCTGAAAATATTTTCTTCAGCCTTCTAGGAAGGTTGGTTTTCTAGAGCATGAAATGGGAGACAGGATTTGATCTGAGTCCAATCTTTCACAAAATTAAAATGTTTTTTCTGTTAGGTAAATAATATCTGATCAGGATGTAAATGGTAAATAGCCACTAAGTAATGTTTACATCGTATATATAAGATTATTGAGATTCCCACACTTATATATTTTTCTCTGTTGCTTTACTGGAGTACGACAATGGGCATTAGGCTGGGCCTCTCTGCGTCCAGTCTAGGTTTGTGGTAATTTTGACATGATTGAATTGAATTGAATTTAGCATTGATTTGAATTAATGAATTTTTGGGATCAGTTTCATAAATATACTGTCTGTTGTAAAAGTTATAGGCCAAAACATCTGCTTTTAAATACTTGTCACAGTGTAATTCCAGAGAATATATTTCAGATGTATAATGAAGATTTTGTTCAGGAAATTTAATTCTGTGTTTATCTGCCAAGAGAATAACCCATATTGTGTGCTTATGTGTCCAATAGTTTTGATTTAATGTTCTGATTAACATTTAATACCAGAGTATTATTAAATACTTTCAACAGATTGATTCATGCAGCTGATGGGCTAAGAATTATTTAGTGTTCAGTGAAATAATGTTGAAAATGCATACGTTTAGATGATCAAGTTTGATCATAATTAGATGGTCAATCATGATTGACTGTGGTCAATTCATGAGCTGAAAACACAGTGAAATTTTCATCAAATATCTTACCCCTGTAGATTATTTGCCATTTGCCACAAATAATGCTTTTTCACTTTCTCTAAAATTAAAACATGTATTAGTGAAAAATAATGAGCACACATTAGTTAGGTACTGACAAAAGACCAGTACTCTGTAGTGATAAGAATCTCTCTCCCTCTCATTACTGATTGCAACTATTCACATGTCTTAATGCAAGCACCAACAGAAGTTGTCAAGAGTACTTGAATTAGTCTTTTATATTGATAAATGCAGCAAAAGAGACTCTTGCCTATGAATATGTTCACCAGGTGGCACAGTAGCTTTGCTTATATTAACAGAAAACTTCAGTAATAGTTCACGGCTAATTTAACTTCTGTGAGTGTCAGATCACCATGGAAGTAATAAGTGGTTACATTATGAAATTTTGGTAGTGCTAGAGAATCCTAAATGCTAACATTTAGGATTCCAGTGGGAGTTGGTTTTGTTTTGTTTTGTTTTGGTTTGTTTTTTTCCCTTTCCTCTCTGTTGCATTATTCTGAATGATGATGTATTTTTTCACATTTTCTAACATACAAGTTCTGAAGAGGGTTTGCACTCAAACTCTATTATGAACAATGAGCCATGATTCAGAGTTTGAAATTTAGGTCCTTGGTATTCTTGAAATATTGAAATATTGAGTAATCTTTTCCTTTGTTTCTTTTACATTCAGTAATCATGCTTGTTGCTCACACAGATATATATAAATATAAAACCACCCCTCTGTACATGAAAATATAGACAAACTGTTAGAACTGCATTTAAAGTAACTAAATTAGGCTTGTGGTTTTAGTTTTTCAGGAAAAGGCCATCACTGTAGTCACATTAGGGCACCATTGCCAGTGATATTTAGCAGGTTTTAGCAACTGTTTAAATCACCTGTCCCATCTTGGTGGCATACTGTTAGATGAAAAGGATATTACTGTGGCAATTCAAAGAAAAGCTGACAGGCTGCAACTGGGATCTGGCTTTGCTTCTTAGAGTAAATCTAAACAGAACTTATAACTCTTATGACATAATTAACCTCTTACTATTGCAGTCCTAATATAGGCAGGTCGTTTATATTATGCAAAACATACAGAAGCCTGTGTCCTGTTGCAGAGAATCCGGTAGTGAAACTAAACAGGATGTGACGAGATTTAATAGCGAAGTGTTGTAATCCATTATGTGTCAAAAGGCTTCATGTAGCTTTGGAAGATTTGGAAGTTATGGAGTCATTGTAGATCTCTAAAGAATCCCATCATGTTATATAGTGTTAAATTATGTTTAGTAGCCAAGTGGGGGAATCATCTATTAGTAATCTATCTTCTCTGTAGCCTTAAGTAATAATGCTTCTCCCATCCTGCCATGTAACAATAATATGTAGCACATTAGCCTATGTAATATATGCTTATACTTATGTGTGTGTGTATACATATATATGTAAACATGTTAAAAAAAAAAGAAAAAGAAAAAAGAAAAGGTGGTTTCATGCAGTTGCACTGATTCGTCCCAAATACATTGTATAACGTGTCTCTGGACATGTGTTTGATGCAACACATTTTTAAAGAATGCATGGAGTTTCAGCACAATTTTTTTGTGTCCTGAGTCCATAGACTCAGGTGAAGTGGTGACTAATGTCCATATTCTTGAGGCCAGTCTTGGAAAAATTGATGATTATAAATGTCCAGATTACAGATTACTGTAATCAGTCACTTCCCAAATGACTGGAATCATATAGTTAGGTTTCATATCAGCCATCAGTGCTTTTTAGGTAAGGTTCAACACTATGGACTCTGTAAATACAGTCTCTGAAAAGTTAAATTTCAAGTTTTTACCCAGAAATGAGCATCTGCAACTTTTTCGAGTTCTATCAACTTCTCTGTTAGGTATTTTTTTTCTATTTATTGCTTCTGTGACTTCAGTGTTAATTTTGACCTGAAGAAAGCCTCATGTTTTATGATTGTTTGTTTAAAATTAATTTTATCAATTTGCTGAGCCAGTTAGTCCTTATCCAACTATGGTGGAAAATCCCTAACAGGGAATACTGCAGCATGACCTACATTTAGCTACAGGATTACAAATGTTAGCAGTAAGGGTAACATTTGTTTGGGTGGATTTAAAAATGAAATTTTAACTAGCACCAGAACACTGCGTTTTAACAGCTCTCAGGACATCATGTATATCACCTGGTGCAGCTTACAGATACACAAGCTGCCTTCTACATCACAATGCTTTTTTTCTTTAAGGTCTCCT
The DNA here is from genome assembly GCF_028554395.1 of Pezoporus wallicus. Classification (NCBI taxonomy): domain Eukaryota; kingdom Metazoa; phylum Chordata; class Aves; order Psittaciformes; family Psittacidae; genus Pezoporus; species Pezoporus wallicus. The sequence goes on from NW_026638613.1 coordinate 4,013,215, forward strand.
CTTTTATTCCTAATATCTAAAAAGTATTTAGGAACTAATCTGGACTTGTATGTAAATGAACATAACAAAAATTAACATATGTTGAGAAAATGAAACTGAAAATGAGTTCTAAACTTTCAGCTAACAATAAATAGTATCTTTTTTCTGTATCCATTTTACACCAACCACCCCTCCCTCAAACAGTTACACTGTTAAAATAATAATTCTTTAACCTACCTTGAACTAAAACATAAACATATATAGGACTTAGGAAGTATGTAAAAATCTGTTTTCTCCTAATGAGACAAAAAATCAATAAATAAGGTAAGACTGATGTTGATTTCCTGATCAGACTTATTACACTGAGGTTGTGTCAGTGGCTTCAGAGCAGTGATAAAAATAAAGTAAGTGACTGGCTTCTAATGATCTCAGACAACTGGTAATGATTGTTTATGATTTTATGATACAAAATTGATCTATAAATACATGTTACAGCAGTATAATATTTTCATTATTTAGGATGCCTTCCTATATTTAGCATTCAGATTCCATTATTATATTTCTGATTTCTAGAATGCCTTTACATTAATACGAAATTAATGCGAAAAGAAAAGGAGACAGTGGCATAAATAATATTTTCTTGTGATATAAAACTGATACTTCTTACTCTCAAAAGCAAAACATATGTTGCAATAATAAGAGTGTAATGGGAAAGAGACTCAATTATGACTGGCATAACCATCAGCCACAGATTTGCTGTCAAAACTGATTGGAATGAATATATACAAAATCTGAAACCCCATATAAACAGGGATATTTAAGGTATTACTGCTTATTAATTGCCTCTTTAATTAAATCTTGTCTTTCTTTATAAAAATATTTAAAAGAATAATTTTGTAATTATAGAGGTGCAAGCACTGATGGTTCTATAAGAATAAATGTATCTGGAAGAATGTTTTGTGTTTACATGCATTTGATGTTTACCAATGTGAAGATAATGTAGATTATGTTAGGAAATATGTTTATCAGCTTATATTTGTACTATATTGTTTTATTCGGTTGTATATATATATTTTTATCCCACACAGCCTTTCTCCCACTTATCTCAAAAAACTAACCATCAAATCTGGTGCCCTACACAGTATGGCAAATAGATTGATATCCAGCCAAATGTGATACTGAATATTGATAGCTGCATTAAGTATATAAAAAAAAAGTTCACAGTAAAAAGAAAATTGTCACTAATTTAATATTGAGTTATTCTCCATATGATCACATTAATTGCAATGTATTGTTCGTATATTTTATTGTATTTTTATATAAATACACACAGGCATAAAAGACAACTCAATATATGCATACTCATCATATTTAAAGAACTATATTACATTTTGATTGGACAAAGGGCCATTTTGATAAATCTTGATTTCCCAGGATGCTTAGATTTTCCTTAGTGGAAACCCCTACTAAAGAGGTGACATTTAATAAAGCAGCGCATCACTATTCATATGAATGAGCCTAAGCAAACCTAGTATACACTATAGTGTATAAGCACTCAACTGTTTTTTCATTTGTTTTTCTTTCAAAACAGACCTGCAAGAACCCCAAAATCCTGAACATCTCACTGGGAGCAGGACAAACATTTGAAAAATGAACCCCCTTTCCCTCCATGTCATTCACTTTAAGAGGTGGCCTCTTGAAGTACTGTCATGGTTTAAGCTCTGCCGTAAATCGTGCAGTCACTCTCTCACTCCCCTCCTTTCCTTCCCCCTCTCCTGGATAGATAGGGGGGGAGAATCAAAAGAATGTAACTCCCACGGGTTGAGGTAAGTACAGTTTAGTAACTAAGGTATAACACAAATCACTGCTGCTACCACCAATAATAATGATAAGGGAAATAACAAGGGAAGAGAATACGATACCACCCATCAATACCCAGTCTGACCGAGCAGTGAACTAGCCCTTCCAGGTAACTCCCAGTTACATACTGGCCATGACATGCTGTGGTACAGAATACCTCTTTGGCTAGTTTGGGTCAGGTGTCCTGCCTCTGCTTCCTCATGGCTTCCCCTCCTCCCTGGCAGAGCATGAGGCTCACAGAGTCCTTGGTCAGACTAAATATTTAAGCAGTAACTAAAAACATCGGTGTTATCAGCGCTGTTCCCAGGGTGAAAGTCAAAAACACAGTCCTGCACCAGCTACAAGGAAGGATTAAAAATGACTGCTACTGGTGAACCCAGGACAAGTATGTTATAATTTAAGTCACAGTATAGTGGCCACCCATTTCTTTTTTTTTTTTTTTCTAGATACCTATTTCCTTGTATCTCTTCAGTTTCGCACAGTATCAACAAAATTCTTACAGTCAGATCCTCATCCAGTTTATACTGGGTAAGGAGATATCTCTCTTGTTAAGGCTGCACCGGTAAAATTAGAAATGCAGATATTCTATGTGCTTAAAATGTATGAAGAAATCACACAGAATTTGTAATGAAGCAATTGTAAATTTGTCCTGTGAACCTTAAACTGCAGCAGGAATGTAAAATTATGATGTCTACCTGTGTAACTTTTTTTGATGAAGACTTAAGAATCTTATGCATTTATTAACTTCCTTTTGGCTAAAGTGGACAAGAAGAAAATTGTTTTCCCTACGAGAAACCCCTTTTGCTATGTTACACTTTAAAGTGAAATGCTCTGATATATACAGTATATTTTCATCTTGAAAATGAAATGCAGATAAATGATCACAGACTGTGGTGCAATTAGAAGACTTTGATGAAAGATGTGATTTAAGTAATACAAGTTTTAATGGAGAAAGAGCAGTTCTACACTCAAATGCATATTAATCATCACAGTATGTGTGCTTTGTTGGCTGCTGATAAACTTATTATTTCTTTCTTCTGTTCACTCTGAATAAACATGTATTCCCAAACGCTACCCATAGCACTAAGTGGAAAGAATAAGGCCTTCTATAGTCTGGCAGAATGGCATCCTGTACTCAGCATAGATATCAGTAGTATCTTGTCTTAAAAATAGTTTCTGATGGCAAAAGGTTGAATAATGCTTGGTAGGCAAAGCTGAGAAAATTATGATCATGGTTATTGCATTTGAGTGCAGACTTTAAATATTCTTCCTTTCCCCCAGCATCCAGTATTTATTCGTTTGTCTGTGAAAATGTAGTAAGCAAAAGGATTTCTGTTATTACTGCTATTTCAGGACTAGCTAGTCTCAGAGCAGGGTGACTTGGTTGGGGTTGTTCAGCCTGGAATAGAGAATACTCCAGGGAGACATTATTGTGTCCTTTCAGTTCTTAAAAGGGGCCTGTAAGAAAGATGAAGAGAGACTTTTTAGCAGAGCCTGTTGCAATAAGATGAGGAGTAATAATTTTAGACTAAAAGAGAGGAGATTCAGGCTGGAGGTGAGCAAAAAAAACTCTTTGCAATGAGGGTGGTAAAAACCAGAACAAATTGCCCAGAGCAGTGGTGGATGCGTCATCCTGGGTGACATTCAAGGCTGGGCTGGATGTAGTTCTGGAAAACCGACCTAGTTGAAGATGTCCCTGCTCATTGCAGGGAGTTGGAGTAGGTGACCTCTGAAAGGTCCCTTCCAACCCAAATAGTTCTATGATTTTTTTTGTAAAAAGAAACATTGTCACTAAGAGGCAGGACTCATGAACGGAGGTATGCTCACACTTAGTCTAAGGGTTAAGAAAAGCTGGTTTGAAACCACCAAGCTGGAACAGATACAACCCAAACCTGTTCTATAGATTTTTCTCCTAAATCTTGACTGTTTGGCTGCTGTACTTTTGTGTTTAGACAAAACAGTGAGGTTCCATTCTGTCCAGGATTGTCATGTGTCTATAAGGAGAATGTCAGCCACCTGCAGACAATTCTCTAAGAAATTATTTTTCCTCTGCAGTTTTACATATTTTCTGAAATTAGATTTTACTTCTTACTTTCTTACTACCTGTTCAAAAGTCAATTTTGAATTAAAACCTCAGTCAACAGTATGTGTTTGAAACTAAGTATTCCAGAGAAATATGAAAAAAAAATTAATAACCTTGCATAACAAGTGAATTGTCTTAGATCTGAGGGTTTATATTGTAGCCATTACACTATATTAAAGAACAATATTAGTTATGGGGAAAAGATAGAGACATCTGCAGTCTAATACATGTAACAGAATTAAACACAATAGGAACATGGAGAAACTGGTAAAAATTATGTTGCTGTATGGCTCAGTTGCATAACATGTTGTGGGCTTTTTTTTGTTTTTGTTTTTGTTTTTTTTTTTCCCTTTTTTTATTGTTGCAGTGCTTCACTTTTCAAATTAATTAAAGAATCTTCCAGAATGAGGTGCAATATTGCTTTGGAAAAATATTGCTTTAGCAAGTTGTAATGGGCAACTCAGCATACTTCTGTAAAATAAGTCTGTAAACTTGTACCAATTATAGTTGCTATGCTATAAATGAATTTTAAAAGTTCCTTTTTTTCTAAAGGCCATTTTTAATTCCCCCGTCATTAATGTTTTTGCATGCAATTATAGTAGCACATCACTGAAGTACATTTCAGTGTGTTATCAAAGGTTATGAAGAAATAGATGATATTTCACCCTGATTTTCTTTTTCAATACACAGTGTAAGAAGCTAACTGTAGTCTAACCATGAGAAGAAAAGGCATTGCAGTCACCATACAGCATCGTATCTGTAGCTGATTCAAACATCCATTTCAATGAAGATGCAGCAGAAGATCTGACTCCAAGTTTTAAGGTGTGCTGATTTGTAATCTTTAGAAAGTATATATACATACAAAATATATATGAAATTAAGAAATTAACTCAGTAGCACAAGAGAACAGATCAAGTTACGATAAACATTTGGCATCTACTAAGGACAAACACTAAAACAAACAGAAGATTAACATGCTGCTTCAATTTAATCTGAACTGTGATAAACATGGTATTGTATCATCTGATATGTTCCAGTGAAGAAATAAACTGTAACCTTCATAAGAGGAAGATTCTTTGCCAATTTAGATTGCCTAAGACTTTTTCAATTTACTGATATAAGGATGTCTTATGTCAACTCAACATCATCTCTCAGATTCATTCTGACATCTTTACCCCATACAAGGTGAGGCACTTGTACGGAAAACAGTAATTAAAAAAAAGAAAGCTACAATTTGTGGACTGGGTGCACAAATGTCTGCTTACCTCAGATAGATAGTTGTAATATCTCAATAAAGAGAGTCTTGCACCATAAATAATCCAGAGCAAAAGAGATATTCATAAGCACTTCAGCATGATTCATTCAAGTGTTCTTAAGTGGCTACCCACAAATATTGTGTAAAGAAGCAGAAAAGGAAAGGCCACTTGGTATGAAATGTGCTCAGAGGAATATATGTGAGCATGAAAGATTTGCACAGCTTTGGAATTAAGGGAATTTATGACTTAGTGTTTAAAAGCAGTTTCTTTTTTTTTTTTTTTTTTGTTCTGGGTAAGGTATTTAACAGCACATTCTGGATAGTAACTCTGTTTTTTTTTGTAGTTAAGACACTAAGGACAGATTAGAAATGCTCAATGGCATCATAGCAGCCAGCACTGAACATAAAATTCCTTTCATTTCGTATTACCAAAGCTGAATTGATTGAATGAGTTTTAAAGAACACTGTTAGTTGTCCATTTACAGAAAGAAGATTTCATTTGGCATTTAGGATGCTTTTTATAAACTTCTCACTAGGAATACTATTCGATGCTCTGTGCACGACCCCTTTTGTGGAGCTGCCTGCCAAAAGGTGCAGGAACTCTGCTCAGCCAAGCAGACAGCGTGAACCCTACATTCAAACTGCGCACAATGTGAGCATTAACTTACTGTGTGGTTTCTTCTTACTAAGTTTTTTGTAAAGGTTAACTGAGAATTGCCATACTTGAGTGACAAGAAAAAGGCGTTATGGAAAATTTAGCTCACTAGACATTAAAAAGTTAGATATCTACATCTAAACTGGACATCATGAGCTCCTTTCATTGACTAATACAGAGGGCTCATCAGTGAGAAATTAATTCCCCTCAGACATGCCTATTTTACTCTACTGGCTATGATGCAGAGCTAGGATGGCTGGTTTAGGTGTGAGTGCCTACAGTTTAGATACCTGGGAAGCATCATTCCTCAGGTCAGAACTGAACCCCAGCTTCTCTTTTGTAAAATTGTGGTTTTGTGTTTTAGTCTGAATTTTTTATTGTTTTTATTTATAATTTAAATAATTATTTGCTAAAATGTTGACTTCAGCTATTCATGGTAACTTTAGTAGAATTATGATTCCATACAATCCTGTATTTCTTTTTTACTGCTATGTGCTATCTGAAAGATGTATAATGAATCCTTTGTCCACTGAAAGATATTAGCACAACAAAATACAAGAACAACAAACCTACCATGGCAACGCAGCTGTGGAAGAGGAACTTAGCTTTTGCTGTGTTTCTGAATATTTTCAAGCTCATCTATATTTCCAAGGTGAGGAAAGTAGTAGGAGCTGGTTTCTCAGTACTTCTCACAAAGTCAGACTTTTTGTATGGCATCTTTCCCTATCTCCACTTGCTGAATTGACTAATAAAGATAAATGCCATTCAGAAGCCCAGGCAAGGGCTGGTACAATTTTTTTTAATACTATACATTAATACTAATGCTTGTAATGATGTGTCAAGTCAAGTGAATATTAACTAAAGCAAAGGTCCTGTCTTCACTCTTATGAGAAATAACAGCACAAAATATAGCCCTCTCAAGATTCTTGATTGAAGCAATTATTTGAATTCTTTCCTCTCAGTGTCTCTCAATAGTAGTGTACGGTTGAGCAGTGAATGTAAGGCCCCACTTCTGGCTTTTTCTTAGCCCAACAGCTGGATGTTATTTCTCTTACTTTATCTCCTTTCAGTGAATCTTTATTTCAGTGCTTTCTTGGTAAAATTGTTTGTGACTTGTTTCAAGGGTGCTAGAGCTCTGTGTCATACCTTTGTAGGCTGGCATCTATATAGTGAAATTAGCCTCTTTTTCCTATATTATTGATATTGCTACCCCTGTTGTTTTGGTGGACTAAATATGAAACTTTGAAGTGTCTAAGACTTGGTATACTTGTATACAGTGCTCTACTTAGGATTCAGTGCAATGGAGTTACTCAGCTAGCACAAGCCTTGCTAATTCTGAATTGTAGTTTCCACTTGATCACCAGTTACTGAGTTTGCAATTGTGACTTGCCTTAAAAGAACCCCAGACTCCGTAACATTGACCTGTACTGCTCCACATAGCTATGCGTTTTATGAATAGTTCTCTTGTAGTCTGTGTCATATATGAAACAGTCCAGCTACAAGCCTTATGAGAATTCGATGTCTGTCATAAAAAAAAATTGCCTTGCCATGCATTTCTTGGGTGTCATTTCAGAGAACATCGCTAGCAGAGAATCAGTTGCATAAGTATTAGAGAAGATTTACTGTTGTTTGTTCATATTCCACAGCCATTACTCTCATAACTAAAGTTCTTGGTTTTTACAAGTGCTGTTTCTAAGAACTGTTCACTGAAATTATGGACTAACTCCCCTAGTGTAACTTTTTTGGAGAGAAAACTCAACCCACAGAATCCATAAGGGCACCACAGAGTTTTTGCTTTAGTTAATGAACTGGAATTACAAGTCTTCACGGGTAGAGAATAAGAACAAAGCAGAGGCCACTTGGGTGAATTTGAAAATCGCTTATTTATGTGAGAATGTATACATCTTGGGTTGTACAATCCCAGAATTACAGAACAAATATACGAAGAAAAGCTGTGCTGTAGTGTATAGTCATGCTGTTACATACAGAAAAGAATAAAATAGGGTTTTTTATTTATCTTGCCTAGTCAATGTCTTACCCATGTTTTGTCCATTTACTCACTAATCAGTGTCTAGTGTCATTTAGCTTCATTTAATGAAATTGGCTGAACAAGGGAACATTGCTCATTCTAACCTTTTGGTAATCTCTGTTGGCCATTGTTCATTGTTGTTTGCCTTTCATCATGTCACAGTTTTGAGCTGATATTGTTTATCCTTGCTCAGCAAGCATTTTTCTGGCAATTATTTTCTAATATTGTTAGTCTTGGCTCATTCCTATCCAGCTTGCAATCATTAGCTAGGAGTCCACTTCTGGTGGGACAACTGTCATAATCCAGTGCTAAAATAAGTAGGAAGAACTTTCCTGAATATTTCAGAAATTTAAACTGTAGGGCCAGACTTACAAAAGGGCTTGGAAAGCATTGTTCTATCAAAAAGAGAGAAGCTGAAGCCCTAGATATGGTTTGAGTTTGCTTGTGTTTCTCATGAACATTTAGTATATTCATACATACAAATGTAAAGCATAACCTGTTGGTTATGATTCTGTTTAACTTTCAGCCCTCAAGATGTTAAGTCCATTGTGAATATTTACATACCTATCCAGTTGGATGAGGACCTTTGAATATAGACCCATGCTCAAAGAACTCATTACTTTGCTTATGGGAACTCTGAGAATGACAAAAAAATTCCCCATATATATGATAATAAATATGTACCTTGCACAGATTCAACTTAAACACAGCAATGTACTTTTTCCTCTCTGGACTTTCAATGTTATTGTCGTGGTTTAAACCCAGTCAGGTAATTCGTTCGCTCACTTCCCCCCCCCCCTTCTTGCCCTCCCCCTGCTCTCGGAGGGATGGAGAGGAAAATTGAAAAGAATGCAACTCCCACGGGTTGAGACAAGAACAGTTTAGTAGCTAAGGTATAACACAAATCACTACTGCTACCACCAATGATAATAATGATAAAGGAAATAACAAGGGAATACAACACCTCACCACCAGCCGACCGATAACTCGCCCCCCCCCAGCCCGACCAAGCTCCGACCGATACCTCCTCCAACCCTGCCGTCTCCCAGCCCTTCCGGCTAACTCCCAATTACATCCTGGGCATGACGTGCTGTGGTATGGAATACCTCTTTGGTCAGTTTGGGTCAGGTGTCCTGTCTCTGCTTCCTCCCAGCTTCCCCTCCTCCCTGGCAGAGCATGAGGCTCACAAAGTCCTTGGCCAAACCAAAACATCTCTATCAGCTCTGTTCCCAAGCCGAAAGTCAAAACACTGCACTGCATCAGCTACCAAGGAGGAGAAACATGACTGCTACTGCTGAACCCAGGACAGTTATGTATACTTTTATTTATATTTCCTTGGAGTAATAGAAACAAGTCAAGTTCTTTCCTCAAAAATCTAGGGTCTTGAATGTCTGTAATTTTGTTTGACTTTTAAAAAATATTTTCAGGATTCTAGCATCATTTTTGTTGTTGTTGTTATTTTAAATTTTTTCAGCAACAGGTCTAAGTTTTCCACCTTAGAAATTGAATGTTATCAATACTTCAGAAAAAGCCTTGATTTAGGAGTTTTCAGAGAGGAATTTGTACTTTCAAAGTAATTTGAAATTACTTTGTATCAGTTGTAGTGATGGCTGTTGTTGGATAAGAAAGACCTGGAGACCAGTGTGTTTCAGAAATATCCTTGTTTTATTACATTAGAAGTAAAAATTATATAGCTAATTGTACTGGGTTTATAAAAATTGCATACGCATGTCAAAGACACCTGCTGTCACTTCATTTCTTTGGAAATGAATCTGATTCCTAACTACAGACAAAAATGTGTGGAATGTGGGTAAATCCACTGCTCAAAGATTGAGCTATGCCTTGACAAGCTAACAATTACACCTGCAGTTAAAAAAAATCTGAGAGCATCTTTTGCTGTTTGAACATATATAACAGAAATTTCCTGCTTGGAATTCAGTTCTCACTCTCATAATTGTTAGAAAAGCAGTAAATGAAGTGGGTTTAAAATCTTGGAAAGGTAAATAGTTCCTCATCTCTGTAAAACAAGGACTTGCTGACCTCCGTTTGTTAAGGTTATTCTCAAGATCAAGTTGGTGAGAAGTCACAAAGCCTTAGCTGAGATATGTTAACAACTTTGTGTATGTTTAAACCATGACAAATGGTGCCAACTACTTCATCTTAGCTACACTGAGAAGAAGAATAAGTTTAATTAGGTCTGATGTGGGACAAAACAAAATATAAAGGCACCCATTGCTGAGGAGCTTATCTGTGTTACCCTTTTAAGAGGTGGCATATAACAATTTGAGCTTTTTTTTTTCATTTGCTTGAACATTGTTATTTAAGACAAAATATGTGTCATATTGAACTGTCTGTACTTTTTTTTTTTTGTAGTAATCCATAAATATAGGTCAAAATTTCACCTTGAGAAATAATATGTATACTATATAGTTGCTATAAACTGCATTTTATACGTGGCATTCTAAATATAAGTAAACAGACTTGGAAGAAGTGGAAATAATGAATAGAGTTGATTACTTTCCAAAGGTTGGATCCCATTTCTTATGTATAGTTAAATACTCTTCATATTGATCTGCATTTACAAATGTGTCCAAAACCTTTTAACCAGCCTCTAATTTAATCTAAGAAAGCAAGTTTTTTATTGAAAGTAAGAACGCACATTTGCCTTCTAATATAAAGTACTCTGATTTAAATAGTAGTTATGGGATTATACTCTTGTTTATTTTTGAACAGTTAATACAATGATTTTAGAGACTGAATCCAAATTAATGCAAATAATGAAAAGTGAATCATTTTTCTTCGTTTATACTTGTTTTAAGGTAGGCCCATACCTTTGCTACAAGCAAAGCTGAATGATGCAGAAACTAGCCCTGCATCTGCTGATACAACGTTTGCCAAGATGTTATTTTAATTCCTGAAACAATTGGAGATACCACTTTAATTATTTTGTATTTATACATTTTATGAAATATATTCTCATGTTCTGCATGCAGCAAGTGTATAGAAGATGTAAAAGAAAAAGAAGAATTAAATGTCAGAAAATGATCAATTAGTTGAACACAATTTCCCAGAAAATCTTTGGAGTCCATTAATCAGTAAGTTAGCCTTTGTGACAGATGCAATCATATGAGATAAGAAAAAAAGAAAAAAAAATGTTCCATTGGTTGATATTTTATGTCCTTTACACTAGAAAGTGCAATAAAGGTTATCGAATAACAAATGCCTCAATGTCCACAAAGCATAGAGTCAGGAACTCTGGGCTCATTGCAGAGTAAACTTTACTCTTTATATGCAGTTCCCACCTAATTTTAGAAACATCTCTCTAGTAAAAATTAAGTTCATAGCTGTGAATGTCTCAAGATAGTCTAACTGCAGAACCAAGACTGAATTCCCTACCTGAAAAACCTCTATGGATAAGAATGTTTGGAGGCTACATAGGCACCCATTGAGGAGTTATGATAACTGTTTGAATCTGTTTTCAAAAAGAAGCTAATATTTTGCTCCTCATTTTCTCTTAACACAGCCAATTAACAACAAATTATCTGACACCTGTCATTGTGTTCATTTGCATTACCTAAGCAATTTAGCCTCTTCAATTAGCCTCCTTAGTGGTAAAGGTCAGGATAGTTATCAGGTCTTAGTAATCACCAGGGAATCAGGTGGAAAACGTATAAGAATCAGTCTTCCTATCTCAGGCTTAATATCTGTGATGACTTTAATGTCTTCCACTACACCTGCAACTGTGTTTTATGTTGTTTCCTTATCCTGTATGTGCAGTGAACACCTCCCAGGGCTTCACTGGGTGCAATTGTCACTAAAGCTAAATACTGTTGTCCCTGGATTACCTCTGTGCTTTGAGCTGTCATTGAAGGTAAGTGCATAATATGTTTAGTACTGTAAGTAATGATATTCACAGTCTCTCGAGGCAAGAGGAAACATAACTTCGTTCAGCAGAACAACAAAAGTAGGTCATCATGCTAGTTTTGCTTTTATGTCACATTAGCTATTTCTCTTCACTAGTGCACTTCACATTTCCTTTTAATAAGCATCCTTCAAGTGTGAACAGTAGAAACTATTGGAAGTTCTTTTCTTCACTTAGATGAAGTTCACTTCAGTTTTGTCAGAGTGGAAGTTGCTGGTGTACACAAAAGACCACTCTTTGTTTAAAATCATTTGACACACAGATTGTGGGTATGCTGAATACTGTCACAGAACAATTTGGGTAGGAAGGGACATAGAGATCATGTGGTTCCAACCCACCTGCCACAGTCAGGGCCATTTCCACTAGAGCAGGTAGCTCAAAGCCCCATCCAGTCTGGTTAACAATAGGCCCTACAGTCTTTTTTAATTTCATTACAGCTGAAGCACAGGAAAACTGCACAGCTTTTAAAGTGAGGATTTCTGCTGACAGTCCTGTGAAAGATAGTGTAAAAGATAGCCTATGAAAGATAGTGTAAAAAAATATTGTGTGTGGGATAAATAAATCGATAACACAAAACATGTCATTTTTCATAGCTGGAAGATTCTGTAATGAAAAGATATTTCATTCACATGCAATAGAAACTTCAAAGAATAGTGTAATAGGACCGTAATACAACACATAATGTCTCTGCAAAAGTAGAACACAATTTTTTCTCTGATTGTTGTGTTGATGCTAGTATGTTACTGAAGTGAGAAGACTGTATTTGATATTGAAATAAGTTTTTTTTTTTCTTTTCCTACTGTCTATAAAACTAGTATTTGATCCCAAACCTCAGTGATGGCTTTCCTTTTCCTTTGGTATGCTTTGAATTGCACCCAGCTAAAGAAACCTTTAAATTATGTTAAAAAAATTAAAATACTCGTTTCTGAAAGCATGATGATAGCAGACAAATAATTTTATCTATATGTAAAAAAATTAGTGTGCTTTTTCTCATTAGTTCTACCAAGGCTGTTAGTTCTGTATCATCATTATAATTGTCTGTCTCCTAGTTCTTGATAGTAACATCTTTTTTTTGTTTGGTTTGCTTTTTAGTCTTGGTACTTTGGAGATTGCATGACTATGTAATATTGTTGCCATAGTGAACATTGTCTGATATCAAGGGGCTGACAGGAGGAATTATGAACCTAAATGATGTGATGTTCATATCATTCATCAAAACAGTTATTACTAGAGAAACATGTTATATTCAGGAGTTTTTTACTGTTAAAATAATTCTGTCACTGTGTTTTAAATTAAAAATATTTTTGTTTTCACTGTATTGTATATATATATTTTTAATGAAGAAAATAATTTTTGTAAAAATTTCTTTTATAATATTCTCAGATTCTTTTCCTAACTAGGCTTACACTATCACACTGATCTAGTTAATCTGTCTAAGTGATAGTCTAATTAGCAGGCAGCACAAGGCCATGTATGTCAACTGACATTTATTAGCTGAGGGAAAGCAGGAGAGACATATAATTCTGTCATCCCTCCAGGGGAATCAGCCAGCCACAGTCCATCTCTTATCTAGGCAAAATAGAGAAAAAACTGACTAAAAAGGAGGAGTTAGTTGTGGTGATTAGTTTTGAATTTTTAGCTGAAATGTTCAAACTATGGGTATAATATTGAAGCCTAAGAGGACTTCTGTTTTTCTGCATAGCAAGACTGATGTTGGAGGACTGAAGAGACAGAAGCTATCTATGCTTTAAAACTCATTTTGTGAAGGGGAAGATAGGGAGACATTCCAGGATCTCGCCTCCTATTTCTAGGAAGGGAAAATCTCATCATTTTCATTCAACATTGTACTTACAGTACTTTTCCACTAAATAATATGTGCAGAATTTTGGAAGGGTTGTTCTCTTTTAAGAAAGAAATCTAATTCTAGTCTTACTTCTCATCTTGTATGATTATTCAGTAAGTAAAAGAAATCAGCATATATGGTCTTGCATTACTCTTCATTTAGGCTGAAGAAACACAAAGAATGCAAAAAGGCAGAAGGAGGGCGTAGTTTCTTTCTTTCTTCCCTCAAAAAAATTACCTTTTGTTCATTGTTTATACATTGTTCATACTTTCCTGATGTTTCTGCAGCTACTTTGCTGTAACATTACCCAGAGTCCATATGATTATAAATATGAGTAGGGCTCCATTTTCTTCTTGAGTCACTGATTAGATGTTAATTTTTTAGTAAAGTGGAAATTATTAACCTCTGATGTTGACAAATCTTAGTCTTCAGTTTGACTATGTATACAGTAAAATTTTCTTTCACTGTGTTTGATCAGTTCACATTAGTGCCTTGAAACAATCGATATCACACTGTGTTCAAAATCATCTTTCAAGGGACACAAAGTAGTCAGGTGAAAAAAAATCTCAAGAGACCAGCATGAAACTAATAAGATTTACTAATAGCTTTTGCTTTTGTAATTTGAAAAAACCCCAGAGTACTCTCTGAAAGCCACACTCTTAATTGGATATTGATCTAAACAAATATTCTCTTTCTAACTACCTGTTAAAATCAGTTATCACTATTTGTTAGGACACATTATATTTACCCTTATTTCTATAGAATTGGTACTGCTGCCCTAAGTTACATAAAGATACATTAGCACACTTTTAATAGACCTATTAAATTCACTTTGCTTTGGTTTACTCAGTATTTGAGTATAGGCTGAGTGTTCTATGCAGCTGCAAAGATACCTGTACTGAAAATAATGTGATTATCACAATTTTTCCTACTATTTATTTTGCTAATTTGCACAAAGCTGTGGTTTATGGAGCACTTGTGTTTTATCCACTTTTAAAAATGCCTTATATGTGGCTTAATACAATTTACCCTTCAGTTTCACTGAAAAATCTTACTTTCATTACCATGTTTTGGCTTTGATTTTGCTTACTTATTTTTCACTGACGTAGCGAGACAACACGGCATTATTCTAGAAGTTGTGTATCATTCTTTTTCCAGACTCCTTTCCAGTTAAAATTACATAGTCACACAGGCAGAGCTGTGCAAAGTAAGCAAAACATATCAGTGACGTTTTTTATCCGTTTGCCAAGCTCTTAACAATTAAGGAAAAAAAAGAAGAAAAAAAGAAACCAAAAAAAAACCCCAACCAAACAACAAAAACCCAAAAACTAACCCCAGAAAAATGTGGAATTAAATAAACTACTTCCTAGAAGGATTAATGGAATGTGATGATAAATACAAATATTTTTGGATTTGGGTTTGGTACTTTACTGTATAAATCAAGACTGCGTCTTTCAAATCAAGCTCAGTTAATAAGTTGGAATTTTTTAATTCTTATTCTGACCTATTCACACTTGCTTTTATTTTTCTCTAAAAATATTTAGAATAGAAACATGATATTTTGGGATGTAAGACAGTATAGGAGTACAGTAGATCCAGTTATATCTCTCTTAAGCAGATTTCGACAAGATATCCTAGTCCCTTCCTTGAAGCTACACCATTACAAACACTTTTAGAAGTATAGCTCAGTCCCTAAACTATATTTGTATTAAATTAAAGAACAAAAAGCACTAGAATTTATAGCTTGATTTTACTCAATAAGAAAATTTAAAAAAAATTAATGATTGTATCAGGTCAGGGAAACTAAGAACTGATTGCATTTTGATCATTGAGCTATAGAGCTGTTGACCCCACATTAATTTGGCAATAATATATTGTCCTGTTTTCGGCTGGGATAGAGTTATTTTTCTTCCTAGCTGGTACAGTGCTGTGTTTGGCTTTCTGAGAACAGTGCTGATAACACAATAATGTGTTAGTAGTCACCAAATAGCACTCATCCTGATCTACGACAGTGACGAGGGGCACAAGAAGCCTGGAGGGAGCAGAGAGGACGTTTGACTCAAACTAGCCAAAGGGGTATTCCATACCACAGTACTTCATGCCCAGTATATAAACTGGGGGGGGGGGGGGGTCACCCAGAAGGCCAGATTGCTGCTCAGGTCAGGCTGGGTATCGATCAGCGGGTGGTGAGCAATTGTATTGTGCATCACTTGTGTTTATCATAGTTTTCCTCCCCACCATCCCTTTTAGTTTTATTTCTCTCTCCTTGTTATTCCCTTCTATTAGTGGTATTATTAAATTGTACTTTATTTATTAAGCTCTTCTTATCTCAACCTGCATATTTTTACATTCTTTCAGTTCTTCTCTCCATCCAGCCTGGGGACGGAGGGGATAAAAGAGGGGCTGAGCTTGCAGCTGCATGGTATTTAGTTGCTGACTGGGTTTAAACTGCAACACAGGTTACTATGACTGCAGAAATTGCCTGTTGAAAGCAGAAGTCATTCAGTCTTCTCTCTGTTCTCAAACCCATACTTTCATTAAATTTGAAAAGACTTAATTATGGCTTAGTCTTTTACTTTTTCATTAAATTTGTGATATCTGTGAGTGTGATTGAAAGGGATTGGGGTTTAGAAAGAGTCACAAATACCTATACAGAATGAGTGACTGGATAGATAGCTCCTGTAAGCTAGGCTGATAAAAAAGGTATCAGAAACAGTATTTTAATGCTCTTCATTACAATCCACAGCACTGTAAGAAGAGAAGGGTGCCTGGCATGAGGCAGCCACTCTTCAGTCTCTTGCCAAATGCTGAAGACAGAGGAGGTATAAGGTCTTCTGTGTTGACTAAGAGAAAGAAAATTGTTAAAGCTCAGATTGGGAAATGAGCTGTCAGATGAATTCTAGGCAAATTTCTAGGTAATATTTTTGTGTCTGAATCTCCTGGTGTGCAAGACAGTCTACTAGCATGCTGGTCCAGCAGCCAGATGTGGCTTTAAAATGACAGAAACCTTTAAGGTGATATATTTCTGTTGTTGGTATATTGGTATGTTTGTGTTCTGTTGACTGCAGAAATATCAGGCACACAAGCTGAGACAGGTGCAAGTCCTATCTCCATCTAGCTATGTAGGAAGCTATAGCCAGAAAGGTTTGAAAGTATGAAGGTGCTCATGTCTTCCACTGCAAGACAGGCATTGTTTTTGACATCTAGTTTACCAGTAGACAAAGTGCAGACGGGTCTTTGCAGCAGAATTGAAATGCAACATCAAACCAGCAGTTTTCTCTTTAAAAATCTTAGTGATTTTGTGTAATATTGGGATTTCAGGAGAAATATATTAAAATCTATGGGAGAAGAACAGCTACCTTTTGAATTTATTACAGTTTGGGTTTTTTTTTTCCTGCAATATATTATTCTGTTTGTGACTAAGATGAAGAAATGCCTTTGTGTCTGTTCCAGAAATCCAATTCTGGTTGCCTATTTTTTTGTTTGCTTCCTATCCCAGACTTTTTATATGATAGTTATATTTAGCTTGAAATAATGGAATTTGCACAAACTGTAAAGACTTCAGCGGTATGCCTGTAGAAGCCTTATTTATTTGTCTTTTGAACAAATATTTTCCTAAAAAAAAACAAGAACATGAAAATGCTAGCAATGGCAGTATTTGGAATTAGACTCTGAAGTCTAAGTCTGAAGAAGACCTGAAGAGATCATTCAGTCTACATCATTGTTCTGAGACAGGTTTGATAGCTATAATTCTATTTTGTTATCTCATGAATGACTAATCTGTTCTGAAAGACCTGAGGTACTGGCAACCCCCCAGTTTACTCCATCACCTCATCATCTTTTCTATAAGAAAGCTTTTTCCTAGTATCATCCTTTTTCTTTTTTTTTTTTTCTTTTTTCCTCCTCTGGTCCTATCCATTATCTCTATGAAAAGCAGCTTTATCTTTACTTTTGAGGAAGCTTTCCATATTTTTTACTATAATATCATCCCCCTTCAGTCTACTCCAAACAATGACGTGAATAATTAGTTGTGTGCATATCTCTGCTTGTTGTTCACAGGTTTTTCAGATCCTATGTCAGATTTACTTGAATCCACTTGACTTCTGTTAATTCTCTTGTCAAGTGTGTGGTGTCTCCTCACTGGATTTATCCTTCTAAATACACATATTTGAATTACTGCATCAACCCTTGCACAATCTTCATAGCAGTTTCATATAAACTCACACAAATTTATGACAGTGTGATAAATGTCTAATCACAGATGATGATGATACACTCGCCATCTCATTGAAGTAGGGCTATTTGAATAGGAGTCTAAATATAGTGTTGCCATTTTCCTGAAAGGTTTTTTTCTTTGAACTAATTTGTTTCCCCTAGCTTACAGCTGTTCAAATACCATGATGCATGCCAGCTGCCAATAGTACTAGCTTGCTTCTGGAGCAGCCTGGGGACATTGGAGCTCAGGGAATCCTGTCTGTGTTTTATTTTCCCCAGGTACTTGCTGGGCCAGGAGTGAAGAAGCTGACATTGGAGTACAGGTGTTTTAGTTCAGTGTTGCGAGAAGATTCCTCCCTTACTGCAGTCCTTCTATAGATAGTTATGCAAACCCTAGGGTTTCTTTGACTTTACAAGACAGAGATTCAACTTCAGAACAGATTAATGCCTAGTTAGGTAGAGCATAATGCTGAATGTTACAAATTAAGACCAGAGAATTATCCCTTGGTTTAAAGAGAGGTGAGATGAGTTTGACATTCAGCTCCTCAAAAAGGAAAGAAACAGAAAGTGGTCTTCTGGCTGTTACTTTGTGGACTCGGATGTTTTGAGCCTTCACAGAAAACAGAGTTTTTGAATTCACTTAGATAGAATAAAGACTAAACAGGAGAAAGAACATATAATGAAACCCAAAATGTAAGCACAGTTGGGATATTACATTAATATACCAATTTAAATGCTTCTGAGAAAGAAAGCCTCTCTCCTTTAATAAGTAAGACTTCCCTAGAATTTGTAAGGATAAAATTTGTCATACTGAAGAAAGGATCAGAACAAAAGTATTTTGGAGTTCCAGGTCCATCTACTGGTGAAATTGTTCTTTTGAGGTTTTATAGGGCAAGCCACATAGTATTAAAAAACTGCAGACAGCTTCATTACCCATGTAAATAGTCAGAATTAGTAAACCCAGTGAAATTACATGAGTTCACAGTAGCAATAACTTCGGTTGATGATGTCTGAAGAATTTTCTTCTCCATTAACCAGCTTTGGTATGAACTGATTTTCTTATCAAACTTTGTCAAATTTCCAAAGTTTTCAGATGGTATGATCCATCAGTACAAAACAGAGCACCATCTCCATGCAGTGGAGTTGCGAAGGTTCACAATGAAAGGATACAGTAGTCAAAGAAGCAGCATGAAGAAGAAATCTCCCCTGCTGTTTCCAATCATGTTTTTGGCTATTTGCCTGGCTTCAGAAGTGACTTCTTTTTATTATTTTCTTGTAAATATTCATTTGGCTTTTTCGTATGTGAGGTAGAAAAAGGCATTTTTGTTCCCCTCTTCGCCACTTTTCAAGTTACCTTGTTTTTTGGTAATTACCAGTTTAAATTGAATGAGTAAATAGAAAAAGTACAAGAAAAAATTACCTATCCTCAGCAACTTATTCAGAAATATGCAGGAATAATCAAGTGAATAAGGGAATGCACAGAATATGTGCATATTGTATGATACATTAATCAGCTTGATTTGAACAGACAAAATAGCACCCATCATTAAAGTTTGTTTAGGCAAGTATATGACTCATCATTTATTTTTGAGAAAGATATATGTAGTTACAAAGCCTCCTAGGAAAACTCCTTGGCACACAGTGGAATTGTGAGACTCCTCTGATGTGTTCTGATCCAGAAAATATCAAGCCTACCTGTTTTAATTTAAAAGCGCATTAGATAGATAAGCTAGTAAAACTTAGGCAGTATGAAAGTTTAAAAATAATTTAGTCATTTATGCATGCAATTCTTTCAGATTCTACCTCTTTGCTATTCTAAGTCATTATTTTATTGATCATCTCTGCAACATATAAAGTGTTTTACACAAACACTATTGCATGGTGCTGTCAGTTCACACTCTCATTATTTAAATATCTCTGGCCAAGGAATAACAACTGATTGTTATGACTAATTTTTGGTTTCATTATTGAAACTGTTAGATTTACTCAACATACAAAACCTTCAAGTCTACCCCATTTTCATTTAAAAGACAAAGTTCTTGTAGCTTTGGAGAGGAACTGATTTTTAAAAGTCAGCTGGAAGTACTACACATAGGAATGCTGAACAGGAGGACTCACGTCTTTGCAGACTCTGATCAGAGTACCCCAGGGAATTCCACACTTCTATTTAATAATAAAAAATGTTTCTTCAATAAAGAGCCTGTTTTCCAAAAATACATTAGTGCATCTGTACATGCCTTGATGAACTTGGCCTTCATGATTGGGTGACCACAATTACTGAATATAAAAACCCAAACAGAAAATACATCACCCCTTCTTTCCCCCTGTTCACTGTAAGAAGCTAAATGTTTTGAACAGATGAACTTATGATGAAATATGTCTCAGAGGAAAAAAACTGAGCCATAGATCATGAGTTAAGACTGTGCTTTTCTTAAGAAAGGAAATTAGCATAAAATTTAATGCACTTTTTAGTTCTTCAAAACTTATGGAACTATGTCTAGGAATAAACGCAGCCAAATTTTGTAATTTTGTTAAACCGTTTCTTCTACTACTCAGCAGGTTATAGGATGCCATTGAATCAGGAGGACATGCCAGAAGGCTGTTCCACAGATTATATTGAGTTTGATAGATTGGCCACCACAGGCATTTAAGAACAAAGGCATGCACAGAATATATCTATTAAAATTTCTGTGTACAGGGAAAACTATGTACAAAAAATACTGATGACATACATTTCCCTATATTACTTACAATTTAAATAGTAGCTCTAAATTATAACCATGGGAAATAGCTAATCGATTGACAAATTATATATATTCAGTAATAAAAATGGTTGCCACATGAACTTTAAAGATAGAACTTGGGAAGTATCAGCTGTACCCAGCCTGTATGGATTCACTGTTGAATTGTTACTGTTCATTAGATTTCTGCTGCTTTAGCTCGTATAAAACGATCCAACTGCTGATGATTTAGGATAACCCTACCCCTTGATTAAGGTGGAAGACTTAAGTCAGGAATGTCTTTGTTAAAGTATTTGGATACCTGAAGTTGGAATTATGAGATTGGAATTTTCAGAAGATCCTAGTATGCAAATACCTTTTATATCAATGAAAAATCAGTGTGGTGCTTGAAGTATGTCTGCATATATACCTTTGATACATTTTTTCTTTTTTTCTTGGATTGTCAAGTTGATCTGAGTCTTGCTGATGACATTGGCTTTGAGGTAAACAGAAATATTTTGGGGTGGTGTTTTATTTTTTTCTTGTTTGTTTTGGTGGGTGTTTTTTTTGTTTTTTTTGATTTTTTTGTTTGTTTTTTTAAGGAAGTGTCTGAACATGGTAGTTGTCTACTTCATGTTGATTTTTAACATAAAAGCCAATTACTACATCTTTAATAATTTAACTTTTATTGGAAATCTTTCCTATAAGTCATTACTTTCGAAAATGCTACAGTGTGATGGTGGGTTCCTCCCACCCCATATATAACTCTATTGACTTTAGGCAATTGCATTTCATCTACGGCTGCTATAGTTTATTTTCAGATGTGCCTGAAGTTGGAGAAGCTAAACAATTTTTCTTCCTTGCCAGTGCCTTTCTATCTAGAACTCTATGTGTTTTTTTAAAAAACTGTTCTTTGTAGTAAATATCTCTTAACCTTCTAAATGATGAATAATGTGTGATATAGTAGAGACATGAGATAAATCTAAGCTTATAAATCAGAGGAAATTTACTGAAGTGAATATAAATTCCATCAAGATCCAGCAAATATTGTGTGTTATCATGAAGGCAGGTTAGATTAAATTCTCAGGTGTACTCCCTAGGCAGCCTTATCAATGCCAAAGGTTGTACAAAGAATAATAGTTAGACGTTTTAAAGCAGCCACGATTGCATTCTCAAGTTTTTTACATATAAGAGAACTTTTTAAACGAATTTAAAATAACTGACAGTGATCAGCAATCAAACATCTTTATACTGTTAAACGTATTTATATCTGAATGAACTATTAATTGTTTGATAATAAATTGACGTACAAATAGTGGAGTTTTATTTACAAATGGAAAAATCACTGAAGTGGAAAAAAACATGCTAATGATAGAATTTTGCATTTAGGAACACATTTATCCTTTCAAACAGAATGGACTGCTAATCTTAAACAATAAACCCTTCATTATGGAGAAGCACTGAATGAAGCATAACCGTTCCTAACTGGCATCTTTTATATAAATTTAGAAAATACGCACATTCCTTTAGCTCTGTTTCATGGATCTGTTGTAATCAATCAATAGGTGTTAATGTATACTACTTTAATATATAACTTGAATTCTGCAAGCTTCTCCACAGATGATATGTTTAAAATATAAACATATCATAAGACAGATAAAATCAGTAAATCTAACTCTTTCCTGAGTTTTCTACAGTGCAAATATCTACTGATTATCATACAAAGCAAGGCTGCACTGTCTTTTATGTCTGCCAAACCTGGTGAAGGTCTTCTCTTGGATCTTCACCTAAGAAATGGCTAAGAAAATTGAGGCTGTTCAGCCTGGAGAAGAAAAGGCTGTGTGGAGACCCCATAGCAACATTCCAGTATCGGAAGGGGGCCTACAAGGATGCTGAAGGTGGACTCTTCATCAGGGTGATAGGATAGTGATAGGACAGTGGGTTTAAACTTAAACAGGGGAAGTTCAGGTTAGATATAAGGAAGTTGTTCTTTACTGTGAGAGTGATGAGACACTGGAACAGGCTGCCCAAGAAAGTTGGGAATGCTCCATCCCTGGCACTGTTAAAAGTTGGACAGGGCCTTGAGCAGCCTGATCTAGTGGGAGGTGACCCTGCCCATTGCAGGGTGGTTGGAACTAGGCTGGAAACCTAACCATTCTATGATTCTATTTTTTTTTTCTTTTTTCTTTCTTCAGAATTCTCAACTTATCTTGAGCACAATCAAAGCAGGTCATACATTCTCTCTTGAAAAGCACTGAACATTGAACATTTCTTTTCATTGTAATGTGCATCCTGGTTATCAGGAGACAAACTTGGAAGGTAATCCAGGTTTTTAAGTAAGTCCTAATGATAGCTGTAAGCAAAACCCTTGAGACTGATGTTCAAAACTCTCTCATGCATTTTTCTGTTCCTTGGATCAGAGAATATAAATAATTTGTATTAACACTAAAAGTTATTACACTGAAGTAGAATTGGAAGCCTTCTATGATAAGTGTGTAGAGGAATTTAGAAAGCAAGCTTCTAAAACTCTTTTCTTTAAATGACCAACATTAACTCGGGTGCAGAATAAAAGACACTCTAAATATAATCCATTAATAATTCCATGAAATCTTGCTGTGTTTATGATCACTATTCACATTTGAAAAAATATTTTATGTTTTCAGTTTATTTGTTATTATAGTAATTTATTATTATTTAAATTCTTCTAAAGCTATTTAAGGCTTAAATGCATCTCTGGAATGTGCCTGCATTTGATAGAAAGGCTTTTTTGCATATCCTGGATTCCTATGCTCCTAGAGTGTGACTGTGGAAGATTCTTGATCATCTTATTTCAAAAACTGCAGACTAAATATTTGTATCATTAACAGCTGCCTACGGGAAATTTTGCCTATTAAATATGCTCTTAGGTTTAATTCCTTCTGGTGTAGCATCAAAATTCATGAGCATCTACGTAAACAGAAAGTTTCCATTCATCATTAAAAGTTACAACATGCGGCCAATCAGCTGAAAATCTAATGTTACATTAAATGTTTTAAGGCATATGTACATACATTTACATATATGTTTCAGAAGTGGTTTTGTTTAGGATCTATACGCTAATATTTTTGCTTTTATTAAATACAGAGTTCAGTTAAATACTGAAATACTGCTAAATGGAATGCACAGTAAAGGGTAATGAGAGGATAAAAAAAATAATATACTGAGCTTGACAGATTAATTAATGAACATTTTTTCTTTACATGACTTAAGCCTTCCATGCACTGTCTTGTACTATTTGACAAAGTTTTACTGGCAGGTCCCAATGCAAATTTTTTATGTCCTTGGTAAGGCACATAATATAATTAATGCTAGATCCTAACCAGTTTTATCCTGTACATAATTTTGCCAAAAATCTAATATGGTGTTTACTGAGTTCCTACAGATAACTTCTCCCAGTTGGCTTTTGTTTTAGAAGCACACAAAACAAAAGCACGGGAGTTAAAATACCATCACTGGTACTGGCAGCAGAAATCTGAAAAGTTTTTTCTGTCTAGGGATTTGCAGGAAATGTAGGTCTTGTCTATAGCTGCTACCTGTGACACTTGATGCTTCTGTCTCTAAGAGCTTGTCTGATTGGAAGTACTTAGTTAACTCATGTTAATTTTAGTGAGATATCTAAGGTAATGAACATTAATAAAATTTGTATGGACGCTGTCACTAACAGTAGTTAGTATAGGAAGAAATGGTCTGATCAGCTGAGCAGGAGTTTTGTCTGACTTTCAGGGGTAGTAGTGTTGAGTGCTTTTTCAATATCCCATTCCTAGTGAGTCAAGGTTTGCCTTTTCAGAATGAGTAAATAGTTGTATCTATCTATCTATCTATCTATCTATCTATCTAATCTATCTCTGCTACTAAATTTCTCTCTTCCTTGAAATGCAGCTTCAGTTATACTGCCAATTTCCTATAAATCTGGACCAGATTTTTTATCTATAAATAAAATTAAGGAGGTGTAACTTGTATTTAAGTCTCCTCTAAGGAAGCATTTCATTGCTCAGTGTGGCAGAAACATTTATGATTTTCAGTTTACCAATGCCCAGAATAGTGCTACTATAGTGATTTCAAGACAGTTCATGGTCAACCCACGTTTTTGTTGCATCAGGTTGAACCCTCTGCTCAGAATCCATCTCTGATGTATGTGTGCCTCCTAATCTGGAAGCTCTTTCCTTTTAGAAGCATTGATAGGCAAGTGATTTGACTATATTGGAAGGAAGTCAAGCATTCCACATCCCTGACTCAAGTCAGAGCTTTCTGCACAACAGTTAAAGTGCACTGTAGATTAGAGGTACATTATTATTAACAGGAGTGGTACATTAAATCCACTGTGCACAGCGATTGTACTAATAAAATGCATTACTTGGAGTTTTAAATCCTCAATCTAGAAATTCAATTAATTTCTAAGGAATCCAATATTGAAATACAAGAACTTTGCTCATCTGCTGTCACCTTGTAAAGCTTCAGTATCTTACCCTGTGGTAGAATGAATTTTGTATACAAACATGCCATGAAAATCTTGGCTTAAGATGCATGTTTTTAATTTCTAAAGCGAGAGAGTAGCATTGTTTCAAGACAGAGTGAAATAGAAGTTCCAAAACCTTGTATTGCCTGTAAACACCCCAGTTCCCACCTCAACATCCTGTTTACGTAAGAAAACCTGGCAGTATTCCATCCTCCCTTTATAAAGTACAGACTCTTCTGAAATTTTACTCATCTAAATGCAAGTTTTCATCAGTGATGTCTTATTTTACACCAAAGAATTTCTTTTAATTTTCATGTAATAACTTTCTGACTTTTCATTTCAATCCATTGCTTATTCATCTGCACAAAACACATGAAGCGCAGTGTATTATTCACTTAAAGGGTACTCATGGACGTATAAACCCCGATGAGCCACAACCTAAAATAGAGTTCAACCCCATTGTATTTTAGATAATTTTATTAGAATCGGCTCTACTCTGTAATCATTTTGTTAAGGATGAATATTTTAAATATATTACAAAGCAAAATGCATATTGCAGCTAAAGAATTGTAATGGCTAGAACCTGTGAGAAAACACTCGTGTTTAATTCAGAAAGGAAAAAAGGCAAATTTAACATATGAGAAGCAAAATAATTTCGAATTTTAAATAGAATAATATTCTCTTAAATGACTTCTGAGCTTTGCCATCTAATGTATAAAAGCCCTCAAGCAATGGCTTTAGTTTCAACATAGGCAGATGGAAGGATGGACAAAAAGCATCTAAGTAAGTGCTTTATTAGCTGCCTGCTGTTCTTGGAGTGGTAATCAATAAAAAATATTTCTTATAAATTAAGATTTTGCTAGTAAAAAGGGATTCTTTTTTCTTGTGACTGACCTTAACTCTCAAAATCTGAATGCACTTGTGGTGCCTATGAGTTATGAAACTTTCGTACTTAGGAATATAATAATTACCTTTCACTGTTGAGATATTCTATAGAACATGCATTAAGTCAGTAAAAGGCATGAATTCTCTTGTGATTTCACTCCATCATGAGTTTTCTGTGCCAAAAAAAAATAGATACCCGTTTTCACTTTGCCTTTACCGAAGGATAAGGCAATGAAAGCATTAAATAGCTGAAGTAAAATTAGAGAGTCTTTCTTGTAGTGAAGATTGTGTCATAGTTGTGTGATGTCATTTTGAAAAGAATACTGTTTAAGGATAGTGTTGGACAAATTTTGTCTGCTGCTGAAAAGAATAATGTGATACCACACTTACTTACATTTGTTCAGGAAATTTCTCGCCTGATTACTTTCAGTTTCAGTGGTCAACATTACACACTGCCTGTTTTCACAAGAGTAAGAGTCTCCTGGGAATATCTGTGCATGATCCCAGACAGTGATATATAATTTATGATACTCGTATAGTAACACTGTGCTTCCAAAACATCATTCAAAATATAACAGAATGATATTCAGTATACAGGTTATTTTGATCTCGGCATGCAGGATACAATAAAGAGTGGTACATAGACATAATTATCTTTTTATTTTCTAGTTGCTGTTTGATGAATGCAGTTTTCTGGTGCTTTATACATGAGCCACTAGATCATGCCCTGAAACTTCAAGAAAGTGAGAAGATAAGGACTGTGACAAAGTTGAAGTTAAAATTAGCCTACTAAATTTGTAGCACTGTTGAACTGGAGAATGCCTTAAAAAGAAGAGTTCAGTGCAGATAACAAACATTCAATTATTAATGAGATATTTAGAAATATTTGGCACAGATACTGGACAAAATGTGGAAAATGGTGTTGATAGATCTAATGATGTCTTTGAGGCTGTCATGAAAGATGTTGGAAGTTAACATGATAAAATATCAAGCTTTGATGGCAAGGATGGTAGCTGGTTAGAATTTGAGAGGTCATCCATGTACCGGGTGTCCATTATATGTCATTCATACAAACCATTCTGCCTCAGATATGTGAAAAAAAACATGTAACAGAAGTTCAAAAAGCTAGGACTTTAAATATAATTTAAAGTGTGAGTTCTTTTTGCTTTCACCTACAGAAGTGAGAAAATCTACTTTCTTTAGTTAAAGTAGAACTAAATCTTACATAAAATATTTTGGTTTATAACTAATGAGTTTACTTAACTAAGGCAGACCATTTCCTTGAGATCAACCACTTCAAGATAAAAGCCTAGCCAGAGTCTAAGACAGGTGTAGCCATGAATTTTCTTATGACTAACACCCTGAACAATGTTGTTTGTTATATTCATTTTAACTTTAAACAACTACATTATATTTTTCAAAAAATGGATAACAATATTCTACATCTCTGAGCATCTGTCAATACATTCTAGAACAAATTTGTAAAGGTGGTTGTAAGACTTAAGCTTTATTTTCCTAAAATCTAGGGGAAATGGAATGAAGTAAGGTGAAGCTTAAAACAGATACTTCAGAAATGTCATTCTAAATGAAAAAAAAAATTACAAATAGAAAAATAAAACATCTTTTCATAAATTTTAAGCAATAAGTACTAGGCTCAGATTTTTCAGGAAATTTCAAATTCCATTTCAATGCTAAAATGAATTCCAAACTCTTCAATATTTGATATCAGTGAGAAAAAGTCATACTTGTAACCAGGATATGTTTTATGAGAGCTCCTTCTCAAAAGGGGAGCTCTTGACAAAAGCTGTTAATAAGAACTAGGGTACATTGTACTTTAAAAATCCATTTGTTCTTCAGGTGCCTAATTAGGTGAAAGTTACTTTATGGCAGAAGTATTTTAAAGGCAGAAATATCTTTGCTGGACATGTGACAACTTTATGGCTCTAGGGGTCTACGCTTACTCCTTTTTCTTAATGAGACTTTCATTTTTTACCTTACCTCATTAAAATATGCCAAGCACTGGGAAATTCTTTATAAAATGAAATTAGATTTATAAAGATTAGAGTAACATAAAAGCTCAGATGGTTTGTTTTTGAAATTGTTGATTCAGAGCTGGAAACCCTTTTACGTTACTCAAGACAAACTTTCATTTTTCCTTAAGACTTTGTCCCTATCCTCACCAAATGTATTTTCACTGTATAATTTCAGACTGTTTTTAAAATTTTAATAATTTTTATTAAATAGAATACCTGAGGTTTCTAAGCTTCCATTTGAAAATGCACTTCAAGTTTTCCCAGCTGTGATAATATTTTTCTCTATTTAAACTAAGGCAAAATATTATTAGTGTTTAAACTGCAGGGAGCTATCCACAGAGCAACTGACTCAAATAACATTATTAACCTATGTATTATGTACTGTCATTTTACTTCCAGGACATTACTTTCTTAATCTCATTGGTATAATGTGTATACACTTTTTCCTTACATGTTCTCCAGATATAAGAAGCCATCCAATTAATAACTGTGTGTGCAGTTCTCTATTTAAAATTTGGTAAGTGCTTACAGCATCCTATAGAAAAATGTTATCAATATTCTTTTATGATAAATACAGTTTGATATCTGCAAAGACCACATGCAGTTAAGATAAGGAACATTTGTTAACATACTATATCTTTTTGTAAGCCAGGTAACTCATGGCTTCCAAAGAACTTGTGCAGAAACTTAGGCAAAGCTAGTTAGGATAAGAAGAAATAACAGAACATTACTTTTGTAACAAGTAACTTTTTAAAATAAGAAGGAATTTATCCTCATAAATGGCACCTTCAAAACTAACGAATCCTTTACGCATTTTATTCTGCTGGACACTTATTAGTCAAACAGTTTTTTGGGGGACTGTGTATGTAGTGTGCCAATTCTCAGACAAATTTGTGCTGTTACATTTGCTTCTAGCAAGACATAGATTAGGCTCTGATCTTCATGGTGTCATATCTGTGCCAGCCACAGTTCTAATGTGAAAATGTATGCTCTGCCATTTTAGCAGCCTGAGTCTGACTGCTGCTATTTCTTTTCCTTTTCTTTATTTTTTTTTTCTTTTTTAAAGAAAAGAATTGTGGCTAATAAAGCTTATTATGAGCTCCAGAAGTCAACAGGTCCTGGTATCATGTTAGAAGGGAGAGAAAAATAGAATAGAAAAGACAGAAATCTAAAAATTATTGAAATATAACAGTGCTTCAGAAGACACTTCAGTTCTTTACAGAGCTTTTCACTCCTGACACAGGACAATGCCTTTGACATGCAGGAGCTAAATGGAGCATAGACTGGAGACATCTACCATCCTCGTCACAGCTGCTACCACATCATGGAGAGTATTGCTAACACAACAGAAAAAGAAATTAACTGCCCATCTGCACAGTGTAAACCATTTTGTCTAGTCATGGTTGATTAGCAAGAGAAAATGGACTTGTGCTAATGTTAGGGTACAGTTCTGGAACGTGGAAGACCCAGATTCAAGTACCATCTTTGGCTGATGAAAAGAAGAGGTTTTACTGTTTTAGTATTTCAGGCCTATTTCAGTGCTACTCCACAGCTACAGTGCTTTCGGTTACCCAGCTTGGAGTCTGCCCTCAACAAGCCAGGTAGTTTGGACCACTGAACTCGGGCCATGAGAGTGACTTAATCTCTACAAATTTTATTAGTTACATCAACACTTTAACAGCAGTGTTCCGAGGAGTCTAGCATGCTTTTGAAGTCCACTAAACCAGATCCTTTTATTATAAGTATTTCACCAAATTTATTTTCATGTCTTTCAGTACACGTTCTACAGCGAAAAGAACCTTAGAGGCTCTTTCAGCATTTGTGCTGCACTCATTAAATTACCTGTAGCTTTGATGCTGGAAAACAGAAGTCTGTACTTCATGAGTTCAGGAACATTCAACACTTTTAATTGACTTTTTTTCTTTTCTGCTTCTTTCCAAAACTTTAAGAGGGCATAGGGGGCAGGGAGCAAGAGAGGAAAAACGTTAGTTTTCATACTTACATAAAGTAATGAGCACAGAAAATTGTTGACTGGTTTTACTCACCTGGAGGTACCCATTTCAACACCCATTCCAATTCTGTACAATTTTATTTCCATTAAAATATTTTTATGTGTTTCTTTACTTTCTGGTAAGGAATTGCGTTACTGCAAGATGGAATTTACATTTCTGTATATACAGGGGTTGGCAACATATGTCCCCTACATACTGCAGAAGCAGACAGTACTTAAAGTCACAACCAAAAGAAAGACTTGCTCTTGCTACTCTTCAACCAGAAGGTCTTTTTTCCTGTTTTCACTCTGCATCAGCCTCTGCCTTTGCATTATGTTTTTTAACATTTCCATATGTTAGGAAGAAAACTGTGGGACTGTTCTTCCTCAAATATGGTTTCCATCTAAATACTCCTGCTGAGTGGCTGCTCTCCACTTTAAAGCCTCGGTTTGTAATAATAGTTTGAAATCTTTTCCTTTAAATCCATGTGCATTACGTGCTTTAGGAGACTGGATAAAAAAATCTAACAATTAGAAAAGGATAATTTGCTTAAAATACAGTTGAAAGAATTGATCCCAATTGTTCAGGTTTTCAGTTAAAGCTCTGTTGAAGTCACTTTTAGCATTATAAAAATCAAGCAACCACCTCATGAAGAAGAAATATAACAAATTAGAATGAAAATTAATTGAATTTTTTAAGTTGAGAAAGCATTCCAAGCTAAAAGCACAGTGTCTCTAGGGCAAATCAGGTTAAAATAAGTCTTTTGCTGTTGACTATTAATCATTTGGAACTTGTTCTTTGAGTGGTCAAGAATAATTTTCTCTGGATTATGTGATTAAAGAGATCAAAGAGTTCATTATTGCTTTAGATAAATGCCAGCAAGTTCTATTATTCTACATGCAAAGAGAACAGGTCTCCAGTTATCTCCCACCATTTCAACTTACGCAAAAAGTGCCCTGTGCACTTTAATTAGTTATGTATCAAAGAAATTTTTCTCTAGGAGTCAAAAAAAAAAAAAAAAGGCAAAGGAGTGAACATTGCTCTCAGCTATGCCAATGATGACTTAGTCAAATTAGTGGGGATATTCAGCTCTATCTAGGGACAGAATTGGGGCCATGAGGACATGGAACTTCTTGATATTTGGGTGGTTTTATTTTGCTTCTGTTACTCCCTAAATATAAAAGACTGGCATTTTACAGCTTCATTTTTCTGACCTGCACAGTTGTGTTTCTTGATTCGGATTCAGCTCATTGTTTTAACTTGCAGCCATGGAAGGAAATTCCTGCTGTTCTCGCTAGATGCTGAGAACAGCATAGCCCCTCCTGGGTGGCTGCAACTCCACAGGGGCCTCTTGTAGCCCATGAGTTGTGTAACCACCCATCTCACCTTTGGGAATCAATCCAGGGATTCACTTTTTTTCTCCATCCAACTGTAATCTGTAGAAATTAGGGGTTTTCCTTTGCATTTTTTTTTAAACTGCCAAGTTGTTAGTCTTATTAACCTTTAAGATGGAAAAAAAATAGAATTATGTTCACTATGGTAATTTATCTTTGATCAGAAAGAGTTATTCCAAGGTGTTGCAGGAAAAATAAATGGAGATCATTGCACAGCTTATATTTTCACTCTAAAACAAACAAACAAAAAAAAACAACCCAGAACAAAAATATTTTAGAGCTAACATTACAAAAAAATAAAAAAGAAACTGTTCTTAGTCAGGTTTCCCCATTATATATAATATATTAAGAGATATTTCTATGCCTGACTCATGTTTAGAAATGCAGATTCATGGATTAATGCCTTTTACACTGGTTCTTCTTTTCTAAGGAGTTCATGTGACATTTCTTCACTTTTCTTTCCAAGTCCTTCTGATAATATTTATGTGCATCTGTGAGCCATTATTTTGAACATATGCATGGTGAGTCGTTCAGATTTTTTTTAAGAAATAAGCTTGACTTCTACTAGTTCTGTGAAATTTATTGATCTGGCTACTACAGTCTGATCTTTGCATTGTTAAGTAGCCAGATAAATAGTACAGAAAGGCAGCCATCTCCAAAACCTAGGTCCAAGGTCAAATCTGGCTTTTTATAGAAGTATATGGCAGATGTGAAATGAATGTTATTCTAATATTTTATATAAATGAAAGTTGAATGTGAATGAAATGAAAACCATTTCTTAAATGTAGCTGGAGGGTTGTACTTTAAAAGGAGATGGTTTTGAATTCTAAGGGCCAGATATTAAAGTATTTATGAACTCATTTCTTATTAAAACTAAGTTCATGATGCAATAATGTACCTCAGGCCTGGAGAGAAGAAAGGGTCAGCATGAAAATCAGGGCATGATATTCTGTGTCTTTCAATAGGTAATACTTCATGGTCAGTGCTCCTCCTAGTATTCACATTTTAATCTATCATATTTATTTAAACACTTACTGAAAACAACCCAGCTTACTATTTTGTTTAATTGAGACATGTGACACAAATATTCATTAATTTTGTTTTTTCATCAAAAAAAAGATTATAAATAAACATATATGTTCTGCAATAATTCACAATGGAAACTCAACTCTTCAAATTCTTAAGAAAATATTTTCACCAAGGTTACTGTAATTTCGAATGAACTCAAAATCTTGTCGTCTTCTTGTTGCTATCATATTTTTATTTGTCAAAAGAAAAATAAAAACCTGTGATTTAAAGCAGGAAAAATACTTTTTTCAGCTAAGAATTAGTCTTTGCTTTTTAATCATTTCTATTATTTCCATTAAAAAAAAGTTAACAAATTCAGAAATAGAGATAATACTTTAGGAATAAAATAGATTTCTTTGCATTTTTCAGTCATTTCATTTTCCAACCAGCCTTTCTAAATTGTTTAAGCCAGTGCTATCAGTTATTGCATCTGTATTTACGGGCACTAGGTAGGAAATAGCATAGTGAAAAGACTGATTTTACTGTACCTTTCATTTTGGAAGATGTTCTTTCCAAAAGTGCTACAAATTTATTGATGCTCTTGAAATCTAAGGTTAATTATTAAAATCAAAATTACACACCCCACACCTCTACCCTCACCCCCAATTTTAATTTTGTTTAATTTGTGGGTTTAATTTACTGTTTTATTATTTTGTATTTATGGTCAGATTTCTTTCTCTCAACCTTCTAATAGCAAACCACGTTTAAAGTATTACCATAGTTAGTTCTCAAATTGTTGTTTCACTTTCATTCTTCAAATACTTTAGGAGATGACTTCCTTTCTTCTTTCTGCTTCTCTATCACAAGCTACATTGTACCCTCACCTGCTTTGTTTAAGGTGATTCTGCTGGCAGGCTTTAATAATTGCCCTTAAATTTAAAGCACCCCCCAGAGTAATTTGCTAACATAGCCCAACTGACTTTCCTCAAGAAAATAAAAAATACTTGCATTAATAGCACTATCATATCACTTAAAATATTAGACAAAGAATCTCCTCAGAATTGCTACTGCTTCAGTTCAGAACAGGCATAGAGTCTCAATAATACATGGCTTTAATTAGAGCTGGACAGAACATTTATAAGGCAATTAGCCACTCCATGGACTTTTATGTGTTCAGACAGAAGTTGAATTTTTTTCTTAAATGAGAAATGCAAAATATTCAGACAAAGAGACCTTCCTGTGACTCAAAGTATGAAGTACTATGACCCTTTGTGTTAAAGAAAACATTTTCTTACAAAACATCATGTCCATTATATAAAGAAGATTCAGTATCCTGGGTTATTCATATAATATTGATATTGATAACATTGATACAAGATATTCATATAAATGTCCTGTCAATTGCAGCAGTACAAAGTAACCCACACAAAATTAAAAACACTCAGAGCATAGTTCATTGTGGAGACATGTTACAAAACAATTGAAATATAATTACTTGCATTTCACAGACTAAATAAAGGTAAAATCTAGAAAAAAATATGGCACAAGAACATGGTTAGTCTTTTTTTAAAAATTACATTTTGTATACTGTGCCTACAGCTACATTAAAGCTATAGAGTCCAAGATTCCCTTTCATTTCTTTATTAGACTGTGCTTTCTACTTAGATCCTTTTCTTCTATTTCTAAGGAAGTCACTGTTCCAGCTCTGCTATAAATACTGTTTCTTTTCTTTTCTATATAACTCTTAAGGAGTTATTATGCATATCTCTTAATCAAGCTAATGCAAGTTTGCTTGTGAATGAATCTTGGAATGAATCTTTGTTCTTTCTAGGCACCCATCAGTTCTGAAAAATGAAATAATCCCTTGCTTTATTTAAAAGAATAAGGAACAAAGGACACCTGCATCTTATGATATATACATTTAAATAATTATATTGTAAATACAGTCAGTTATTTCAGAATACATTTAATCCAACTTGTAGACAATCCAATAACATCATGAAAATCACTTTTTACTCCATTTAGCTTAATGTTTAATAGCAACACTTCTGAAATATGAAAGAAATTTTGCTGGTTACTCAAAATTATCTTTCCCTCCTTGCAATTTTTAGAAATAAAGTAATTGACATGTCTCCTGTCACTCAGAATTCTCACGAGAATTATTCTAAGTATTTTCCCCAGATCTGTGTAAATTCTAATCTTTCTATGTTTTTCCTTTCACAGATATTGGGATATTTAAAGTATTGCAATTTATCAAAGTTCAATCCCTTGAAAGTCTAAAAAGTAAATGTGTGCCCTCAGGGGCACATAGCACAAAAACTTGTACTTGTCTCAAGGACATTGTACAAATCAAGATATGAATGCACCTTTGGTTGCAGAGATATTTTTAATTAAGAAAGAGAGAATAAAACGAGTTTTGGATGGTAATCGAAGGTAGGATTTTCTTGAACTCCCCTACATTTGGTTGAATACTGTAAATATTAAAAGAACCTAAGCAACTGTGAGTGATGTTGGTAGGTGATTTGAGTTCCATCTAAGTTGGCATCTTGAGATATTTGACCAACCTTTTTTATACTCTAAAGCATTTGTTCTAAACAGAAAGGAGTTTTTAAGAAAAAACCTTTTGCAGTAAAATGCAAGTGTTTCTTCTGCAGGTTGGTTGAGGTAGTTGACTCTACATCTTAATCAGGTTTTCTGTCCTACAATTATGACCTTGACTACTTTTTTGAAGTCAGTGATGATCATCCTTTGAGGAATTATGGACTGTTAAGAGGTCTGTTTTCAAAGGACTCCAATGGAAGAAAGTGATGAAATGGTGATTTACACTGCTAAAGATTATATACAGTCCCTGTAGAGTGTATGAAAATCTATGTTTTGTTCATTGCAATGTTACTGCTTTATTCCTCCCTCACATCTCCAGGGTAGCTTCAGCAATTTTTTAGAAATGTGTGA
Source organism: Pezoporus wallicus (assembly GCF_028554395.1). Classification (NCBI taxonomy): domain Eukaryota; kingdom Metazoa; phylum Chordata; class Aves; order Psittaciformes; family Psittacidae; genus Pezoporus; species Pezoporus wallicus. Next base: position 4,048,534 of record NW_026638613.1, read on the forward strand.
AAATGTCATTCTGCCCCAAACCCAAATCTTAATTAAACAATGCCAAATTGTCCTTGCCTACAATATGTATAGAACCCATATAGTCTTCTATTTCAAATATTTTTCCTTTTTTTTTTTTTGCCAATGCAAAACCTGCTTAAATTGGTCCAAGGCAAAAGTTTGTATTTTTTTTCTCTTCCTTTCCCCAATATTTATGGTCCAGAATCTCCCCTTGCATATAGTGTAAATTCAGCCCAAATTGAACTGTCAATCATTTCCGAATAGATTATGCAGGAGAGGTTGACTGTGAAAAAAGCAAAGCTAAGAGGATGTAAGATGCGAAAAAAGGGACTGTTGTGGTGTATGCAATTAGAAGTTCAAACTGGAATCTGCTTTGCTCATGGAAACATCAGTCAAGATGATGCAGCAGACTTATTATGGAAATTCAATCTATGGTGCAGTTAGGAGAGCTCAGCTAGTTTTCTAGTAGTGTTAGAAACTACTATAGTTTCTACTTCAGTAAAAAGAACATTGTGTAAATATATCCTGAGATTGAGTATATATTTTATGCAAGCTTGATTGCATATTTTAATTGCACTATAATTGTTAAACATATCTGTTTTGTAAAATTTTTTTTATTAAATCTAAATTCTTGGTATTAGACAAAAATTCTGATGTCACATTTACAGTTCATTAAATTCAGAATTAAATTGTGCAACTAGACTAGAGAATTAGAGAGTAATTTGGAAAAGCATTTTATTTAATTGCTTCTGTAACAGGCTAGGCTAGGTTTCTGCAAATATATTGTACATGTAACCACTACAAAAGTTCATTGCAGCATCAGGATTTCATTCCATTACTAACATGTCCACGTATATTAGGCTAACACATAATAGATCTTAAAAATCCCTATAGCATGAATGTTATAGATATGCCTCCACTTCAGTCTCACAGATTTTTAAAACAGTACCGCAATGCAGAAAGAATGAAACAGTGAGGTATCAATGTTATATCAAAACTGCATAAATGTAAATAGGGTCTCAATCTCAGCCAATGAAACAGGACAAATCCCAGCACTAACTTTTCTATGCTTAGTTACTGTTTATCCTAAGTCAAAATGCATACTCTGTGCTAGTATTTTCACTCTAGAAGTAAAAATTAATAAATAAAACAACAAATAGATGTTAGGGAGGATGGTGGGGAATATATATTCTTCACAAGATAAATTTTCTCTCTAGAGAATACGTGTGATGAAAATTCAGTACACTATAGACTGGATTTTTAATTTCTTTAAAGACAGGATTGTTGAGGACTAGTGACAAATTATTTTTCTTTGGATTTTTACGGTTCCCTTTTGTGACCCCTGAAGGACTGCAATCCTGACCAGTAAGACTCGCACTGTGGAAGTGCATCAATAACCAGATAATTACTGAAGGCTCCCAGAGAGTTTCTGTTTGGGGTATGTTTCTCACAGCTGAAAGGGGTTATGTTATACCCATTACAGATACATGCTACAGGAGCCTTATGTTTTTCTCTGAACCTTTTCTTTGGCCACTATTGAAAAGGGGTTCAGTTGCTAAATCTATAATGTTCCCTTCCAGAATTCCAGGCAGTCACCCTGGACAGCTGCTCACTGAAGTCCATACAGAAGGTGTTCATGCAACCAAATATCAATATCTGGAGTAAATGTGGAAAATTTGTTTCTCATGTAGTGAACTGTCCAGCCAAGCACTGATGTTTCTGTCATTCTAAAATGTGAAGCTTCTCCTGGCTCTGTGTGCATATGGTCTAGGAAGTTCAGTGCTGTTTGTTTGCTGCATCAGTATACTTTCCTGCTATTGTTGATCCCCAAAATGTAATTTTTATGAATGTACAATGAGTTGCTAGAGCAAAGGGACAAGAGAGGGCTATAAACAGCAGTAAAATTTAAGACTTCAGAAAATGTTAATAGAACAAAAATTCACAAAGGTAACAAAAAGAATAGTTGTCTCATCTGAATAACTGAAGAGTCAAAGACAACCTGCTCTTTCAGAACTGGATGATGAATGAGAAAGGAAAGTCCTCTGCAGTGACAAATGATAGTAAAGTTGTTTTCCATCTCTCTCTGTGCTGCTTACAGCATTTAACAAGGAGGCAGGGAAAGAGCTGCTGTGAGGGCAGAAGGGGATGACCCCATCTCCTAGGAATTACAAGAATAAAAACTTGCAATATGACAATTGCTGTTATATCAAAACAAGTTTTATTTAGATTAGTTTTTATTTACAGTACATTTATGCTGTGGGTACAGATTGGGTATTTGGTACATGCTTCTGTACCTTCTTTCTTACTAAGCCATAGCCTTTCCTTACCAATAAGCTCATATTAATTACATGCATACTGGGGGGATGTATGCATAAATATGTGTATATACTTACATCAGTATGTATGTGAATTCAAGTATCTGATAAAAATACCATTACATCAGTGTTGTGTTTCCTAAAAATAAAATCTCTCCATATAGGAAATGTATATAAAAATATAATTCTACATAGAACAGAAGTTCCCTCTGTTGAAATGTAACTATTTGACAATTTTGCAGGCTCTGTTTCATTCTTGTATTAATAAAATTTGTAGAACTTTGTAGTTACAAAGTCATAAAATTATTATCTCTGTATCTTTTACTAGAGTAAAAGGAATTAAAATCTACACCATTAAAACAAAGTTCCTGTGTGCAGTTTCTATTGTAAGACATTGTATTTTCCTCCACTGAGAAAAACCCCTCCAGCCTGTCTTTTTTCGTAAAACATACATATGCTAAAAAGAAGTTTAGTGCAGTAATCTTTTAAACCTTTTATCTCTTAGTTTTCGATTCCTTGTAGATTTGAAGTTAAACTTTATATAGAACTGTCTTTTTTCAAGACAGGTGGTGTTTAAACATTTCTGTTTGTAGAAACTTTTTGGTTTGTTTTGTTTGTTTTTTTTTATTTCAACTTGGGGTGAAATCCAGAATCCAGCCCCATTTCTCGTTTCAGTCTAATTTTAGAACTCTTTGAGTCACTGTTTGTACCCTCTGCCACCAATATTTGCAGTCCTAATGAATGTTTCACTACATGCTCTGCTACAGAAACACGACAAATACCTGATACTGAATGCACTTGCTAAATTAATTACTTTTTTTTTTTCCACTGAGAACTCAGAAATATTTAGTTTAGTTTCTATATTATTGGAAAATTTAAAATATATCAGTATGTCACAAGATTCATCTATATATCAGCTTGTGTGAGAGAACTTGCAGGAGTAAATAATAATGTATTTGATATGACTTACATAATAAATTCCAGTTTAGAGTAAAGCTTAAGAGTCACTTACTGACCATGTCTAATATAAAAAAATCCAGAGAGGCCAGTAGAGCAGCAATAATCCAGCACCTCTCAGAGAGTCTGGCTATTGTTTGATTTGTCATGTTAACAGTTGATACCATGAAGGTGGATAGAAAGACAGATGGTGCCTGAGGACATGCCCAAAGCCTACAGGCTCTCATACATGAGTATATTTCAATGGCACTTGCCACACTGATTGCAGTCAGAACTCTTGACTCATAAGTAGAGAGAAAATAACTCTGTTCTGCCTTAGACCTTCTGTCCACATGTTGCTTTCAAATATGGACTGTGCAAAATCCTGCTTCAGCTTTTTAAGAATCCCTAGTATGACTATTAGGAGACAAAATGTAAAGTGTATTTCATAAAATATGGCAATAGCTAGGGAAAAATTATAGCTGTGACTTGTCTGAGTACAGGAATTGTCTATATCCAACTCTTAGACATAGAGGTCTCTGGATTGAGCCACGAAAGGAGGAGGAAAAGTTTCACATTTCTTGCAGGGTCTGGATAAAGCATATGCATAAAAAGAAAGAAAGGATGATTATTATGTAACAAAGATGTGATTCTTGGTAAAATACAAAGTGACATATCTAAATTTGATTTAATGGAATCCTCAACATCTACAGTCTTAAATCTGTCAATGGAAAAAAGTAATTAGACATTGGGCTGTGGTGTTTTTGTTTTTTCAAAAGCTTCCTTAAGTAAGGACTTGTGAGTATTATTTCAGTCCTTCGTAAGATTTACCAAACAGTTGTTTCTAACTTTGTCAAACTTGTTTGAAATTAGACTATGTCTGAGTCAAGGCTTACTTGTTCCAGTTAAGAGAACACTATTTTTAACATATCTGAAGTTTTTGCTTTTTTGTGCACTGTTGTTTTAGAATGATTAGGCTAGCATGGAGATAGAAAATAATTACTATTTTATTACAAACTCTTCCATTTTCTTAGATGCACAGTGGATTATATATTATTAAAACAGCTTTGGAATGCATTTCCCCCATTTAGCTCAGATTCTTTTGATATTATCTGTATTTGTTGGTGTAATAGATAAAACTATCTGTCACACGAAAATGATACTATGAACAAAGAATTCTTTTGACAAGAATGGTGATAATTAAGTTTTATCATTTATCTGATGGAATTTTTTAAAAGGTGTAAGAAAAAAATTCTACATAGCTTTCTCTAGTCAAGCAGTGCCTTTATCACTAGTGAAGTAGTAATATTTCATTTATTGTTTTTGTATCATTTCCAGGGTCTTTCTTTTTTTTCACAACTATGGAGGAATATGGAATAATATCAGAAACTTATACTAGTCTACTGTGAAATTGCTGCTACTTAAAAATAAGTAAACTTGGTTTTCTTGTAAGAGCTACAGCTATTTAAAATGGTATTTTAACTTATAGTACCATATATTAGTGTCTAGATCTATTGTAGCATGCCATAATAGCTAGTATAGATACAAAGAATAAGCAAAAAAATAAACTTATGTTAATACAGTTTTAAAGAAAAATAAATCACTGAAAAGAAGAAGATTACTGATAACAATTTCTGAAGTGAAACGCCTGCTTTTCACAGCTCTGGCTTCTGAATATGTAAATAAAAAGTTGTTTCTCATTGCAGTTTAAAATTTTAATTAACTTCAGTAAATAAAACATAAATAAGATTCATAGTTTAAAATCTGGACAAGAAGAGAAGGAGAGAAGAAATTAGTGATTGATGGCAGTGAAAAAACGGACAGTGAGAAGATAAATGTAGAAGGAGGAGTAACTGAGAAAAAGGCTACTTCATTTTGAGTGGTTCCATTTCCTGCATTTTGCTGTTATTGACTTGTAGGGAAATATGAAAGTTGGAACAAACTATTCTAAATGACCACATTACTGAAATTTACTGAGTTAGTTGAATATCAGTAACTGACTCAGTGATTCTCTAAGATTATTTTAATTGCAGAATTATATATGTTAGCTCAAGCCATTATAATTACTCCATAGTTAATTGTTTTAGAAGAGCTAATGAATCTTACTGTAAGAGAAAATAATATATACAACTAGTGTATACTGGAAGCGCTGGATACTCTATTTTGCATTCCTACAGTGGTAGTACATGAAGTTCTTTCAAAGCTTGCTTGATACGTGTCCCTTGGAAAAAAAAAAATCTCCTTTGCCATCTTTTCACTATGAATTTCCACTTGTATAATCTTGAAAGAAGATTCACAGCAGCAAGAAGCACTAACCCTTCACACATGCCAAGGCAATAGCATAGTGAACTGCAAGTGTGGAATTGCATAAACACCTGACACCAGTGTGAAAAGACATTCAACGAGGAAATGCAAGACCTCCTTTTCCATCCATGCTCCTTCTTTCTATACTGGACTTTTCTGGAAAATATCTAGATTACATATCTATCTGTTTCTTTTGGTTAATAGCTTGCTTTCAGCCTTTTTGCTTAATTCTGTGCAAAAGTTTCCATTGGACAAAAAAAAGAAGGAAAAGGGGCAAATTTTTTGGCACGTCATGCAAAATATACATTCATATTTTTAAATATATTTTTTTTATAGTGGGATCAAAGGTATATGATTACATTCAGCAAGGAATACAAGTGATGACATATATGAAGGGAAGATGATTACGTATCACTGATATGGTAAGGTACAATTTTTCTCAATTATTTGTTGTTTAACTGGGGAAGAGAGAGTGCGTTATGGGTGTCCTTCAGATTAGCCCCCTGAACATTTATGGATAGAACCCCTTCTTTGGCTCTAAGGTGCACAAAATTGTTGCCACCACTGTTGCAACAAAAAAAAAAAAAATACTTGTGTAATTAAATGTATTTAGAGAAGGCATGTCTTTTCTCTATAGTCTTCTGAAACAATTTCTTCTTTTCTTCAACTGCATCAATATTTAAAGAAACTTATAAAAGCTGCAAACAGCAGTTTCACGTCATTCCAAATGTTCATAATAAAAAACATAAACCATATGCAGAATTAGATGAAATCCTTGTATTCTGTGAAGATAATAGGTATATTCAACTATGGAAGCCTACACCTTTTTTAGCATTAACAGAATGTGATTTTGTAGGCTTTCTTGTAATTGATACAGTGAAAAAACACCCCACATATAAACTATTTTTCATGGCAATGATGTTAAACAAATAGAAACAGTTCAGTATGCAGTACACAGAGTCTTAGATAAATTGCTGTCTGGTTTATTTGGAAAATGTTCATGAACTTTTTGCGAATAAAATTATTTTACTCTCTGTTTTTCAAATATCTGGTTTAATTGAACTCTAGGGATATAAGGAGCCAAATTCTAATTTACTATGTCATTAAATAGAAAAGCATGTAGAATCTTATATATCTACCATATTTGGGTATTGTGAAATAATTTTTTATTACTTCTCCAGACAGGTTCTCAAATATCAACTCACAAATACACAGGAAATAATTGTATGTCCTTTCAAAAGAATATATCATAAACCTGAGTTGTTTACACCTTTTCTATAGATAGTAACCTATGTAGAGGTCTCAGCAGTTAGGAGCAACTTATGAAGGGCGCTACATGGAAAGGTGTGAGTTTCCATGGTATAAATCTGGACAGTGTTACTTCATTGGTTACTTCATTTAAAGGTATCAGTTTATACCTAGATTAATACAATTATATCTGGAAAAATAATCAGTGTTCAGCTTCCTCCCTGTTGGTTGATGTTTGGTTATTTTTTTGTTTGGTTTTGTTTTGTTCTTTGTTATTGTTTATTTGGTGTCTTTTTTTTTTTTTTTATTACTAAAAGTGTGCAGGTTTTCATTAAAATTTTAATTACAGAAAAATTGATTTAAAAAAATGTAAATTCAGGAATTTCTACAGAGGAAAACAGCTGGACTTAATATTTCAATTTGCACCAAAAGATACTAATAGAAATTCAGCTCTACAGATACTAGCAATTGAGGATATTCAGACTTTAATTATTTTTTAATCAGATTTAAAATATATTGTGTGAAATCAAAAGCAGTTGCATATTTTCATAAAGTTTTACAAATTAAATCTAGAGTTTTACATTACTTATACACTGATCATGAAATTAATTTCTTTTTCTTCACTGAACTCACATTTTAAAAGCTTTGAGAAATCTTGTATCATGATCTCTCAGAAATCCTAAGACTGTGGTAATAAGATGGGTTTAAGACAACAAATGTGACTATAAATGAACTGTGACTGAACTTTGAAGATTGTTGAGATGAAGTCTAATTATAATATATAGGGATTCATGTGAAATTTAGATCTGGCTTCGCAGTAAATGCTCACAAAGTATATATTCTTATCGCATGTTTCTCTCCATTTTCAAACTCTTTTAAAAATAGATGTTTGCAAATGGCCACATCGTAGAAAGTAATTATTATATCTAAAATGAACTTGTGTTAATGTCTTAATTAATGTCTTCATTAACTTGAATCTGTAATCTTCTTTTAAGTCCACCTCTAGCCATTTCCTTACGCTAATATAACAACTATAATTTGAGTATTTTATGCAGGCTCTGTGCGGGATGCTTAACTAGAATGAACCCTTATTTTAATGAGAAACACTGCATTTTTTACATTCTCCTGCATTTTCAGCTTCAACTCGCCCTGGCCTTAACTTGGCATCTGAAACATATGCTTATCTGGGTTGGGAAGTGTGACCATAACGTCACTTTAACTTGAATGCTCTAACTTAAATATTTTGATTTTTTTCCAGATGAAGATTCATCTCCAACCCTAACAGAACAGAATAATATTTTGAGGATTGACTACCTCCACAAGCTCCAGCCCTGGTCTGATATGCAGGTAGGCTTCAAAGCAACACAGGTGCAAGGGAGATCCCCAGTTTTACTTATGTGCTGTCACAGACACCCATACTGTACAATCACTTTCATACACTACTCTAATGGTGCCTTTTGCTGTTTTCTGCTACACTTTCCTTCTACTCGTGGTCCTACTAGAATTACTGATTCAGAATCACAAGTTTTGCTTGTTCTTGTAGGGGTGAAGACAGCATTTTAACCCCAGCACAGTACAGTTTCACAGGTACTGGAAAAACATTTGTGCAGGGAGGAAGAAAAGGGCAGGAGTTTAGGTCAAGAGGTACTGTTGCTTAAGCAGGGGTAAGCTTCCTTATTCATGATTTCATTTTCAGCTCTCCAGGCCACACTCACCTGCACAAAATTTCTTACAGTTCAACATCTGTCTGGATCTTGCAAGGAGAGACACAAAGTGAGCAGGAAATAACAAGCATCTGGTTTTATTGACAAAAGTTAGCGTGAACAGTTGAAAGCTTTTTTCCCACAGATAATCCCAGTGAGGGTACTGAGAAAGAAGGTTTTTACTAATGAACATTAATGCTTAGGGAGTACTTGTCATATAAAAATCAGCCTTTCGGTATTATAGGCAAATATGTCATTAAGCACATTCAAAATTTAAGGCCAGAAGCGCACGAAAATTTATTGGAAGATTCAGTAATTAAAAACTTCCAGACAACATTTGACCTGGTGAGCTTCATTAACAGAAGAACAAATGGGCTTATTTTGAAAGTAGTGATGTACTTCTGAGGACTGGACCCAGGTGAAGTTTGATGAGATCCATGGCTGGCCAGAGCACTGAGATTCAGGTGCACAGACCCATCTATGGGTCTGCACATCTCCCACAGTGAACTTCCCAAAGGTGGCCCAAAGTCTCCTAAACTCAAAATGAGTTTTTCCTAGTGTCTAAACTGTAATTCTTGTTAAGTAGAAACTCACAACTTAGAGAATGTATTTTTTATAATATTCCTGGTGGAAAGTTCCTTTAAAGGCATGTACAACTGAAATAAATTCATCTGGCAATCTTCAGTGCAAGAGAGCTCAATGCCACAATGACAAGATTTACTTTCAAAGTATGTTATCTCTGTGGCATATATAGCCACAAAGAAAAGTGCAATCTCAGGGGAGAGAATACGCTTTACCCTTTGTCTTCTACCAGATCTTTCATTCAGACTCAAATCCAAAAGTACCACATCCTTTGAAAGGTAAGTTTCAGCACTTGTATTTCTGTAATTCTTTTGAATTATTTTGCAGGCAATGGAATGCACAATTAACCCGTTATGAAAGAAAAAACGATTAATTAGTTACACTTTGTGCATGCTATTTTAAAACCATTGCTCACCTCATAAATTACCACTAAGAGACTGTAAGCGGTGAGGAGAAGCAAGACAGGCCAACCCAATATGGGTGATAAGCAAACTTCTACTTTATTTGTGGCGCTCTTTGCTTAAATCTGCGTGGTGTTTAGCCACGCCTACTAGGCACAACAGTATTGGTTAGTTCTACACAGCTTCCTTCACGTTCTCCTCCCACATCCGGTATCCGGTTACCTGTGAGGCCTACCCCTTGCCTTGCTCGCACAAGGCCTCTAAGGCTCCATGGCCTTGCTCTTAGAGCCATTCTGCAACAAGAGACCAGGTTAGAAGTTTATTATTTTGGAACTAAAGGTAATCCTTAGACTTGAATGCCATAAAATCAAGGAATATTTAACAAGTACCTGTGTTTAGAGTCATTAGTACTCATGGATTGCATTAGCATTTCAAGAATCTGAGCTCTGATCAATTAAAACACAATTAGCACAGAAAAAGGAGTAGTTTTGTTTAAATGAAAATGTCAATTTGAGTGTTGCTTAAACTGATAGTAAGGTGGATGTCTCTTTAGAAAGACGTCTTGGCAGTGGCTGGACTCAAATGTAAAGAAATACTATGGCTGATCTTACATGGGAATGACAAAGTAACGACCTATGACACCTTTTGACTTTAACTTGTATGAATGTATACTATTAATCTTATTTTACTGATGAATTTACTAGAAAAGACTAGAGAAGACCATTCTTGTCATGATGTTTGCATAATTATATTCACTGAAACCTTGAGTCTTGAGCAGATCCTAAAATTCAGGAAGGAAAATGATGACTTTGACCTATATCTGAAATCTTTCTTACCTAAAAAATACATTTACTCTGCTCTTTTGTGGTGCTGTGCAAATGTGGTTTTTATTGCAAGTGAAACAGCAGCTGCCCATCTGGTAGAAGAAAGAAAATAAATGTATTAGGGATATGTCTATATGGGCAAAATGTTGATAAATCTAACAATAAGTTAACCAGTGGCTTACCATTATTTATTAATTCTTTATGACAATTACACACTGCTTGGAGTGATTTATTTCTCTTTATTTTTAAATTGTTCTGCATGCCTCAATGCCCAGCCAGGATGTGTGTATATCTTGGATATACACAGCTCCAAACTGCAAGCTACAGCTGCCATTTTCTCTTGCACTTCCATGTGGCCTGTGAGACTACAGTTTTCAATCATGAGTCATTCCTCCTTGATTCAGTTGGAGAACTGGAATCAGGACAGACATTACAATATGGGAAATAAAATCTCTATGGATTCTACCCCTGAAGCCATTCCGTTATATAAGAACTGAATAAAGCTTTAGTTATGTACAGTGTACAGTCCTAGTAGAGGTAAACACTGGTAGTATGAAGTAATGAAAAAAAAAAGAATAAATTCTCACACAGTAAAAAGTCAATTGAAATAACTTTCACATCACTTCTGAACACTCTGAGTCAAATATGCAACATTTCTCCTCTGGTATTAGCAGAATTATATGAAGGATATATTTTTTCAAAATGTTATCCTTTTATGAAACAATACATTCTGTTCTCTTTCACTTCTGCCCCATTCAGGATCTAAAGAGACTAGACTGATCAGCAAGGTCTTTTTATACTTCTGATAGTGGCCACTTCCAGTAATGGAGGAAATGTTGGTGCAATCTGTTCTGCTGAAAGATACTGATCTCAGATAAATGAAAAAAATGAAGGCTGTTGAACTGGGAGAAGTGATGCCCACAGGCCACACAAGTGCTTCTAAATGATTATTGTGAAAATACATGCTGGATATTCATGTGCCTAGGGTGAAAAGACTTATAGCTCTTTTGCACAGGCTCCTTTTAAATAACTCCACAGCTGGAGTAGCTGTCCCAAGAAATTCTAATTGTCACCACGCTAGAGTGCTTTTAAAAAAAAATGTCCTACATTTTAAAATACACATTGGATGCACTGAAATGGCCTGATGATAGTTGGAATAACCTCCTTTCTTTCCTTAGTTTTCTAATTCTCAGTTCAGATCCATTGACCAGAGAAAATAAGCTTATTATTACTGTGGTAGGTTTTGTCAGGGCCTGATTAAAGTTATTAGACAAACTGTTGTGCCGTGAGTTACACTTGTACTAATACTCATACAAACTTTTCAGCCTTGCAATTTATTACACCTGATGTGTACTAAAACATAATACTTATTTATTGAGTAAAAATGAGACTAAAAGTACACACACATATATACACATGTAAATAATGTAAACCAAATAAATAATACACTCTTGTTTTAAAGATGAAGCAGATAAAACATACCTCAGGGAACATCTAGTTCCTTCTGATTTTCTTTTGAATTAATACCAGTATCTGTGTTTTTCCTTTGAAATAAAAAAAAGTATAAAAATGTCTTCTTAATCAGGAAAAAGAAAGTAAGTTCATTGATAAAATTTCATCTAGAATTTAATACTTAGACAATGGTCCTGCCCTTTCTCACACAGACTTTATTTCATGCTCCAGAGTGCTCATTCCACAAGGTATCTATCAATATTAAACTTGTAGACATTCATGTCCTCAGCAAATTTTATTATTATAATCATAGAATCATAGAATAGTTAGGGTTGGAAAGGACCTTAAGATCATCTAGTTCCAACCCCCTGCCATGGGCAGGGACACCTAACACTAAATCATATCACCCAAGGCCTCGTCCAACCTGGTCTTGAACACTGCCAGGGATGGAGCATTCACAACCTCCACTGCATTCCAGTGCCTCACCACCCTAACAGGAAAGAATTTCCTTCTTATCCAATCTAAACTTCCCCTGTTTAAGTTTTAACCCGTTACCCCTTGTCCTATAATTACAGTCTCTAATGAAGATTAAACTGTTGTTTATGAACCCTGTACAGATAATTTGTTTTTGGTTTTGTTTTTTGTTGTTGTTGTTTTTTTTTTTATTTGGTTCAAGTTATATCTTGCATTTCCTTCTTCACTTACCAAGTAAGTCCAAGGTTATATAAACACCAGAAAGTCAGAAGCCAGACACTTAAGTGGTTTTACTGGTAGTATATTTGGACACTTCTCACAAAATCTCCAAGGTTTAACAAATTTCTCATTTGCCTCAAACCTAACCAGAGCTAAGTACCATATTTTGTACTGGAAGAAAATTTCTAACAGAGCATAAGTGATTTTTGTTCTGTTTTGTTTTGGTTTTGTATTTTTATTTGTTCTAGAATATTTTGATTGAGATACTATTTGGAGGCTAAGTACAAATTTAACTATGTGGTTTTACTACTAAAAAACAATTAGAGCAGATTCATGAACCAATTGCATCAATTGCCCTGTGTCTCCTTTTAGAATGCCTTCATATTTTATCTACTGCTTGACCTGGAATAAAGCAGATGGATTTCAGTTGCTCTGAACCAGCGGTTAATTTTCAGAGTTGTTTTCTTTCAGTCTCAGTAAACAAAGCAGAGAGGACTATTAGCCAGCTATATAAACTATTAGCCCGTGTTTCAATTGAAATGGATATTTCGTCATTGCAAATGCCCATTTACAAGTTTTCAGCTTATGTATAAGCCACTTCAGGTGAAGATTGGTAACATAGTTTGGTAATTTTCAGTATTTATGATGATTCTTGTATTTGTAGGCATTTGTTGCATATTGAATTGATTTAGTAAAATTATTTGCTCTGTTTGAGATGGTAGGCAATATCAGTAACAAAAGAAAAATAAGTTTAGGTAAATTTGGAATCCTTTAGTGTTGTTTCTGAAGATAGTAGAAATACTTGGGTACCAAAGAGCAGGGGTGTTCCATGTCTATAGGTATGGTGCCAATCTTCTTTCTCAATTTTTATGCAAGCAAACTGAAATCTAAGAATGACAGCTGGTTATTTTCTCTTGCACAGTAATTTTTGTTTTTCCGAAGAAATCAACATGTCTCTAGTAAAATTATTTCAAGATATGTTACTCGTATTTCTTATAAAGAACAACTTGCAAAACCCACATTAAAGCTGAGAAATATGGAAATAAGAGTGTGTAGCAAACAAGTTTTTTAGTTAAATGGTGGCCCCACTTGAGCAGGGGGTTTGCACCAGATGAAATCCAGACATGTCTTCCAACCTCAACCATTCTGTGATTCTGTGAATTCTGTGAATTCGTGAATAACTTCTCTGTTTTTCCTCCCATAGAAATGAAAACAATCTGAGATTCCTATTTTTGAAGCTTGTACAATGTACCAGTTCTACCCATGTTGTCTAAACTGCTGGAATTAAAAGCTGTGAAAATACCAACATAGCATAATCTTAGACTTACAAGATAAGAGTTATGTAAGAGTGCTCATGTGAGGTTTTGAAGTGCTTTTGAAATGAGTATAATCTGAATTACAGCAAAGACAACTCCAGGTGATAAACAATACAGTCTGCGTCCCACTGCCCTTGGGCATACAAAACAGTACCATGTGTGCAGTGGCTTTTGTATGTATGTATGCATGTATGTATGAGGATGTGTTTTTTTCTCCTTGCTTGTAATTGAACAGTTAACAGTAAATAAGGTCTTTGATGGCTCCTGGTATTGTTTCTACAGAAAAATGGTGTAGTAAATTTCAAAGGATAATGCAGAATGTTGCTAATGGCATCTGAAAGGTGATGTTTGTGTTTCTCAGAAATAACAGATTTTTTTTCTATAAATTCTACATTTTGTAAATGCAACAAAATATGTCGAGAAATTAAATTAAAAAAAAAGAACTTTTTTTAAGTGCATGTGGGAAAAAAAAAGCATTTTTGATATGCATCTGCTATCCACAACTCTGGAGTAATTTTAGAGTTGTCACTGGTATTTTCTCTTCAAAACTGTGCTTCTTTATTTAAAACTAGAAAAAAAAAATTAAATAAATTGTGGCTCAAAAATGTTTTCTTCGTAGAATATCCATGGTGGTATGTTCTTTGTTACACACTGGATTCTCCTTGGTTTTAGCCTGTATGCAAACACAAATGAAAGACAATAAAGGGACCAACCTTTTCCTGTAAGCCTGACACACAATGATATGCAATTTCCATTTCCCACTACACTGTTGTAATAATCGAGCTTTGTTTGTTTGAATTTAGTATTTATGATTAGAAATTATCTAGTCATAGTTAAAAATTAATTTGCGTAAGAAAATTATCTTGAATCGAGTATGATTTTACTGCATGTATTTTAATATTGCAAGTCTGTTAGGATTTTGATAATTAAGGAAATACTGTAAACTCTAACTTAGCCTAAAAAGTACCCTAAAAAAACCCAAACAAAACCAGTTATGAAACTTACCATTACAACTAAATATTCTTATAAACTGAAGAGGGGGAAATATAAATGAATTGAAAAATAAAATAGCTAAATAACTAAAATAACTAAAACCAGCTACTGCATCGCTTAACAAATTGAAAATGATAATGAACATAAGCCAAAGTTGCTGAAGTCAATAACAAAACAGAAACTCAGGTCCCTCACATTTTATTTTTCAATCTGAGAGAAAAGAAATGAATAAATATAGAATCATAGAATCATAGAATCGTTAGGGTTGGAAAGGATCTTAAGATCATCTAGTTCCAACCCCCCTTGCCGTGGACAGGGACACCTTACGCTAAATCATATCACCCAAGTCCTTGTCCAACCTGGTCTTGAACACTGCCAGGGATGGAGCATTCACAACCTCCCTGAGCAACCTATTCCAGTGCCTCACCACCCTAACAGGAAAGAATTTCCTTCTTATATCCAATCTAAACTTCCCCTGTTTAAGTTTGAACCCATTACCCCTTGTCCTGTGTCCTGGGTTCAGCACTAGCAGTCATGTTTGTTTTTTTTTTTTTCCTTTGTGATAGCTGGTGCAGTGCTGTGTTTTGACTTCCAGCCTGAGAACAGTGTTGATGAAGTCAATGTTTTCAGTTGTTGCTAAGTGATGTTTACCCTGACCAAGGACTTTGTGAGGCTCATGCTCTGCCAGGGAGGAGGGGAAGCCGGGAGGAAGCAGAGATGGGGTGCCTGACTCGGGCTAGCCAGGGAGGTATTCCATACCACAGCACGTCATGGCCGGGGTGGGGGGTGACTGGGAGTTACCCGGAAGGACACGGGGCTTCC